>NW_028259214.1:1200000-1518030 GCF_977971745.1 Zootermopsis nevadensis | reverse complement strand
CGGGGCAGACACTTCTCAAACATTACTATAAAAGTAATTACGTAATCTCGGCTCCATCCCACCCCACACACTTTCCAGATTGTAATCCTGGTGAAGCCGATATACTTGATTTTGCCATAATCAGTAACGTGCTTTCCAGCCACTCAATACGCACACAAGGCAGTCTTTCGACATCCGACCACAACCCAGTTCTTCTTAGAATACGTGGTCCACTAGAACCAGACGAATTAAAACATACATTCGTCTACAGCGAAGCCAATTGGAATCTTTTTCAAAATTACATTTCTGAAAACCTAAACACACAGTGCGTAGACGGGAACTGCTGTAACAGTGAGATTGATACAGCTGTTGACCACCTTACAGACGTTCTGAATAAGGCCACGCACCACTCTATTCCGCTCAGACGGAGAACTTTCAGGTCAATGCAAATTGCAGCAGCCACTCGACTTCTCATCCAAGAAAGAAACAAACTGAGAAATCAGTGGCAAAGAACCCACGACATAAGGCTTCGGCCTCTCATCAACGCCTTGAAACAGAAAATCGACTCGGCCATTAAAGATCAAATTTCGAATACCTGGCAGCAAACACTCCAAGGCCTCGACACTACCAACACTAAAGACACGTGGAGGATAACAAAAAGCCTCACAAACACGGGCACAAAAATCCCACCCCTGAAACACAATGGCAACGTTGCAATTACCAACCTAGACAAAGTGAATATTTTTGCTGATACTTTAGAAGAAATATTCCAAACGAACCCAAACGTAGACACCAACTTCACCGTTAGCACAGAGCAGGTAGTTACCGACTTCCTGATGCAACCTCCGCAGGCCTCCGTAAGGCTTACAAACCATTGCGAGGTCGAATGGATTATCCGCCACCTTAAACCCCGCAAGGCTCCTGGCCCTGATGGGATTCAGAACATAGTACTAAAACACCTGCCACGGCCTGTTTTCAGATTTATTGCAAAAATATTTAACAAGTCATTAGCTTCAAATTATTTTCCTACCCAGTGGAAAAACGCTAAAGTTATCATGCTCCCAAAATCAAAAAAGGACCATTCCTCCCCGTTAAATTATAGGCCAATAAGTTTATTAAATTCCCTAGGCAAAGTTTTTGAGAAAATCATCTTTAAAAGACTTAATTTTCAACTTAAGGAGCTCCACATTATCAGAAATGACCAGTATGGTTTTCAACGTGGACATTCCACAACGCACACACTATTAAGAAATATAGAGAGAATCACTCACGGATTTAACTATAAGAAAGCTACAGTGGCATTGTTCCTGGACATAGAACGAGCATTTGATAAAGTTTGGATCACGGGGCTAATAGCAAAACTCATTAAAGCCAAAATTCCGCCTCACCTAATCCACGTAATTCACAGTTACCTCCAGAACCGTTCATTTTCTGTTTCACATGGGAGCTCTCACTCAAGCTGCCGCCCCATCAGGGCCGGCGTTCCCCAGGGTAGCCTACTCGGGCCAACACTTTTTAACATCTACATAAATGACATCCCATCCATTGAGAATGACTCCAACGTGTCCATCTCAATCTATGCAGATGACACAAATATCAGTGCTCGCTCAGGAAAATTAGACATAGCGATAACGAAATTAAACAGAGCAATAGGCCTTCTGGAACCCTGGTTTCGGAGATGGAGAATTCAGATCAACATTGACAAGTGCACCACAACCGTGTTTTCAAAACGTTTACGCGACTATCGCTGCACTGTTCCCACCGTAAAAATTTTTAATAAAACCGTAGCTTTTACCTCCGAAACCAAATATCTGGGTGTCATTCTAGATTCCAAATTGACGTACAAGGCCCACATATCATCCATTCTCCGTACAGCCAACTTCAGACTGAGGCAACTATTTCCTTTATTCAATAAATCCTCCAGAATGGATGTAAATTTATCGTTAATGATCTATAAATCACTCCTCCGGTCCATACTGACGTATGCCTCCCCCGCCTGGGGCTACGCTGCTAACACTCATTTACAAAAACTTCAGACATTTCAGAACAAAGTCCTCAGAATAATAACCAAATTGCCACGGGTTACTCCAATTAGTACCCTACACGAACAGACCGGAATGCCGTTGATCAAGAACTACATTAAAGGATTAGCGAATAGGCTATACTTGAAATCGGCCACCAGCTACAACAGTCAAATTCAAGAGCTAGGACAGTACGATCCCAGCATTGACAAATACCTCCGCCCCCGAGCCCTTCTTGCGAGGTAACCCAACCCGCGAAATCCTCCAATCCTTCTGCTCAATAAACGGTCAGAGGATTGCCTCTGTAGTACATTGTTCTGTAACATTAGCCCAACAGCACACCTTAAAATTCCTTCACCTCCAGCAAAAACACAGCTAAACCTCGGCTTTTCTTTTGTAGCCCCTACTACAGTGCACCACCAGCCCGTTATAGGTACCCCGGAGAGTCCAGTCCATAGGCGGTCACATCGACCACTCCCCTACGCTGGACCGACCGTGAACCAACGGACACAAGACAAGACGACCACGGCATGAAAATGGAAAAATGATTTATGGAATGTGAATTGAAACTTTTTTTTGTAATTGGATAAGCAACGAGCCAAGTTGGTCGTTTCTTATCCAAAACAAATCTATGTAAAAATGAAAAGAAAAAAAAATGTATCAGTTTTTAATAAAGGAAGCGCAAGGACAGAGGCTACCGTTAGGGCTCGCGATTTTAAATGCCGGACTGCTGGCTAGAAGTCAGCAGCACGCATCCGGAAGGTCCTGCGACCGGCCAACTCGACCAAGGTTTTCCGTGGTTTTCCTCGGTACTAGAGCAAATGCTGAGTTGGTACCCAATTCCCACGTTGCTCTGCATGCCTCCCATGCAGCCCTCTCAGAGTAATATCAAAATTCCGCTCTATAGTAGCCCCCCCAAAATTAACGTAAATTATTCCTAACGCCACCCCCAAGGCCAATATCAAAATTCAAAATTAACGCTAAGACCCGAATCAACTCCCCCCCCCCCTATTTCTTACCCCATCCTGTCTCCTAAATCCCTTGTCCTCACTAAACTTATTCATACCAGAAGGACGAGCGGGCACTGCCTGGGAACCTTCGTAGCCCACAACCAACTTTATACCCCTCCCCCATTTATTACAGTAGTGCCTATCGCTACTCCCCCCCACTTTCTCTCTTCTCTCTCTCTCTCTTCGGCTTCAAAGGGTTAACCAGCTGATTTTCGTAATGGTGAGGTGTAGTGTTTTCTTCGCGGTACGGACTGAATTCATAAATAATATTCAGACGATCTTCGGCTTCAAAGGGTTAATATAGAACCATCTCATATTTAATCAAATGTGCACGAAATTAAGTACAAGTTACAGACCTGATGATGACCAATTATTAGTCGAAACATGTAGCCGAACACCAAATAGATATTTCACAGTAGTGAAAATTGTGTGAAAACAAAATAGAAGGTACAGAAAAGTAATGGTGTTTCAACGCGAAAAATAAAGTTTACACGGTGTTTCAAAAAATTTAAGTTAAAGAAAATGAAGCTAGTGAGACGATATTTCTCCTGAATAAAGAAATAAAGACAGAAGGGTATTAAATATCATATTTTTTACACCTTTGCCTTCATATAATGACACAGATATTAAACTGTATTCTTGTATCCCCCTGGGTCCACGAGAATCACATTCTGACAATCAAAAACGAAACAAAGACCACGAAACGGAAGTTCTAAGTCGAGAGTCGAAAGACGGAAACCAAACAGAAGAGACGAATATAATCAATATTTGATGTAACAATGATGTAATTACCTGAAATCCGTGTCTCTATTTCAATACGTTATCAGAAACTTGCTGATGACAGCGTTTAAAATCTTATCAGGGTAAGGAATATTAAAAAAAAGCATTAGTAGCAGGAACAAATGTACCTGAACTTTCTCACAGTATTTCAATGAAGTTAAATAACCGAAATCCATAATCTTCAGGTATGTCTTACAAATCTATCGGCTACCACAAACAGATGGAGATGAATGCGTCATGGAATAGCGCGTAGTGTAGTCTGGTACAAGTATACCGACGTTTCAGACATGCTTGGTGCCTCCAGTATCACGGCAACTCCCCTGAAAAAATATCACTAAACTTCTACCAGATTACACGACGTAACAACCGATAAGAGTCATCTTCATACACAGTGTCAGAATATTTTTACGTTTTGTGCAGAGCTCCCGTTAGAAAATTAAGGAAAATAACACGGCATGTGGGAGATGAAAAATTATGCAAAATCTTAATCGGAACATGACAGGAACATTTCTGTTTTAAGACGCACAAGCAGATTACAGGATATTATTAAAAAGTTTATAGAGCTGGATGACGCGAGGATGTAAACTTGATACACAAACCAAACGTGGCAAAGAAAACCTAATTAACAATATGATACAAAATTAAACCTGTAAAGCCCTCTGACACTCGTAGGTACCAGTAACTGCATTTTGTTTTACAGATTTCGTCTGAATCTCAATGTAAACAGCGATTGTTTCCTTTAAAAGCATTTACTAGTTTATTTTTGCAATGACGATTTGTTATGTTTTATTTGCGGTACGGGCTCAATTCTGTAATAATATTTAGGCGGCTTTGAATGTTTAAACCAACTGTTAACCGAAGATATAGATCACGTTATGAGAAAGACTTAAAACTTAAAATGAACCGCGCAAAGCGTCAAATTCCCGTCTCTCCGACTGAATAAATATAAGAGATAAGGTGCAAAACATGGCTTGGTTGGGCGTGACGCAAAAAATCTGCAGTTAACCCTTCGAAGCCGAAGCTCGTCTTCATAATATTTACGAATCCAGACCCTACCGCGAAGAAAACACTACACCTCACCATTACGAAAATCAGCTGGTTAACCCTTCGAAGCCGAAGATCGTCTGAATATTATTTATGAATTCAGTCCGTACCGCGAAGAAAACACTACACCTCACCATTACAAAAAATCAGCTGGTTAACCCTTCGAAGCCGAAGCGAGAGAGAGAGAGAGAGAAGAGAAAATAGGGAAGTAGCGATATGCACTAACGTTATAAATGGGGGGGGGGTATAAAGTTGGTTTGAGGCAATGAAGGTTCCCAGGCATTGCCCGCTCGTCCTTCTGGTATAAATAGGTTTAATAAGGGCAAGGGATTTAGGAGACAGGATGGGTTAAGAAATGGCGAGGTTGATCAGAGTCTTTGCGTTAATTTTGAATTTTGATATTGGCCTTGGAGGGGCGGCGTTTGGAAAAAGATTTACGTTAATATGGGGGGGGGGGTTACTATAGAGCAGAATTTTGATGTTAACACTGGGAGGGCTGCAAAGCAACGTTCGAAGCCGAAGCTCGTCTTCATAATATTTACGAATCCAGACCGTACCGCGAAGAAAACACTTCACTTAACCATTAGAAGTCGAATCAGGCGGTACCACGTAAGATTTAACAAAAGAACAACCCGGTCACAGCCTTAACACACGGCTAGCTCCGTTTCACCAATGCGTGGCGTACTGCATTCTGAAATGACGTCACATTTAAAAGCCGCGCGTCATACACTTATTTTAGGACCACATTTCCATACCGTAATCATCTGTGTGAACGTTTGAGCCTTATAAATAATCAATTTTACTTCAGCCAAAAGAATGTTAGCATATATCAAATCTAAAACTTCTTGACGATGGTGAAGAGTCAATTGAATAAAAATTTACTTGGATGGGGCCAGAGTATTATTAACTGAACCCAATACCATCTACAGAAAATACAAGGAGGCTGCACACATGGCACTACTCGCCAATCCTATCAGCCAGCCTAGTTTGGACTTATCTCCTATTTGGATACCTGTCATCTCTCAAGAAATCCAAGGTGGGCATCGAGTTTCAAGTTAATATTCATGTGTATTTATTCCACCTTTTGTGAGTTTTTGTCTTTTGGATTTATTCGTGTTTATGAATTTTGTTTTCTACATACTATTCTTTTACGTCCCACGGATGGATGGTGTGGTTATGCCTTTTTATTCTAGGACTTTCACTTTTTTTAATTTGTCCGGAGATAGGGATTAGCTCTATCTAGTGGGCCCAACTGAGTAGGAACCTGAAGACGGAGATAGAGCCCCATCTCCGAAACGTCGTTTTACGTTTTATATATACTAGACGATGGATAATATCCAAGTAAATTTTTATTCAATGTTAACATAACTAAATGGAACCAATTTCCAACGAATTACTTCACACATACTACATAAATTTTATAGCAAAGGTCTCACTGTACCTAAAAACGCAAAGCCGTGAAGAAGTATGAGAGACTATAGATGGAGACTAAGAAATGATCTCCGGCCACTTTAGCTCCGGAGAAGTGGCGGGTAGACACTGGACAGGTGGCGTGTATCAGAGACGGTCTGGACGCGGTTGTAAAGGGAAAAACGACCATCCCATGCCAGGAATCAAACCCAGGTCGCCCAGCCAACACGACTGACCAATCCCGACTCATCACGCTCCAGTACTTTCGATATTCTTATATCGATAACAACAACAAAGACAACTTTATAACTCTCTTGATATATAATTTACTCTTCAAATAGAAATACTCTATCACAAATAACAAGAAACACTTATTACGTGAATGCAAATATTAATTATTTATTGTTAAACAAATAAGGCGTTAGTATTACCGGATGATTGTAAGTTTTACATTGGAAACTACGTGGAAGGAAGCTGTCTAGCCTATTTCCATACACTCACTCTAATATTTTCTGAAACGACTTAGGGAAACAATAAATGTCACGATGGCCGGTGATTCGGTAGAGGCTCGAATTTATTTCCTCCTGAACATGATGCAACATTGGCAATCGACCGTACACGCATGAAAATAAAAACATTTATGTCGGTTGAAACTGCAGTTACATTTTCTGAAAGTACCACAGAATGTTAATTTCCTCCCCCCCCTTCCCAGAAATTTCCGAAAGTCAATAGCGAATCTGTTATTGTAACGCTCAAAACTGCTCATTTTCTTTTTACCTTCACACTGCATTCGATTTTACGTCATTTCATACCACAAACGAGTCCCCGATGCGTCAGAGTTCGTGTGTACTCCAACACAAATCACTTATGCTGTTAAACTTACACGCACACAAAGTGATTTTTCTTTACGTGTTCCTCCTCTTACCATTGATGTATCCCTCCACCCACGTAATTCCCTTTTTGTTATTTAAGAGGGTGTTGAACAAGATACCCCTACACGCCCAGCACTTCACATGTAAAACTCTTGACTCAGCCCATAATCTCCCCTTTAATCGAGGTTAATATTAATGTTCATAACTACTGGTTTGTCACTGTGATATATAGAGTGTTGCCAAGTAACACAGGTTTATAAATGTGAGCCAACACAGATGGGGAAACTCAGTGAGTTCAGAGAATGGAAATACAAATTGGTTACGTGGGATTTATTAATTAGGGTTAACGGATAAGACAGGCATTACAAACGTTCCTCAATCGTATCTCGAGGTCAGATTTCAAGTACTTATTTTTCATTCCTTACAGGCATTTAATAATAAAAAAAAGGTAAGAGACAACTGGGAAGACCAAAGCAAAGATGGGGGAATATAAAAGATCCTAGATCAGTGATGGATTCTTGTGAATACGGTAATAAATCTTATCATTCCAAAGAAAGCGGGAAATTTACAGATTATTTTTGCTTCTCAAGAACTCTGTTCAGTCGAGTTGGTTTGATAATGAGACACGAAATAAATTATTCTAACATCAATGAGCTATTCGATTTATTTTTTCTTTTGACCACTCACCCCCTTCTAGTGCCGAGGCTGAGAGTAAGTAGGAGCTTACTCTTCCCCCAAACGCCTACATGGCGTATAGTGGGACAGCTTTACATTTTTACGTACAATCTTTGACACACTCTGTAAAAACGTTCGTACTTTTATCACTGCATCCTCTGTAAAACCGTCATTGGCACACGTATAGAAATAAATGTTTATTAATAATATAATAAGCACTAATATAATTCAGATAAATACCCATATCTGAACAAATATAGGGAAAATTACATTCTTCAATCATTCTAAGCGAAATGCTTGTATTAAGTGAACATATAGTAGAACGTGTTATTAATGTACACGTATGTCACCATGAGATCTTGTCGTATGAAACTGCAGTCAAGACACCAATCGCATACACTACATCTCTGATTCTCAGCAGGAAGGGATCAAGTGGAACGTAATTTGTATTCGTTTAACTCCTTACCAAAATCCGAAATACTGAGACGAATAAGAAAATACACTAAATGATAAATTTGGATGCCTGTGGAGAAAAGTGAGTGGCCTATTTTACAAATTACTAATCCAGCTCCTGGTAAATGAGAAATGTACACAAAAATATAGTCTAAGAAACTCGAAGCTCAAAGACCACTACGGAAATCTGAACACAGAGAACAATTTTATAATAGATCTCAATGAAGGCGTGAAGATGTCGGGGGGGGGGGGGGTTCAATCAGTTCAGGATAAGGCCAATTACTGCAGTAATTATTCTGTGTCCCATAAAACAAGGCGGATTCCTTGACCTGAAAAACGATTCTCTCGTTCTAAAAACGAAGCGTTGGATGTACAGATGAAAATAACTAAAAACCCAAATAATGACAAGCGTCGAGAATCGAAGTCGCACGGAGAAGGGTAAGGGTGGGAGAGGGGCAGTTCGTGTTAAATTAAATTAAAAATCCTGTACAAATAATTCTCACCCATGATGAAACTACAAACTTCCCTCTTCCTTACTTAGATCACAGCTGACGAACTGGAAATATTGTTTAAATTGGACCAGCTGTTCCAAAATTATGAGGCAATGAACACACACACACACACACACACAGCGTCTGGTCGTCCATTATGTGTGCGTGCGTGCATGAACAAGATGGACACATTATCAACATTTATTTATTTCATTTCCGATTACTGAATATAATGAGAGACAGCAATTTTCCGACGTCTGTGCACGGAGAATCCGCGGTGCTACAACTGTAGGTTTGGTCGCTCTCTCTCTCTCTCTCTCTCTCTCTCTCCGGACCCCAAACCTTAGTACATCACTTCACATCACCTCCCCCGGAAACAGGCTGGAACCAGCTCGTTACGAGGGTCCACGATGTAATGACCAGTAACATATGTCAGTTCAGTCATCATAATTACACAATTTTTCACTTCAGAAAATGAGAGACCGTAGTGACATCAGACGGTCACCTAGTGACCTTCATACCTACAAAGCCATACCCGATGTATGGCGGCTTCCTGGCGTTTTATTGAGGCAGTAAATCCCCTTGGAAATTTTCTCAAGAAGACAAATGTCAGAAATACAATGGTCAGCAGAAATACAAGGACACTGTAAGACCCTATCTCCCAGATTATAATAAGTCTATACGGAGAACATCTTTCTACAAACTTAGAACAATTATTATGTAGTATAGGAGTCAGGCAAAATACGTAACGGTTTGCTCCAGTATTAAAGAGAATTATTTCATTTCGATCACAAAATGTTATTTTAAAAAAAAAACTTAAAAGGAGAGACTTTAAAAGGCTTCACATACAACGGAATGCAATATTTTGTTTATTTCCCTATCTCTACGCAATTTAGCAACGATTCATGACCATCTCTTTCAACCTGGAACATGCCAGAACGTCCCAGCAATTTTATCAAGACCACAAACCAGCATATCTATCCAAAGTTTACACAAATAAGATTTAGATGTTCAGTTCCTACCTCTAAGAAAACACAACGCGTCTAAAGTACAAAATTCAACACTTTAACACTAACACTAGAGTATAAAATAAGCAAACAAATATTAACACTATAAATGACACTAGATTTTTTAAAACCATTTTTGATTATGTGAATTAATTCCCTTTTGCCACTGATGATGACCTCTTGAGGTCGAAACGTGTTTGGCACTAGTGTCATTTATAGTGTTAATGGTTTGCTTATTTTATATTCTAATACACTACACCAGGGGTGGCCAACCCAAATGATCTTTCGGGCCACTTTGGAAATGCATCATAACTCCGCGGGCCACATATAAAATTATATATCCCCATATTAGATTTAGATACACTATATATTCGCAAGAATATTATTTTAAAATCAAAGTTAATTTTTTCTCATAATTTCGACAGATAATTTTTGAATATATGGATGCACAAATAATGTATTTTTTTAATACATTGGTTTTCACTACTTTGGCCATTATAAAATAAATATATTTTGTAAAAGTGTGATGAATCTCGCGGGCCGGAAAAATGTTCAAGGCGGGCCACATGCGGCCCGCGGGTTGGCCACCCCTGCACTACAAGGTGGGCAAAGTTTTATGGTTAACATTGTTTAAGAAAATGATTACTCTTTAGTCTGAGAAGCATACTAAACACACACATAGCCTCGGAAAAATTCAAAGTTCCTGCATTATAATATAGCGGTACATATAGTTACCACTGAGATTTAAAATCCAAATTAAGTTCCTATGTTGTGATACGTGGCTCGATGTTTAATGTGCGTTCATTGTCAAAGCACCTTCTGCAGGGTAGGACGAATTAGAAAAACCACTTTTGAACAAGATTAATTTTATTACCACCGGGTACCATTGACGTAGCACGTTGTGCGCTGGTTCCTTTAATACAGCACACCATCTAGTACCGACAAATGCAACACATCATTCAGGTTCGAGTCTGTGCCATTTCATCGAAAAATCAAATTAACCAAACAGATGATTAATATTTTTCATTACATATGTTTACCAACCACTTAAAAGTGTTTAATATTCAGTCACTTTTTTAGGCGTTGTTTGAACAAAGTGTATAAAATCAATCAGGCCTCTAAACTTTATTTCACATCGAGCTCAAATCTAATTTTTATCGCTTAAAATAAATAATTTACACTTTTATCACCCTAAAAATACATTCAACACTGAGGTCCTATATAATATTTCTGAACAGTATAGCTATTATAACGAACCCCCAATCCAGATAAGAGCCTCAATCAACTGCCCGGATTATTTATTCAATTACCAATATAAAGTAACATAGAAGCATATTGTGCGAAAAGATGTAAACTGATCTTTATTGTTTGTAATTTTTATCTGTCACTGTTCGCTAAAGAACCACGATACAAATGTTACAGACTAATCTTCTATTTTGAATTCAGTTAAATTAATCATAAATCATGTGAATGACAAGCTTGTCGCACTGAACTACGCTTATGGTTCAACATTCTTAACATGGCTTTCAACTATAACACGACGACCAAACAAGCTATCCACTAAACACCACCACTGGGTTACCTCCACCTGAATTTAGTTTCCGAGTGTCCCGTAAGACAGTAAACACACAGCAGCACAGTCTTCATATCAACGACATATAAGCGCATCACAGGACAATAGCATCTACATGAGAAAATAAAGAATGGCTTTGTGGGTGTAATAGGATATAAAGACAGTTATAGCAAGGGATCATAAGGGCGTGTGATATGGCATGACTCAGGTATGTTGTGCTGTGTTATATGTAATGACAAAGACTCACGCAACCAAGCCACCGTGAATTCTTCGCCTTTTACACAATGTTCAAAAACAGAAGAAAAGAGTTATCTAGTTGCGGGCCTACAACATGCAGAGATTGGTAACATGGTTATTTCTTGTCACCGTTGGTAGTACTCATTCGTTACAGTTCGGCGTATCGAGTAGTGTTTACAAGTTAGACAACACTTCCAATCACTCTTCGTAAATAATTCTAAGTGTAGGTAAATATTTAGTTTTTACTGTAGAGAAACTTTCAGAACTCCCTGTATTACCTTCGAACCATTTAGAGAGTGAAAAGTTGGAAGCCCAAAGCCATTCTCTTAACAGGATAACCTCTTGACAGTGTCATTCTTCTGCACTTTCATGGCTTAAATCTCTTTAAATTTAATCTGCAAAGCTATACTCTGCAAAGGGGGAAAAAAAAAATAGGACAAGGAAATTCTATCAAGGTGAAAAATTTACATGGAACGGTGTTAAAAGCCTATCTAAACAAACGATGCCCGGATCATAAGCGAAGGATATTGAAAGATACACAACACGAATTGTAGGGAACACTTACTTAATGTATGCCTCAGTACGTTTCGTGCGCATGCGCTAATCTTGAGGTTGTTTTTGTCTAGGCAGTTACTGTAATCATGTTTTCAAGAACCACAAATCCCTATAATTCTTCTTAGCCAACATATATTTTCCAAAATATTACGTGTTCATGACAAAAGACGGGCGCTTGTCCGAAACACGTAATTATTCGATAACACGTAGTGTAAAAAAAAGTGACTGGCGAAAATACACACCGGGTCTCTACACTAGACAGAAATGGCAAACATGCATCAGAACTGAGTGAGTGCGCGGTGGAAACATCTCTGAACTCTGACGCAGCCTTGAAATGGAACTTGCAGAGAATCTACACACAGCAACCGACGGTAAGCGCATTTTCCAAGCCCTCAGTGAACACGTGTAAATGGGTTTGCCAGACTATTCGTAACACAAGAATCGGATACGTCGCAACTCGTGTCACGACCCGATACTAATGCAACGTTAATCAGTGGCGTAATTAGTCACCATTTTGTCCTCCGGCTGTTAGTCAAAGCACACCACAGCCATTATCCAACATTCTATGGAGAAAAAAATATTACAACCACGGGTTAACGCATGCCAGAAACAAGAACAAATAAAGATTAGTTTCGCTGTGTAATAGTAATAAAAGTGATATGATTAATACGTACCAAATTAATGGTTACTTTCAGCTATAATTTAGCATAAAAGAGGCCTTGGGATATGTATTTCAATAACAGTTAATAATAACTCGTATAATGGCTGTTATTCAGTAATAAATTGATGAAAAACGTGGTTGTAGAACAAAGGAAAATATCTGACAGAGAATCACATAAAAGAACGCAAAACGAGAGCAAGCGATACTTTTATTGGTTGTCAAATATCATTAAACTTATCAACTACACAAGTTATTTATGCAGGAGTACAGTGTACAAATTTAAGTCACGCATCCAACTACATGCAGGGAACCACTAGAAATGGGAATGATCAAAATGACAAACCAAGGATTGTCCAAAAACACAGCACGGCACTAATGTATTAACTGAGAGAACAATGCCCAATAATATAAAAATGATATAATTTATGTTTGTGTGAGTAAGTATATCACCTGACGTGTGTAAGCGCTAAGGACTTATGTTGTATTATTCAGATCAGCTCACAAAGATGTGGGCGGAATATATGGTTTCCTGATGATAGACGTTAGTTATGGCTATACGTATTCAATGGTCCCCACACACACACACACTTTCAACATTCCTAGAGATGGATGTTTTTAAAATGTATTCTTCCTTGTAGAGCGAAAGACAATGGTTTTGTATGGGTGTGGAGTTTCTTGTGCACCCTGAGGGAAGAACACAGATTTAAGCTGTCTGAGAAGAAAGTTCTGAGAAGAATTTTTGGTCCTATGAACTAAGAAACAACCGGATATCATGCGGAGCTCCATAACTTATGCTCTTTACCAAATATTAATTGGGTAATCAAATCAAACAAGACGAGGGCAATGTTTATAATACATTTGATGAAAATCAGTTCAAAATTAAAATGGAACACATAGACTTACACAGACAGAATGGTGATCTCATTACCCACATTCTTCCTTGAAAAGGAAAGTTGTATAAAAAATGTTTTAATCACATTTTTCCGGGCAACAAACAAACAAACAAACAAATATTAAACATCTAAACCAACCGTAGTAAATTTCAGTTCTATCGTCTTTAAAACAGAACCTCTGTATCAATTAAAATTAGAACAAGCAAATTCAGTGGCTCTCTGAAATACTGCAATTATCACGTGGAACACGCAGTACTAACCGGAGATTCAATCCGGAAACTCTCCTGTCGTTAAGAATGTCCTGTGTAGTCACATCATCCAAACTCTCAGTAAGACAAACAAACAAACACTCATCTCCTGCCGGGTCCATGTCGTCAACTGCACTGTAGACGTAATCTGATAAAAGAGCTACAACGGATGAAAGATCTAGTTACGGTCCGTCGCCAAAGTAACAAAATGTTTCAATGCTGTCGCTTCGGTTTCCAGATTCCAATAAAGTTTTTACTACACAAACCGGTACTGATACTTCAAATTTAAATACTTGTCTGAATAATAACAAAACAATTGTGTGACTAACAAATAAGCTGACTATTACAAGACTAGTCACGTGCCGGGTCAGAAATAAAGCTTGCGACTCCAAGACGGGGGGCAAAATTACGTGCTGCTAAGTACGGGCTATCGCACACCTCGTCAACCACAAAACAGCTCGGAGTCATCCGATATTTATCATTTGCCTCCGTAAGAGAGGGATCCAAGTACAGAGAGCTCACATTATGTATCGAGACAGAAAAAACAAAAGAACTACATACTTCCAAATAATAATAATAATAATCCGTGGCGTACAGCCCTCTGAGAGCCAAGGCCGACTAGCTGGCGTTCACATGCCTAAGCAGAGGTAAACGATCAACCAACCAGACGCAGGGTGACGTGTGGTCAGCACGACGAACCCCCAGCCATTGCTAGCTTTCATGACCGGATTGTAGCTCCCCAATTTCCTCACGATGCTGGGTTGGCACCGGTCCCATACACTGACGAAAGCTCATGAGAAATTTCTTTCCCCGAGACTCGAACCAGCGAGCATTCCGTATCGCCAGTCCGAAGCAAGATGCCTCAGACCGCGCGGTTAATGTAATATGTATAAACTAACGTGAAGAAACTCTTTTCAGGTATAAAGTAATAACAGACAAGATATTAAATCTGTTCACTTATTAGAAAAAATAATCCTATATTGTCTTAAATATAATTCATCCAGTACTTTACACAATTAAATGACAGAGTGAAATTAGGTTTTTGATATTCCACTGCAAGCAATTACTGTTAATAAAATATAGCGAGAAAAGATTATGAGCTACCTTTCCTCATATCATGACGTTAATTATTCAATTAATGCCCTATCATTTCATTCACCAATTACAATTTTATAAACATACGCGTGTTGAAAGCCAGCTTGACTTCGCGTTTCCGCGGTGAGAAACCAACACAAAGCAACATGATACATTACAAATGTGTTTTGTGTGTTATAATATAAAAAAATATATCCAAAATAAGCATTTTACACTGTCAATTGAAAAGTCAAGTTTTTGTTAATATTAAATAAATATTTACATTTTAAAAACTGGAACTCTTTAATGGAAACAATGTAATTCAAGCAACACCAGGTTTGAACATTTGAACTGTATTCCAATTAGCATTGTCTGCGATCGTGTTCTTCCGTAAAATGAGGACAAGAAGATAATTTATTTCACATCTTATAAAGCAGACAAAATATGAAAGGAAAGAATTGTAACATTCTATAGAGTTATTTAGACTATTCGTCTTGTCAGTCGAAATAACGCGAGCTAAAGATGTAGAGGCCAATTATAAAAAAAATATAATCTGGAAAAAGCACAAAACTTTCAGAACGGCAAGTCTGAAGTCGACTAAAATATTATATTTTAATAACGACAGTCATTTCTTCCTATTTGGTTACTTACCTGGAACCTAATTAGTATAACAATAGACCAATGCCATATATTTTTCAATAGTCTTATGAAAACTTCATTTCTTACTGTGCCCCGGTGGGTATCTGTCGGCATTAAGTTACGTCACCCCTTGTAATCGTGTCTTCCTCCTAACGTGGGCTGGATTTACTTTATGTAATTGTAGGGGAGAGCTGGGTAAAACAGGTCGCCTGGCTTAGAAACTGCTGCTCCCTTGTGAATTGCAGGCGAACTTCTCAAAGAGAGGAGGGTAACTCGGTATTTAGAAAGAATCAACGAAGGACATCTTATTATTCGTAACTACTTGGAAGAAAGTTGTTTTCAACAGTTTCTATTCATATCTTTGGTTCATCTGATTCTCACTTGACTTCTGTATCAAAGAAACAATTTGGTTTCTTATTGATGGAGGCAGTAACTCTGTAACCTTGCAAGATTACACGGTGCAACATCCTCGAAGAAGCTAGTCATTTTCATTTTAATTTCTTCGAGTGCGAGCTTTAACACTGGGAGCCAAATGACTGAGCCCCGCGGCTATAAGGAACTGCAGCGAACCTAGGATAAAACCCTGCAACTAGAACACAGCACAACAAGGCCCGGTGACGGAACCGAAATGACGCCCTGGACGTGGGGTTGTTAACCCGTGGTCCGCCTACGTGTTTTGTACGGCCAGTGTACATATTTGTAATATTCTATCACTCTACGATCCAAAATAGTTACCTACATCAGAAAACACTCTTTATTGATATCGTAAATAAATAACAGCAGGTCTACTTATAACTGTGAGCGACTGTACAGATTGTCGAACGTCAAATCAAAAACTAAGTACAGGTAGTATGGCGTCTGACAAACAACTGGAGGGTTGAATGCAAATAGAAAAAGAAACACTGATACTCAAAAAGTATTCAAACTAAAGCAGTGCCTGGTATGTAATGACGGCAGATTACAATTTTACCTGTTGTCCTTCCTGATTCCTGAATAGTATTTGACGTTCTTTGTAATCTCTGAGAATCTGATTCCGAATCTGGAATAAAGAATTCTGTTTCATGTAAGGTTTTCGTGAAATAAGTAATTTCAATTTCTAATGTTTAGGAATTCAACCACTTTTACATACTGTAACGTTATTCAGATGATACAGAAAAACATCAAAATTTTCTTTACTTCCATTTTAAGCAACATTGAACATATGAATGGGAAAATAAACCTGTAAAAATTGTTCCGGTTCCACACTGTGTAACAGAAACAGAAAATAACACTTATATTTAACGTGTTCGAAACTTTTTTTTCCACTTGATTTCCCCTTATAAGCTCCCTTTTCAAGTGTTCAAGCAACACTGATCCAAAGATAGCTGTCTTCGGACTCATCGCCGTGAAAAACTCAAACCCTTCAACACTGATCCATCTATTCGAAATCCATTTCCCCTGGTAGCGATTTTCCATGGTAGAATTCCGATAAACACTGAGTAACATGTGAATTTGTTTAAACCACATATCCTAACTTAATGTCGTTTTTAATAAACTGTCATGGCGCTGTACTCGTTGGGAGTCTGAAAAGGGTTAAGAATCGCCAGGCGCAATTATGAGAAACGAAATATATAAATCAAGGGTGTTTCACAATAGGGTACTGAGGGTACCGTCACGTCGAGACGGCTAGAAAAATCCACAGTTAACCGACACGAATATATCACCTCAGTCAGGCTAAGACGACTGTCACCTGGGTTGCAGGAGAAAAGTTTCGACCTAGGCAATGCGGAAGAGCATCTGGACTTTATTAAAAAATATAATTCTTCAACTCTCATAACGTAGCGTTTTAACGAATAAGTTCAACATGATAAATTTTATCCACAGATTTACTGTCATCAGACTTCTGCTTGGGTCAACACTATCATTGTCAAGAGTTTTATCCTGATGAACAAACAAGAGTCCGGTAGAAATCTGCCAACGTTTCAGAGATGCTTGCTGCCTCTATCATCAGGGCAAGGACTCCTGAAACATCGGTAAACTTCTACCAAACTACACGCCGCAACGACCCAGAAAGACAGCCATCTTCAATCTACATTTGATCTGTGGGTATGAAACAAGATCATCACGCTCTGCGCCATATCAGATGAACGTGAGTTCGCATTACTTTCCCACCTTTTGTCAGTATAAAGACTCTTGCTATAGTCAGGACAGAACGTCCGGTGTTCGATTTCGGACAGGACAGGATTTCTATCTTCCCGCCACGTCCAGACCGGTTTCCTATACAGTAGGTACCGGGGTTCTAGCCGGGGTGTGAAGCTAACCATCTTGTACCCAGAATAAAAATTCATGGAGAAACATTTTTGTTATTTATTGTCTTTCTACTAGAACATGAGAATTTTGAATAAGCCCCCTTATCAGAAACATACGTCTTTCGTGTATAAATCAATGCTGTAGGTAGTATCTCCATACTGACAGAATATTTCAAGTTTTCTTGCGTTCAGAGATTTCTAAGGAACAGCTCCATACAAACTCCACTCTTTCATATTAAACGATTAATCACTTGTGTACTTAACAGAAAGTCTCAAGTCTACAAGCCAATTACTGCTGGTAGACAATTATGAAGACAGATGACACGATTGCTTTTAATTTTGTCTAGATACCGACGTCCTCGTCTAATAAAGAACACGACTTTCAACCGACCACATAACGATTCTACATACCTGTAAGGCAAGAAAAAGAATTTACATAATATTCTCTGTCTTAATAAATGCAGAACACGTGTACTAGCAAAGACCAAGTGAATGGATGGTAGTAAGTACTTCAACTTGAGACGAAAGTGCTTCAACGACATTTTAATACGCCTAAGGCTTACGTTGAAAACAGCTCTCACATTTCTCAGAAACTCTTCAACCTAAATGTTATTAAGTATACGTAATATGTAATTTACCTGAAACAATCCAATGAAGCGGGGTTTATATTGAACAGCTAACAATCACTCAGCTGGTTAAAAGAATTCTAGACCTTTATAAAACCCGATGGTTCATTACAGTGTCCACAAGACCCCGACACTGATCCAAATTCTGAATCCAGTCCACATCTTTACATTCTATTTCCTAAGATCCATTTTAGTATTATCTCCCCATCTACGACTAGGTCGACTTCATTCAGATTTCCTGACTAAAAGTTTCTACACATTTCTCACATCACTCTTAAGCTTAGTTTTCTCTGCGTTTACTTCTATACCAACTTCTTTAAAAGCATCTAACAACGATTCTACATTTTTATTACTGATATATACGTTCTCAGGGGAAAAATCCATCATCGGCATACAAACTCTTCGTTTCCTATTCTAAACCATTCTGAATAGGAAATTTCATCAGACGTGTTTAAATATGCGGAATACACTTTTGATTTACAAACATTTTAAAGAGTCCATCCAGCTTAATTGGTTCACGGAATTCAATAATAGAATAAAATAGAACACTTCCCTCATAACTAAATCAAACGTTTATCCAAAGTCTACATAAATGGCTTATGTTGAGTTTAATGAGTAGTAAGTCTACATCACATTCAATATGAATATCTTTTGGGTCGCTGTGCTGTGTAGTCTGGTAGAAGTTCACCGACGTTTCAGAAGTACCTGCTGCTTCCAACATAAGAACTCCCTGATGATGGAAGCAGCAAGTACCTCCGAAACCTTCTATCATACTTCACGGTAAATAACCTTGAAGACAGCAAAGTTCATACACGTCGCCGTGAGAACCAAAAATCTCACACAATAAGAATGTGGGATAGTATGAAATACAATTGAGATCCAGGATAAGTACACACAAACATTCTACCTGACTAAAAGGCCAAATTAATTCAAAACACGCACTTGACCGGATGCAAGGGCAATTCCAGTCAGACTATTCGTCTCCTGGCTTCCGGTAATCAAAGACTATAGGCCTAAGTTTACCTGAAAACTATCGATACACGTATGAAAAAAAATAAAATTACAACGAATTCTAAATTAAAATCCAGACGTGTGTAACCGGGGGGCTCACACAAGCCCGTTGATAATTTTGTTCATTTTATCTGACCCCTTGGCACAGAAAATATAAGATACCTAGGCGATACATCAGTATCAAAATATCGATACACATATATCCACATATCGATATATTTGCCTGTCCCTTCTTCAAAATTCCAAAATGAATAAGAAAATACAGTAAGCCCCTTGTTAAACTGGAGTCACACCGCTGATCAAATCATATTTAAAAACATTCCTAAACTTTGAGACTCTAACTTTATATTCTATCCATACACAAGACTAGACGTTAATCTTTAAAGGGAATGTTTGACTAAAAATGCCTGTTTCCGTATGTGATGAGAATTAGATGTTCTTGAGGTACGTTGTGAGTGTTGTGAGTATTGTGGGTGAAGGATATATTTTCTGAACCCCAAATATGCATGAAATTTAAACTGTTCAGCCTATCTGAAATGTAGCAAGCTAATATAATTATTTTTAATTCTCGTAAGTGTTAGACTGAGTCTACCACCTCCATGGGGCAGCGTCCTCCTAGAGAAGCTAATACTCACAAGCTCGTCAAAAAATTTCCCGCCTTATTCAGTTTTAAGTTTTATGAAACAATTCACAACAGATCAGATCAGAAACCTAAGCCAGATAAATCTTGTCCAAACCCTCATATATTATATCCTTAATATCAATTTAATTATTAACTTCACACCTATAACACATATCACACATGGTATTGTACCTTCAGGTTTCCCGAATAAATACTTTACTTGCTACATTCCGCGCCAATCATGTCATCGCCATAATATTATTTGGTAAATGTACAAATTATGTACCTCAGAGGATGATTTTAGGTTCTCACGGAGTATAGTACAAAGATGGCTGTCTTGTGGGTTGTAGCACCGTGTAGTCTGGTAGAAGTTAAACAACGTTTTAGAGGTCAATCGGCATCACCATTATCAGGAAGATCGCCCTGTTGATGCAGGCAGTAAGGACTTCTGGCTTGAAGCTTCGATGATGCGTACCTGCAGTTAAAACTTTATGACTGTAAACCAGTAACAATAAAGGCAGCATGTGTGTCAGCCAAGGTATCCGTCCAGGTCCGTGGCGCTTTTAAACACTCAGTACCAAAGTAAGTTTTTAAAATGAGGCGTTTTTTGGCTCTCACACTCAACTCTTACAGCCGCGATTAATTTGTGCAGGAAACGATGAAGCGCGACTGATTTGACTGCTACAAGAATGATCAATTACGAAAAAATATTTTAATATTTTTGCAGAGGATTGTTATGGACGGTTGTTTGCTGTGCAAATATCGGTTTAAGCAGACTTTAACAATTAAGGCACGAAACATGACGTCACCTATCTCGACTCAGTTCATGTGACCTCATAGTGGCTTCAGATGTTACAGGAAACGACGCGGGGCCTTCATTCTGAAAACTGCGTGCATCAAATCTAATGGCTCTACACAATTTGCCCCGACATTGCCTTTCCATCGTATTTGATCTCTGAAAAGGAGGATACGGCTTGATAATTCATTTACAAACGAGCCTTATACTTAAATCTACTGAGAATTTTTGCAGCCAAAGCTTTGCTCCAATCAGGCAATTGACTGACAGTTCAGTGAATGACAGCTTTACCAAGAGAAACTGCAGCTTAAGTTCTGGTCCATACTTTATTCGTTCTCTGCGAAACTTTATAGCCTACATAACAAATTAACTGACCTTCTTTCATTGTTTCACACAACTAACCTTACTTCAGACTGTAAAGGATTCTGCGAAACGAATGACTTCAAAACATAAAAATAACGTAAAATATAAAAAGAGAAGAAATAACTTTTCTCATTTCCAAAAGTGTCATGAAATCTGCGACATGATTAATGACTGCAAATTAAGTTCAAAAATGATGCAGACTTCCGTAAGATGAAGTAGAAACGGTGAAGCACAGTGAAGGCAGATAACTTTCTTTCCAAAAGCCTCTGAGGCATATAAAAGGATCTGCTCAGGGCTAAATGTAATTAAAGGAAGGCTTTTGATAGTGCTAAGTCCTCTCCCAGGAATTTAAGGAGAAACGAGTTCTGCAAAAGTGCAAAAATAAAAAAAAAGTACTGACAGTGAGTACTTGTACCACAGCGTGTACAGGAATCTAATAAAAAAATTACAAAATCAATTATAATGTAATAATAATTGAAACCAATTCTAATTTATGTTTTTGGTTGCAAGTACAGTGCGGACTATTTGTTCCTCTAGTAGACTCAAAGGTATCTCTGTGCTTAATTAAACACCAAATCATAAGGATGTATGGAAAAGTGGCGGCAAAGGTCCATGTATTCTTAACGTTCGTACTAGACAGTCGCCTTCACACTCTGGCGACTCTACCCAAAATAAAAGATCCCCAAATACCCGTTGAAGTCCCAAAGTCGGCATGGACTCGGTAAAAAATTACGCGCCATGTAAACGCACAGGGGAGAGGTGGTATCGCTTCTACTCATTCTTGACGTCGGCACTAGATAAGGGTGAGTGGTTAGGGTCACGCCCCGGCCGAGCTCTACCCCCGGGAAGGGACCCTGGTACCTATTGGATAGGAGGATGGGTGAGCCCCAGAGCCGGTCTGAACGCAGAGGCTAGAGGAAAAGTCCTCTGCCCACGTCGGGGAGCGAACCCCGGTAGTCCAGCCCGTAGTCATCGTTATCCCGACTGAGCTAAGATAAAAATAAGTCATTGACCCTATCAGAAATCGAACCCTGGTCGATATGAGCTTAGGGACGAAACAAAAGTTGCTAAGATTGATGGGTGATATTGGGGAGTAATTAATTTCACTATCAAATGTTGAATAATTCAGAAGAAAAATAAATTGATTTTCTGCATTTTTATTCGTGTTCCGTTCAATAATAGTACAATAAAGCTTGTAATTTCGAATATTTGACATATAAATGGAAACAGAGTTGTCCACTTCATTACGAAACTGGACGTCTGTAATAAAATTTCCAAAATATTTATCCAAAAAGACTTACCTATAACCCCAAAATGTGCACTAAAATGGAAATTTCCAGTCTAACTTCAATTAAATTGACATAATTCACTGAAAACAGAAAACGCAAGTGTAAAAAATACAATACCAAAAAGCCACAGGATCAGAACTACATAAATGCACACACAATTCCAGACATCAAAATATTCTTGCGGAAAGAAAGCTAAGATTTTATGAGAATCAATCAAGTTTATAGCACTGTTTTCTTACCAACTCTCTCATCTCAAAGAAACCAAATCCTAAAATAACAAACTTGTTTCCCTCTAGGGTGAGAGGACACGAAAAAGAAACATAAAAGGAATGATATAAAATGTGTTGGCAAGCGTGCGCATGCTCTGTGTCTGTTTGTCTTTCAAAGAGTTTGGGATCACCCCAACTTCAAACTCGCCCTTCCATTCCTGCAAACGTCTTTTAAATTCAAATTAGCGTGACATTCAACATTAGGGCGCAGAAACGTTTGTAGACTGACTTTCATTGTGGAAATAAATCATATTCCACGTTGATATGGATTAAGTTACCTCGGGCCAGTTCTTAAAAACTGTTGATTTAAAGCAAAGAACTGTAATTCAGCAAGTCGTATCCTTTAGAAACTAAAAGACAACTGTCTTGATTATAATAAAAATCCTTTGTGTACCAAGATAATATGGTTTGGGCCCAAAAGATTATCTTAGCAAACAACTTTGAAAAGTTTAGATTGCAGCCTAATAACGATTTCTGAACTGAGTAATAATTAATACAAAATTTTTAGAATATATTACTTTCCTACATGCCATATGACATAATGCGTCTCTCTCTTTATCATATTGCTCTATAATAAAAAAAGATTAATATTATAAATGCATGTAAATGAAGATTATTCTGATACTACTGCTGCTGCTGCTGATAATGTTTTACATGCACAGATGTGGACTTTTATAAATCGATATTCTTCAGTCGGTTTTATCAGACCTCTGACCCCGAGCATCAAACAATTACATTATACAAATTTTAAAAATAACAAAGAAAATATTTCAACAAATTCAATTTTAATAAAATGACGATTACGTGTGGGGGAAATGAGAAATATATACAACATTTTAAACGTGCGCGTAATATAATCGATTTTAAATAAACAGGATACTGAGTGGATTCGTCTAGCTCAGGATGGACCAAATGGTTGGCCATAGTAAACACTTTAATGAACTGTTTCCACAAAATATGCGTGTCTCATCGATAAGCTGAGGGATTACGGCGTCCCAAGACGTACTCTTCCATTGAATTACGACACGACAGCAAAGTTCAAATACGTCCTTTTTCCTCCTCTTGTTATCCGGAGACTGGAAAATGGAGTATCCACAGCAAGTTTATGATATACAACTTTTTAAAAATATGTGATATCGCTACTTTCTCCACAAAATTTAAGTTTCTAACGCGGAGAATAAGAAGACTTATGTTTTTTGGGATGCTGCGCCGTGTCTGTTAGAAATTTACCGACGTATCAGAGGTTCATGCTTAATACCACCCAGTCTTGTTTAACTAACTAACTAGATGGCTTACCGAACCCGAAGGTTCATCACCGAATTAACCAAAGCCCTCCACCGGACCCTGTCCTGGGCCAACAAAATCCAGTTTCCTTCAACTCCTATCTCCCATAGATCCCGCCTGAGATTATCCTCCCATCTACGTTTAGGTCTCCCCAGCGGTCTCTTCCTTTCAGGTTTCCCAACCAGTACCCGGTGCACACCTTGTCCCATCCATGCGCGCTACATGTCCCGCCCATCTCACTCTTCTCGACTTAATCACCCTCACAATACTGGGGGAGCAGTACAGATTTTTAAGCTCGTCATTGTGCAGTTTTCTCCACGCCCCATCGTCTTCCCTCTTAGGCCCAAATATCCTCCTCAACACCCGATTCTCAAACACCTGCAATCTGTGTTCCTCCCTCTGAGTGAGAGACCATGTTTCGCACCCATACAAAACAACAGGCAGGATTATTGTTTTGTATACTTTAATTTTCAGGTTCTTAGAAATCAGACGGGAAGACAAAATATTTTGGACTGAGAAGTAGCAAGCATTTCCGGAATTTAGTCTCCTCCTAACTTCCTCACAAGTATCGTTTTGATTTGTTATTGTTATTCCCAGATATTTGAACTTTGTAACCCTTTCAAAGGATTTATTAGCCACCCTAAGATAATTTTGCTCGCCTGTCTTCTGATGACGAGATACTAACATGTACTTAGTTTTTTCTGAATTGACTTCCAGCCCCACTTGTCTACCAGCCTCTAGTAAAACTTCTGCGTTCCTCTTTATTGCATTCATATCGTCCCAAAATAAATTAACATCATCAGCATATGCCAATAGCTGATGTGTCCCATTCAATTGCAAACCCTCCTGCCTACCTTGGACCTTCCTGATGGCGTATTCTAGTTAAAGAGCAAGGGAGACAAAGCATCTCCTTGTTTTAGACCGTTCTTGATGAGGAATGTCTCAGATACATATTTACCTACTCGAATTTTGCTACAGGTTTCATTTAAGCAGATTTGTATTAGACCCACTAGCTTCTTTGGTGCACCAAATTCAATAAGAATATTATATAGCACTTCTCTCTTCACAGAGTCATGGGCTTTTTTGAAATCTATAAATAACTGATGTACGGTCCCACCGAACTCCCATTTTTTCTCTAGTATCTGACGAATGCAAAAGATCTGATCAATCGTTGATCTGTTTCGTCTGAACCCACACTGATGATCCCCAATAATTTCATTCGCATATGGGGTTAATCTTGCCAAAAGAATGTTGGATAGAATTTTGTATGAGGTTGATAGCAGCGATATTCCTCGGTAATTACCACACTCAGTCTCGTCCCCCTTCTTATGAATAGGAATAATTATGGATTCCTTCCATTGTTGTGGCATCTCTTCCTTATCCCAAATTAACTGAATAAGCTTATGGATCCTCATATGCAACCCTTTGCCACCTGATTTAATTAATTCTGCTGGAATCTGATCAATTCCTGGAGATTTATAACTTTTCAACTTCCCAATGGCTAGTTCCACTTCATCTAAGCTAGGTTCTGGCACCAACAGTTCAGCTGTATGCATTTTAAACTGTCTAATATCACCAGTATCATGAACATTTAAGAGCTCGCTAAAGAGATTTTTCCACCTATTCACAATTTTTATTGGATCTGCAAGCAAATAGCCACTATCATCCTTTACCAAATTGGTCTGGGGTTGATATCCTTTCTTAAAGTTTTTAATGCCTCTGTACAGGTCTATGAACATTCTTCATCAAACCATGGCTTATTTTGCTTTCTCCTGTAGTATCCTAGTTTCTCTTTTGCTGAAATGTTGATGCAGTTTCTGACATTTTCCCACTCCCTGTTGATGTCCACACTTTCATTATCCTCATTTGTCTCTAAAATTTGAAACCTATTCGAAATTTCAACTTGATATTGTTCCTTTGCCTCTCCCTCACTTAATTTTTTCAAATCAAATCTTTCTGTGTCAAAACTTTGTTTAGTTCGTCTACTTACTGAAAGCCGCTCCCTCACTTTTGCTACCACCAGATAATCATCAGTGTCGCAATCTGCTCCTCTGACTGATCTCACATCAATTATATTTGTCTGCCTTCTCTTATCTACTAAAACATGATCTATTTGATTGTGTGTTCTGCCATCTGGAGAAGTCCAAGTGTATTTATGAACATCACGGTGTGGAAATTTTGTACTTTTTACAATTAAATCTTTTGACGTAGCAAAGGTTACTGCTCTAACACCGTTATCATTACTAAGTGCATGGAGACTCTCGCTGCCTATTGTGGGTTTGAAGATATCCTCCCTCCCAATTTTTGCATTGAAATCTTCTAGCAGAATTTTCATGTGATACTTGCCAAATGTATCAAATACTGATTCCAATTCTTTATAAAACCTATCCTTGATATCATCGCTTTTGTCTTCAGTTGGGGCATGAACATTAAGGACAATGATGTCGCACCAACGTCCTTCCAAAATTACGTAAGACAACCTGTCACTAACAAATTCTACTCTCTTAAATTTTGCCCTAATTCTGCTATGAACAAAAAAACCCATCCCCAACTGATGATTGTCATTCCCCTTTCCATAGAAAAATATAAAATTGTCCACTGGGATCGTGCCCTCCACCATTGTGATGAATTATAATTGTTTAATTTTAACCGTCTAATCACAATAAAATATTTTATTGAATATTAAAATATTATTACTAAAATTAACATTTAATATTTAAAATATATTAAAATATTAAAATGATGCTCTTTCTATCGAAATGTTCGATTTACAATTAGAGCGCCATCTTTTTCACATGTTTCGGTTTTCAATGAACCATCTTCAGGTGTATAATCGATATAAATTTAAATTCTTACAGCAAGAGATGATAATGTAGCGTCATATTGTGATGAATTATAATTGTTTAATTTTAACCGTCTAATCACAATAAAATATTTTATTAAATATTAAAATATTATCACTACAATTAACATTTAATACTTAAAATACTTAAAATATATTAAAATATTAAAATGATGCTCTTTCTATCGAAATTTTCGATTTACAATAAGAGCGTCATCTTTTTCAAGACATGTTTCGGTTTTCAATGAACCATCTTCAGGTGTATAATCGATATAAATTTCAATTCTTACAGCAAGAGATGATATTGTTGCGTCATATTGTGATGAATTATAATTGTTTAATTTTAACCGTCTAATCACAATAAAATATTTTATTGAATATTAAAATATTATTACTAAAATTAACATTTAATATTTAAAATATATTAAAATATTAAAATGATGCTCTTTCTATCGAAACGTTCGATTTACAATTAGAGCGCCATCTTTTTCATATGTTTCGGTTTTCAATGAACCATCTTCAGGTGTATAATCGATATAAATTTAAAGTCTTACAGTAAGAGATGATAATGTAGCGTCATAATGTGATGAATTATAATTGTTTAATTTTAACCGTCTAATCACAATAAAATATTTTATTGAATATTAAAATATTATTACTAAAATTAACATTTAATATTTAAAATATATTAAAATATTAAAATGATGCTCTTTCTATCGAAATGCTCGATTTACAATTAGAGCGCCATCTTTTTCACATGTTTCGGTTTTCAATGAACCATCTTCAGGTGTATAATCGATATAAATTTAAAGTCTTACAGTAAGAGATGACAATGTAGCGTCATATTGTGATGAATTATAATTGTTTAATTTTAACCGTCTAATCACAATAAAATATTTTATTGAATATTAAAATATTATTACTAAAATTAACATTTAATATTTAAAATATATTAAAATATTAAAATGATGCTCTTTCTATCGAAATGTTCGATTTACAATTAGAGCGCCATCTTTTTCACATGTTTCGGTTTTCAATGAACCATCTTCAGGTGTATAATCGATATAAATTTAAATTCTTACAGCAAGAGATGATAATGTAGCGTCATATTGTGATGAATTATAATTGTTTAATTTTAACCGTCTAATCACAATAAAATATTTTATTAAATATTAAAATATTATCACTACAATTAACATTTAATACTTAAAATATTTAAAATATATTAAAATATTAAAATGATGCTCTTTCTATCGAAATTTTCGATTTACAATTAGAGCGCCATCTTTTTCATATGTTTCGGTTTTCAATGAACCATCTTCAGGTGTATAATCGATATAAATTTAAAGTCTTACAGTAAGAGATGATAATGTAGCGTCATAATGTGATGAATTATAACTGTTTAATTTTAACCGTCTAATCACAATAAAATATTTTATTGAATATTAAAATATTATTACTACAAATAACATTTAATATTTAAAATATATTAAAATATTAAAATGATGCTCTTTCTATCGAAACGTTCGATTTACAATTAGAGCGCCATCTTTTTCATATGTTTCGGTTTTCAATGAACCATTTTCAGGTGTATAATCGATATAAATTTAAATTCTTACAGCAAGAGATGATAATGTAGCGTCATATTGTGATTAATTATAACTGCTTAATTTTAACCGTCTAATCACAATAAAATATTTTATTGAATATTAAAATATTATTACTACAATTTACATTTAATATTTAAAATATTAAAATGATGCTCTTTCTATCGAAATGTTCGATTTACAATTAATGCTCCATCTTTTTCACATGTTTCGGTTTTAAATGAACCATCTTCAGGTGTATAATCGATATAAATTTCAATTCTTACAGCAAGAGATGATAATGTAGCGTCATATTGTGATGAATTATAATTGTTTAATTTCAACCGTCTAATCACAATAAAATATTTTATTGAATATTAAAATATTATTACTACAATTAACATTTAATATTTAAAATATTTAAAATATATTAAAATATTAAAATGATGCTTTTCTATCGAAATGTTCGATTTACAATTAAAGCGTCATCTTTTTCACGACATGTTTCGGTTTTCAATGAACCATCTTCAGGTGTATAATCGACATAAATTTAAATTCTTACAGCAAGAGATGATAATGTTAGGTCATATTGTGATGAATTATAACTGTTTAATTTCAACCGTCTAATCACAATAAAATATTTTATTGAATATTAAAATATTATTACTACAAATAACATTTAATATTTAAAATATATTAAAATATTAAAATGATGCTCTTTCTATCGAAACGTTCGATTTACAATTAGAGCGCCATCTTTTTCATATGTTTCGGTTTTCAATGAACCATCTTCAGGTGTATAATCGATATAAATTTAAAGTCTTACAGTAAGAGATGATAATGTAGCGTCATAATGTGATGAATTATAATTGTTTAATTTTAACCGTCTAATCACAATAAAATATTTTATTGAATATTAAAATATTATTACTAAAATTAACATTTAATATTTAAAATATATTAAAATATTAAAATGATGCTCTTTCTATCGAAATGCTCGATTTACAATTAGAGCGCCATCTTTTTCACATGTTTCGGTTTTCAATGAACCATCTTCAGGTGGATAATCGATATAAATTTAAAGTCTTACAGTAAGAGATGATAATGTAGCGTCATATTGTGATGAATTATAATTGTTTAATTTTAACCGTCTAATCACAATAAAATATTTTATTGAATATTAAAATATTATTACTAAAATTAACATTTAATATTTAAAATTTATTAAAATATTAAAATGATGCTCTTTCTATCGAAATGTTCGATTTACAATTAGAGCGCCATCTTTTTCACATGTTTCGGTTTTCAATGAACCATCTTCAGGTGTATAATCGATATAAATTTAAATTCTTACAGCAAGAGATGATAATGTAGCGTCATATTGTGATGAATTATAATCGTTTAATTTTAACCGTCTAATCACAATAAAATATTTTATTAAATATTAAAATATTATCACTACAATTAACATTTAATACTTAAAATATTTAAAATATATTAAAATATTAAAATGATGCTCTTTCTATCGAAATTTTCGATTTACAATTAGAGCGCCATCTTTTTCATATGTTTCGGTTTTCAATGAACCATCTTCAGGTGTATAATCGATATAAATTTAAATTCTTACAGCAAGAGATGATAATGTTGCGTCATATTGTGATGAATTATAACTGCTTAATTTTAACCGTCTAATCACAATAAAATATTTTATTGAATATTAAAATATTATTACTACAAATAACATTTAATATTTAAAATATATTAAAATATTAAAATGATGCTCTTTCTATCGAAACGTTCGATTTACAATTAGAGCGCCATCTTTTTCATATGTTTCGGTTTTCAATGAACCATTTTCAGGTGTATAATCGATATAAATTTAAATTCTTACAGCAAGAGATGATAATGTAGCGTCATATTGTGATGAATTATAACTGCTTAATTTTAACCGTCTAATCACAATAAAATATTTTATTGAATATTAAAATATTATTACTACAATTTACATTTAATATTTAAAATATTAAAATGATGCTCTTTCTATCGAAATGTTCGATTTACAATTAATGCTCCATCTTTTTCACATGTTTCGGTTTTAAATGAACCATCTTCAGGTGTATAATCGATATAAATTTCAATTCTTACAGCAAGAGATGATAATGTTGCGTCATATTGTGATGAATTATAATTGTTTAATTTTAACCGTCTAATCACAATAAAATATTTTATTGAATATTAAAATATTATTACTACAAATAACAATTAATATTTAAAATATATTAAAATATTAAAATGATGCTCTTTCTATCGAAACGTTCGATTTACAATTAGAGCGCCATCTTTTTCACGACATGTTTCGGTTTTCAATGAACCATCTTCAGGTGTATAATCGACATAAATTTAAATTCTTACAGCAAGAGATGATAATGTTGCGTCATATTGTGATGAATTATAACTGTTTAATTTCAACCGTCTAATCACAATAAAATATTTTATTGAATATTAAAATATTATTACTACAAATAACAATTAATATTTAAAATATATTAAAATATTAAAATGATGCTCTTTCTATCGAAACGTTCGATTTACAATTAGAGCGCCATCTTTTTCATATGTTTCGGTTTTCAATGAACCATCTTCAGGTGTATAATCGATATAAATTTAAAGTCTTACAGTAAGAGATGATAATGTACCGTCATAATGTGATGAATTATAATTGTTTAATTTTAACCGTCTAATCACAATAAAATATTTTATTGAATATTAAAATATTATTACTACAAATAACATTTAATATTTAAAATATATTAAAATATTAAAATGATGCTCTTTCTATCGAAACGTTCGATTTACAATTAGAGCGCCATCTTTTTCATATGTTTCGGTTTTCAATGAACCATTTTCAGGTGTATAATCGATATAAATTTAAATTCTTACAGCAAGAGATGATAATGTTGCGTCATATTGTGATGAATTATAATTGTTTAATTTTAACCGTCTAATCACAATAAAACATTTTATTGAATATTAAAATATTATTACTACAAATAACATTTAATATTTAAAATATATTAAAATATTAAAATGATGCTCTTTCTATCGAAACGTTCGATTTACAATTAGAGCGCCATCTTTTTCATATGTTTCGGTTTTCAATGAACCATTTTCAGGTGTATAATCGATATAAATTTAAATTCTTACAGCAAGAGATGATAATGTAGCGTCATATTGTGATGAATTATAACTGCTTAATTTTAACCGTCTAATCACAATAAAATATTTTATTGAATATTAAAATATTATTACTACAAATAACATTTAATATTTAAAATATATTAAAATATTAAAATGATGCTCTTTCTATCGAAACGTTCGATTTACAATTAGAGCGCCATCTTTTTCATATGTTTCGGTTTTCAATGAACCATCTTCAGGTGTATAATCGATATAAATTTAAATTCTTACAGCAAGAGATGATAATGTAGCGTCATATTGTGATGAATTATAATTGTTTAATTTTAACCGTCTAATCACAATAAAATATTTTATTGAATATTAAAATATTATTACTAAAATTAACATTTAATATTTAAAATATATTAAAATATTAAAATGATGCTCTTTCTATCGAAATGTTCGATTTACAATTAGAGCGCCATCTTTTTCACATGTTTCGGTTTTCAATGAACCATCTTCAGGTGTATAATCGATATAAATTTAAATTCTTACAGCAAGAGATGATAATGTAGCGTCATATTGTGATGAATTATAATTGTTTAATTTTAACCGTCTAATCACAATAAAATATTTTATTAAATATTAAAATATTATCACTACAATTAACATTTAATACTTAAAATATTTAAAATATATTAAAATATTAAAATGATGCTCTTTCTATCGAAACGTTCGATTTACAATTAGAGCGCCATCTTTTTCATATGTTTCGGTTTTCAATGAACCATTTTCAGGTGTATAATCGATATAAATTTAAATTCTTACAGCAAGAGATGATAATGTAGCGTCATATTGTGATGAATTATAATTGCTTAATTTTAACCGTCTAATCACAGTAAAATATTTTATTGAATATTAAAATATTATTACTACAATTAACATTTAATATTTAAAATATATTAAAATATTAAAATGATGCTCTTTCTATCGAAATGCTCGATTTACAATTAGAGCGCCATCTTTTTCACATGTTTCGGTTTTCAATGAACCATCTTCAGGTTTATAATCGATATAAATTTAAATTCTTACAGCAAGAGATGATAATGTTGCGTCATATTGTGATGAATTATAATTGTTTAATTTTAACCGTCTAATCACAATAAAATATTTTATTGAATATTAAAATATTATTACTACAATTAACATTTAATATTTAAAATATATTAAAATGATGCTCTTTCTATCGAAAAGTTAGATTTACAATTAGAGCGTCATCTTTTTCACGACATGTTTCGGTTTTCAATGAACCATCTTCAGGTGTATAATCGATATAAATTTAAATTCTTACAGCAAGAGATGATAATGTTGCGTCATATTGTGATGAATTATAATTGTTTAATTTTAACCGTCTAATCACAATAAAACATTTTATTGAATATTAAAATATTATTACTACAATTAACATTTAATATTTAAAATATATTAAAATATTAAAATAATGCTCTTTCTATCGAAACGTTCGATTTACAATTAGAGCGCCATCTTTTTCACATGTTTCGGTTTTCAATGAACCATCTTCAGGTGTATAATCGATATAAATTTAAATTCTTACAGTAAGAGATGATAATGTAGCGTCATATTGTGATGAATTATAATTGTTTAATTTTAACCGTCTAATCACAATAAAACATTTTATTGAATATTAAAATATTATTACTACAATTTACATTTAATATTTAAAATATTAAAATGATGCTCTTTCTATCGAAATGTTCGATTTACAATTAATGCTCCATCTTTTTCACATGTTTCGGTTTTAAATGAACCATCTTCAGGTGTATAATCGATATAAATTTCAATTCTTACAGCAAGAGATGATAATGTTGCGTCATATTGTGATGAATTATAATTGTTTAATTTTAACCGTCTAATCACAATAAAATATTTTATTGAATATTAAAATATTATTACTACAATTAACATTTAATATTTAAAATATTTAAAATATATTAAAATATTAAAATGATGCTTTTCTATCGAAATGTTCGATTTACAATTAAAGCGTCATCTTTTTCACGACATGTTTCGGTTTTCAATGAACCATCTTCAGGTGTATAATCGACATAAATTTAAATTCTTACAGCAAGAGATGATAATGTTGCGTCATATTGTGATGAATTATAACTGTTTAATTTCAACCGTCTAATCACAATAAAATATTTTATTGAATATTAAAATATTATTACTACAAATAACATTTAATATTTAAAATATATTAAAATATTAAAATGATGCTCTATCTATCGAAACGTTCGATTTACAATTAGAGCGCCATCTTTTTCATATGTTTCGGTTTTCAATGAACCATCTTCAGGTGTATAATCGATATAAATTTAAAGTCTTACAGTAAGAGATGATAATGTAGCGTCATAATGTGATGAATTATAATTGTTTAATTTTAACCGTCTAATCACAATAAAATATTTTATTGAATATTAAAATATTATTACTACAATTAACAAATTAATTATTAAAATATTAAAATGATGCTCTTTCTATCGAAATGTTCGATTTACAATTAATGCTCCATCTTTTTCACATGTTTCGGTTTTAAATGAACCATCTTCAGGTGTATAATCGATATAAATTTCAATTCTTACAGCAAGAGATGATAATGTTGCGTCATATTGTGATGAATTATAATTGTTTAATTTTAACCGTCTAATCACAATAAAATATTTTATTGAATATTAAAATATTATTACTACAATTAACATTTAATATTTAAAATATTTAAAATATATTAAAATATTAAAATGATGCTTTTCTATCGAAATGTTCGATTTACAATTAAAGCGTCATCTTTTTCACGACATGTTTCGGTTTTCAATGAACCATCTTCAGGTGTATAATCGACATAAATTTAAATTCTTACAGCAAGAGATGATAATGTTGCGTCATATTGTGATGAATTATAACTGTTTAATTTCAACCGTCTAATCACAATAAAATATTTTATTGAATATTAAAATATTATTACTACAAATAACATTTAATATTTAAAATATATTAAAATATTAAAATGATGCTCTTTCTATCGAAACGTTCGATTTACAATTAGAGCGCCATCTTTTTCATATGTTTCGGTTTTCAATGAACCATTTTCAGGTGTATAATCGATATAAATTTAAATTCTTACAGCAAGAGATGATAATGTTGCGTCATATTGTGATGAATTATAATTGTTTAATTTTAACCGTCTAATCACAATAAAACATTTTATTGAATATTAAAATATTATTACTACAATTAACATTTAATATTTAAAATATATTAAAATATTAAAATGATGCTCTTTCTATCGAAACGTTCGATTTACAATTAGAGCGCCATCTTTTTCATATGTTTCGGTTTTCAATGAACCATCTTCAGGTGTATAGTCGATATAAATTTAAATTCTTACAGCAAGAGATGATAATGTTGCGTCATATTGTGATGAATTATAATTGTTTAATTTTAACCGTCTAATCACAATAAAACATTTTATTGAATATTAAAATATTATTACTACAATTAACAAATTAATTATTAAAATATTTAAATTATATTAAAATATTAAAATAATGCTCTTTCTATCCAAATGTTCGATTTACAATTAGAGCTTTATCTCTTTCACATGTTTCGGTTTTCAATGAACCATCTTCAGGTGCATAATCGATATAAATTTAAATTCTTACAGCAAGAGATGATAATGTAGCGTCATATTGTGATGAATTATAATTGCTTAATTTTAACCGTCTAATCACAGTAAAATATTTTATTGAATATTAAAATATTATTACTACAATTAACATTTAATATTTAAAATATATTAAAATATTAAAATGATGCTCTTTCTATCGAAATGCTCGATTTACAATTAGAGCGCCATCTTTTTCACATGTTTCGGTTTTCAATGAACCATCTTCAGGTTTATAATCGATATAAATTTAAATTCTTACAGCAAGAGATGATAATGTTGCGTCATGTTGTGATGAATTATAATTGTTTAATTTTAACCGTCTAATCACAATAAAATATTTTATTGAATATTAAAATATTATTACTACAATTAACATTTAATATTTAAAATATATTAAAATATTAAAATGATGCTCTTTCTATCGAAATGTTCGATTTACAATTAATGCTCCATCTTTTTCACATGTTTCGGTTTTAAATGAACCATCTTCAGGTGTATAATCGATATAAATTTCAATTCTTACAGCAAGAGATGATAATGTAGCTTCATATTGTGATGAATTATAATTGCTTAATTTTAAATGTCTAATTACAATAAAATATTTTATTGAATATTAAAATATTATTACTACAATTAACATTTAATATTTAAAATATATTAAAATATTAAAATGATGCTCTTTCTATCGAAACGTTCGATTTACAATTAGAGCGCCATCTTTTTCACATGTTTCGGTTTTCAATGAACCATCTTCAGGTGTATAATCGATATAAATTTAAATTCTTACAGCAAGATATGATAATGTAGCTTCATATTGTGATGAATTATAATTGCTTAATTTTAAATGTCTAATTACAATAAAATATTTTATTGAATATTAAAATATTATTACTACAATTAACATTTAATATTTAAAATATATTAAAATATTAAAATGATGCTCTTTCTATCGAAACGTTCGATTTACAATTAGAGCGCCATCTTTTTCACATGTTTCGGTTTTCAATGAACCATCTTCAGGTGTATAATCGATATAAATTTAAATTCTTACAGCAAGAGATGATAATGTTGCGTCATATTGTGATGAATTATAATTGCTTAATTTTAACCGTCTAATCACAATAAAATATTTTATTGAATATTAAAATATTATTACTACAATTAACATTTAATATTTAAAATATATTAAAATATTAAAATGATGCTCTTTCTATCGAAATGTTCGATTTACAATTAATGCTCCATCTTTTTCACATGTTTCGGTTTTAAATGAACCATCTTCAGGTGTATAATCGATATAAATTTCAATTCTTACAGCAAGAGATGATAATGTAGCGTCATATTGTGATGAATTATAATATCTTAATTTTAACCGTCTAATCACAATAAAATATTTTATTGAATATTAATATATTTTTACTACAATTAACATTTAATATTTAAAATATATTAAAATATTAAAATGATGCTCTTTCTATCGAAACGTTCGATTTACAATTAGAGCGCCATCTTTTTCATATGTTTCGGTTTTCAATGAACCATCTTCAGGTGTATAATCGATATAAATTTAAATTCTTACAGCAAGATATGATAATGTAGCTTCATATTGTGATGAATTATAATTGCTTAATTTTAAATGTCTAATCACAATAAAATATTTTATTGAATATTAAAATATTATTACTACAATTAACATTTAATATTTAAAATATTTAAAATATATTAAAATATTAAAATAATGCTCTTTCTATCGAAATGTTCGATTTACAATTAGAGCGCCATCTTTTTCACATGTTTCGGTTTTCAATGAACCATCTTCAGGTGTATAATCGATATAAATTTAAATTCTTACAGCAAGAGATGATAATGTAGCGTCATATTGTGATGAATTATAATATCTTAATTTTAACCGTCTAATCACAATAAAATATTTTATTGAATATTAATATATTATTACTACAATTAACATTTAATATTTAAAATATATTAAAATATTAAAATGATGCTCTTTCTATCGAAACGTTCGATTTACAATTAGAGCGCCATCTTTTTCATATGTTTCGGTTTTCAATGAACCATCTTCAGGTGTATAATCGATATAAATTTAAATTCTTACAGCAAGAGATGATAATGTTGCGTCATATTGTGATGAATTATAACTGTTTAATTTTAACCGTCTAATCACAATAAAATATTTTATTGAATATTAAAATATTATTACTACAATTAACATTTAATATTTAAAATATATTAAAATATTAAAATGATGCTCTTTCTATCGAAATGTTCGATTTTTAAATTAGAGCGTCATCTTTTTCACATGTTTCGGTTTTCAATGAACCATCTTCAGGTGTATAATCGATATAAATTTAAATTCTTACAGCAAGACATGATAATGTTGCGTCATATTGTGATAAATTATAATTGTTTAATTTTAACCGTCTAATCACAATAAAATATTTTATTGAGTATTAAAATATTATTACTACAATTAATATTTAATATTTAAAATATATTAAAATATTAAAATAATGCTCTTTCTATCGAAATGTTAAATATTAGTCTCCTGATCTTGATGTAATGTGGAAATCTTGTTGAAGGGTCGGCCTAGAAATACGTAGGCTCCTGACTTTGTAATTGTCTCCATTCTCCAGTCACTTCCTTTCTCTTGGGATCAAACACTCTCAGTCTACATTCCTCTTTTTAAAATGAGAGATCAGGTTTTGCACCCATGCAAAACGAAAGTCATCCAGGAGACAAAAATTAGTGCTTACACAACGATTCGAGTCCGAACTGCGGAAACACAACTTTGGATGCGAGATTGTAACAATTTTAAAAACAATTCACCAGCCCATGAACTGGTTCGTTTAAGGAAATTGTAAATCTGGATTAATACACCCCAAATTAACCTGACTCGGTCACTCATTACAAACGTCTCTCACTGACTTCGTTAATTACGTTTCAAGTACTTAAAATTCCTACTAATTCTTAATAGTGTGGAGTACATCCAACATAATCTGTAAACGACTGTTTCAATTCTTGAGAATTTCAGTATATGGTTTAAAAAATATTTGGAAAATAAAATGATTTAGGTATACTTGATAGATCCTGATTTTCAAGAAATTGTAACGAATTAAAATTAATTTTCTCTCTAATGTGACAATTAATGCCTAGGTTTTTTTCTCTGATGACAAAATAGCAGCAGAAGTGAAATTTTCAAAATAATACGAACCAAGGATAATGAGAACACAAATAAGCTTCGCATACTGTACCTTGAACCCACATATTAATATTACATGTGCATAGAACTTTCCAAAGGGCAGAAACGTCACATGAATTTGTACTTCGGTAGTTAATAATAATAATAAGAAGAATATTCTCCATGGAAATAAGGAACCGTTAGTTAATAACGTTCTAAGAAACGATTTAAATTCACAGCTAACAGAAATTTGCTTTAAAATTCATACTTTGTACAAGTAAGATTCCTGTACGAGAACTCAGAGACCAGCTTATAACAATATATATATATATATATATATATATATATATATATGCTGGATTGTGATTCCGTCTTCAGATTGAATCACGTAAGCCAGATGCTTCAGTTTTATAATTTTATCATTTAGGCAATGCACACAGAGTTTAAAAGAACAAGGCATCACCGTCAGAAATCTTCAGACTTCGACGGCCATTTCAAATTATATCCTTCTGGTTACAACAGACTACATAATCCACTTTTGTTCTCACGCTGAACATTGTGACGGAGAAGAAATACAATGACAAAAGAAACACAGTAACATTTACAATTTTTATAAACATTACCAAGAGGAATAATAATAATAATAATAATACAAACTCACCCTGGAGGTTGTTGGAGGTAACGACTGCAGACTGGAGGATAATTCATGATCCCAATCCGTGGAGTCTCCTCCCATCCTGGCCTCTGCAAAACGCACGTACGGGCGTGTTATTACAAGATCTGAATACGTCAAGATGACTTATCGACGGCTTTTTCGTCTTGTGTGGATTGTCTAAGTATTTTCCTATGTAATTCAAAATAGTCTCTCCCCTCAATCGGACAACTGACGATAACACACATCATTTATGACATCATTCGACTCTCCACACACGTTTATTCATTTACATAAGTAAGGTTTCTGGCTGTGGTTCTTAGTACAAATAAATATCAAGAATTATTAAGCATGATGACACGTCAGTGTCTATTTTAATTCTGAAAGCTAACAGTAAAATAATATGTCATAGACTTAATATTTAATATATCAGAAGGTTGTGACTTCGTTCCTGAAGCTGATTTCAGCAAAAAGATAATTACCAAACCCTTTGAAACCAGAGCTCATCTAACTAATACTTAAGGAATCAGGCCGTACCGCGAAGAAAACACGACACTTCACCATTACAAAGAGCAACTTTTAAAGAAATAATCTGTGTTTATTTTGACAATCTTTTAGGTATACGATGTGGACAAAATACGGAGTTTAGTGAGCTGTGGTACATATAGTTACCACTGTGCTTTAAAGGTGTGAAGGACTAGAATGTGTTGTATTTAACTGAGTCCACGGAGCGGTTAATATTTAAAGGGGCGGTTTGGTGAGGTCCGGCAACATGGCACAACTGAATGCTGTCCTGAGATTATAAACAAAGTACCAACATCATAATTCTATCCCTGGCGGACACCGTATTAATCGCGGGGACTAAACCTCGAGAAGGGCCCGGCCCTCCTCAACATTTAGGGAAATAAAGTAAAACATGTCGCACACTGCTCCTTTTGAATGAGGGTTCCTTGTTTGAAACTAGACGGAAGAAAATCCACACTAAAAATTCCGAAGTTTCAACGTCTAACGCAAATGATACACCTCGACTAACAAGGGATCATAACTGCACCAACGCTTCCCACTTATCTGAAAAAACAAACCTCATTTCACGCGAAACGAAGCAAAGAGTACAAGACGGCCCATATCTAAACTTTCTGTGGAATTACTGGGCCCCCTACTGAAACAAATCAACAAATGCTCACGTAAAACAAGTGATTTTGGTGTAGCGCAATCCCGATCTGAAATACGTTCAGTCCGGTCCGCACGATGCGCGTATGTTGAAATCTGGCAACGCTGAAGAAGGTCTGGCAGGTGCTGGTTAAAAGACTGAATCCTACGGGACGTATCTTTCTATTCCACTGAGGAAAAGAGAATCCCCTGAAAGAACTGAAAGCAAGAGAGAGAGGGGGAGGACCTTTGGGGGGACAACAAGGGGCAGTAAGCTCCAAAAGCAGCGATGGTCATTCGTGCTCTTTGCAGAACAGAATCTAAAGCTCTTCAGCTGAAATTCAGGCCACTGTATATACACACACAAATATTTATCAGTTCGATTACGTAACGCGATATTCAGACGCACTGAGCAAAGAAGTTCGTAAACTTGACTTCCGAAACATCGCCATCTACCAACAAATTCGGACGGAGAACATCAAAATCGACATCTTCACAGCCTAGAATCTGGTGAGACGTTTTCTTTGCTACAGGGGCTGCATTTCAAAATATTATTCAGACGAGTGTTGGCTCCAGTGATATTCTTGCAGAAACAATTAATTCCACGTTCAAACAGCATGAATACAATGCAGAGGGGGGATTATGGACAACCCTGAACCACTGCATCAATGTGACAACGCAGATAGGAGTTATTTCTGTTCACACAAATTTTGCAATCGTGAACAGAATTACATTATTATTTTTCATTATTACATATACTGTTAAAGTGGTGATATATAGATAGATATATAGATTGCTAAACAAAACAAAAAATTAAAAATCAAGTTGCCATATTGGAAAGCGGCCCCACAAATGAAGCCATAGAAACACTTCTTACCTAATTCTTTCTTTTCTACTGTAGATAAATCTCCTCCTCCAAATATTTCCACAATATCTTCCCAGTTTCTTATTTTCAAGTCCCGGTTTGCGTATTCAATAGCAGATGAATCCCATAGTGATGGTCCATGTTTGAAAGAAGTAGAAATACACACAGACGACAATGGACTGGCCTCATGTCGTGTGATGTTGATTCGGCCTTCGCCGTGGCAGCGTTGCCAAGTTGGAGGCGCTGCAGCAAGACGGATGCCAGATGCGATATATGTACACGACTACCAAATTAATAAATAATACACTTGAGTTTGGCCGAGATGCTCGCAGCTGTGCCATGGCCTCCCGTTGCTACCCTAGTGCGATACCACGCTTAATAATGTTCTCTCACACAAGGGAATGGTTAGGTTGGTCGTGCCGAAACCTCACCTGAAATTTTGCTCGTCTAGTAATGATTGTACACAAAATTCCAGCTGCTGATGCGAAAAAAAAATTGCTCAAAGTTGGTACGTATATTTAAAATTCGCGCCACAGCGCATGCGCGAGACAGCAGCGCACCATCGAGGCGAAAGGTTGAAGGCAGGTCTGTTTTGACGTGTCTATTCGTATACCCAACCGAGGACTGAGCCCTGGGATGATTGTTCCTTTTATTTCTATGATTATTTAATTTTTATTAAATATACGTTTTGGTTAATCGGTTTTTTTTGTCTTAACTGCTACTCTTATCCTACGACCGCACCACCTCCCGGCCTCTGGGATCGTTTTAATATTGGCGCAAAGTATATACGATTTATTTACCATTAAGACACCGTATCGAAAACTTAGTATGGCTCGATTAACGAAATAAACCTCAAAATAATTTAAATCTCTATGCAATTAAATATCTTTAAAAAAATTATAATCCCTGTAATAAATAAACTACTCCCCCCCCCCACCCCCCATGTTGCCTGTTTCCCTGACTGATCACTTGACAAATGACAGTCGGTCTGGATAATCACAACTTCCGCGACGTAAAATCAAGTAACGCGGTTGTTCTCAACCAGATAGAACAAGGAATAAACAACTTTTTCTTCCTTAACACACAGATTACAGGTGAGGCCCCCCCCCGCCCCCCGCACTCCAGGAGTGACCTACTTACCGCACGTGCATTCACTGCAGAGCCAAGAATAGCTCAGGGCCATTGACAGCGTTGCAAATGTTTCGTTTTGCTACGTCAAACCTCGAAACTCGGCTACAAACTTCACTGTACTGGGCTGCTAGACGGTTATTGTCATGACATTTATAGTTTTTTAACGTTTATAAAATCACGCTATACACTCGACAGAAACTGTAACGCTGGTGTGTAACTTATTCAAACGCCAATAATGATGTTTACTTTATTCCATAATGCATATTTTACACATTGTTGAAATAATTACCCAAAACACGTAATAACTATACCCTCGTTCCTTAAATTCAACCGCTTGCCACGTCTAAAGCGTAAGAGTTAGATCCAGACATATTGCGAGTGAAATACGTAAATAAACACGAGCTTTTCAAATTTGCAAACAGATTTCAGCTAACTCTCACGGTTTAGGCGTTTTGGCCCATTTATTTCGTGACAAAGAACGGTTCTAGTGAGTGCGTTGGCAACACTTAGATCAGCTGTCGGCGGATGACGTCACGTATAGATAAGACGTAAAGGTATACATTAGAATTGTATTTCAGTACAAATATACCTTATACAGTTAAACGTTCTTCAACGTTAAATAGGGAACCGTGGTTCCACTTTCAATTTTTTTATAATGCTCACGTGCCAGTCTGCCCTCTCTTAACTGACGGGATTTTTATTAAAGTTGGTATAAAATCATGCAAATATTGGTATTAAAATATTTGTAATACGTTACACGCACTCAAAGATTACTCGTGTTAGAGCAGCATGAAATATGTCTCGAAAACTTCGTTAATGACTCTGTGGAAATAAAACTACTGAGTAATATTAGACCGTGTTTGCATCAGCAGGCTTAAAGTAAACGTTTAGTACACTTCAGTAGCGTTTCAACATATCTTGCTGTCCTTCTGCTAGGGGGAGTTATTCTGAATAGTCACGAAAACAAAATTTAAGACAGCCATCTTTGTACCTTCATGGTAGTAAAAAATTGGTCTGCCATAAAAATCAGACCTTTGAGCTTCGTTTAAAATCACTGAATTTGATTTCAAAACACATAGGTAATTGCAAATTACTCTCATAATATACGGAAAATATAATGCGTTTGGCTCTCTGGCTTTTATTTTGATAGTCTTGGTGTGGACCGACACAAGGCGAATTAACACACATCACACTCTACTTAAAAATGAGTTCCTACCTTCGTTTTGCAATCTGCTCCAATGTCACTGGTGACAGGTTTACTAGAAAAGTGGGTCCAGCTTACAGCCACAAATACACACGCTTAATTCTATTATTAAGTTACAAACACTGCACATAATATCAAACATTCGGGTAATAGAAGTATTGCCATCACACAAGTTTATCCACCCACAAGCGTATCACACAAAACTTAATCCAAGGCGAGCACTTTATAGGTCGTGGTATGTACGTACAACCTGACCTTGCGTTCTCTACTAACAGCCAACAACAAATCTGCAACCACTTCGTTCTCTCTAGCAATGCATGATGGGTAATCGCGTGGTTCTTCGAGTTGCCATACCACGGCACAGATGGCGCTGGCGTACGGTGCAACTAAATTAAGACGCGTTGGCTATTCGTCGTAGATTACGGATTTCACCTCCAGGGGTGCTGTATGGAAATCACACTGACACAACATTTGACATAAATATTATGCATGTGGATGTCATGTAATTATAAAACCAACAGTGCCCACAATATTAGCCATGTTGACTGCTTTCATGAATCTATGCGCTCCCTAAACGGCAAACGTAGAAAGTAAATGTCATAGCAGATCGTGTGGTTAATAAAATCCAAGCAACGTAAGATTCGGACTGAATTTCTTCTCGGGCCGCATTCGGCCCGTGGGTCATAGTTTTCTTCTCCGTGCCTTAATCTTCAGGAATGTTAATTTAATTTAATGCAATAACTCTGTTCTTCGTTCTGACACTTTTCACTCTCCGACGTTGGTCCATGACAGCGGGATGGCGGGCAGCAACGGGTTCCGAGAAGGTTATTTGGGAAGAGAAACGGGCCTTTAAAAGTTCCAAGTGCCACACCCGGTCTTTTCAGAGACTGCGCATCAGAGGCCGTGTGAGGTAACGACCGCGTTCCTCAGAGACAGAGTCCGGTTCTGCAAAGCATCAGGTTAGAAAAAGTTTGAAGAAAAATTTCAAAATTTTGAAAAATTATTTAAAAAATCAAAATATGCAGGAAATAATTCAAAAAGCGCACAAAACGTAATTTTTTTGAAAAATTTCAGTTTCAAATTTTTCCAAATTTTTCAAAAAAATTTCGTTTTGTGCGCTTTTCAGGCATTTTCCAGCATTTTGGATTTTTCGAAAATTTTGAAATTTTACAATATTTTGAAAAAATTTCGAAAAATCAAAATATGCAGGAAATTATTCAAAAAGCGCATCAAACTTTTTTTAAAAATTTCAATTTCAAATTCTTCAAATAAAATTTTGGTTTTGTGCAATTCTCAGGCATCTTCCAACATTTTTTGATTTTTCGAAAAATTAAAATATGCAGGAAATTATTCAAAAAGTGCACAAAATGTAATTTTTTTGAAAACTCACTTTCAAATTTTTCAAATTTTTTGGGTTTTGTGCGCTTTTCAGGCATTTTCCAGCATTTCTTGATTTTTCGAAAATTTTGAAATTTTTCAAAATTTTGAAAATTTTCGAAAAATCAAAATATGCAGGAAATTATTCAAAAAGCGAACAAAATGTAATTTTTTTAAAAAATTTCACTTTCAAATATTTTCCAAATTTTTCAAAGAATTTTGGTTTTGTGCGCTTTTCAGGCATTTTCCATCATTTTTGATTTTTCGAAAATTTTGAAATTTTATAATATTTTGAAAAAATTTCGAAAAATAAAAATATGCAGGAAATTATTCAGAAAGCGCACCAAACGTATTTTTTTTTAAAATTTCAATTTCAAATTTTTCAAATAAAATTTTGGTTTTGTGCAATTTTCTGGCATCTTCCAGTATTTTTTGATTTTTCGAAAATTTTGAAATTTTTCAAAATTTTGAAAATTTTTCGAAAAATTAAAATACGCAGGAAATTATTCAAAAAGCGCACAAAATGTAAATTTTTTGAAAACTCACTTTCAAATTTTTCAAAATGTTTGGGTTTTGTGCGCTTTTCAGGCATTTTCCAGCATTTCTTGATGTTTCGAAAATTTTGAAATTTTTCAAAATTTTGAAAATTTTCGAAAAATCAAAACATGCAGGAAATTATTCAAAAAGCAAACAAAATGTAAATTTTTTTAAAAATTTCACTTTCAAATATTTTCCAAATTTTTCAAAGAATTTTGAAAAATTTCAAAATTTTCGAAAAATCAAAAATGCTGGAAAATGCCTGAAAAGCGCACATAACCAAGTCCTAATTCTGTTACCACTGCATTTATAAATCTTGATTTCAACTCGATACTTTATTGCAAATCTTAAGAGAGGAATGATACTTAATGCTTCCTATTAGTTCTAATTAGCATTTTTATGATGCAAAGTTGAGCCAATTGCATCAAACGCTGAGACTTTCACTCTGAGCACAAAAAGAAAAACATGGTATGGGGTCATTCGATAGGTCGATCACTGTATGAATCTATAAATGAAAACCTATGAAAGCAAAGAAACAGTTCTGTTTTCTCATTTTTATCAAACAAATAAAACCCATTCTAAAATAACAATTAGTTGTGCTATTATTAAATAAGTACACATACACTTCATTTTCGTGTACAAGCTTTGATCTCCCTAAAATTTCTTCCAATCTACCTGCCCGGCTGCAACTAGGAGACCATATAATATTTTAAGCGATATCTGAATCGCTGTACCGTCGCTAGGCCGCCATATAAAATACAGACCTAATGAATGCAGTCTTCTTTGGCTCTTACGGCGGCAAATAATGTAAAAGATTTCTAATGTAGTACATCATTTTGACGATCTAAATTAAATGACAATTAAGAATAATTAGGTTGTTTTTAATGCAGTATCTGTTAAGGGGCTAAAGTGTACTGCTTACGTCGTTATAAAGTTTTATAAACGGCAAACGCAGAAGATAACTCGAATATGCTTCGGCAATTTTTAAGGAAGAAGATATATTTTTTTGCAATATTCGTAAAGAAAAATACTGAAAAGAAAAATTATTATGTAAATTTTTATATGATTTCAGACACAGATTTATCACCAGCCTTGTCAATACTAATGTATTTCATTACATAATTTAATTTATACACGTTAATAGGATAACTAATAAGATAGTATATTTGCGTCATATTGTGAATTAAGTTAATATTTTAATATTTTCCGTCAAATCACATTTTTTAATAAGATAATAAAATGTAAAATATTTAAAATATCATTTCTCGTTCCGTATCGAATGATCGATTTACAAGTTGGAACGTTCCAACTTGTAAATATTTTACATTTTATTATCTTATTAAAAATTGTGATTTGACGGAAAATATTAAAATATTAGGATAACTAATGTTATGGCCTCTAAGTTATATACAGAAACCTTAATTTTTCCATTATAACCTTAGAGATATTTACATTTTCCACAAATGTAAAATTAATTTAAAGGCAATTGTGTAATACAAACAGTTATTTCGGCTATTACTAATAAAGAACCGCTCGTAAGTGCTCAAAAATCTACCAGTTATTGGCCTACGACGAAATGTGCATGCGCATTTATTATTTCAGAGCACTTTTGTAAGAAATCCTATCTCCATAATCTCGTATATTTGAATCATTACAAACCCACTAGCGTAAATTTCAGATAATGCCAAGAAATTATTCTTGAAAACACAAAGCATTAATCTGCCAAAGATTCCCTTTCCATTACCACGTTCATGTAGTTGTGTGAAGAGGTTAGTTTAACAACTTTCGTACAGAGAAAAAAATGTAATCATTACATACTCCAAAACACAATTTCATGGAAATATTTATTGCAACAGATACAGCAAGTGTCCAGCTATTTTTCAACATATTCGCCACCGGAATTGAGACATTGGTCATACCGTGGGACCAACTTTTGAATACCTGTGTCGTAGAAGTCTGCCGCCTGGGATTGGAACCACTGTGTGACGACCATCATCGCCTCTCTGTCATTCTCAAAACGCTGACGCTGACCGGACAGGAATTTCTTGAGGTGTAGGAAAAGATGGAAATCACTGGGAGCGAGGTCCGGGCTGTAGGGTGGATGATTAAACACCTCCCAGCTGAACTCCTGCAGGAGACTTGCTGTCCGTCGAGCCGTGTGCGGCCTAGCGTTATCACTGACCGCACTTCACAGTCGGCGGGAGCTGGAATAAGAACCTCCATCTTCAACAGCTGCAACGATGCTACTGTGAAAACGCGGGAAGTGCCGTTAGTGCATGCGCCATGCTACGTCATTGCTCTATCACGTACGCACAGTCGCTTCGATCAATATAAGGTTTGCTAGCTGTGGGACGAGTGGGAAACTTACTTTGTGGACGCGCGTCGTATTATATTCCCCCAAATACAGATAATGTCACAGACGTGCAATTGAGTCCAGCATAAACCATTAGATAGGCGTGGTTGTAATGCCGACTCGGTTAACATTTAAATGTCGAGACTAGAAGGACATGTGGAAAGAGGGGACCACTGCTTTCCGACACCTCTTTCTCATTATACTTTTAAAGTTCATCCTGAATTGTCTTACAAAAGGAATGGAGGTACAAGAAATATCACAACTTCAACAATATATTGTAACCGTCCCCTTTCCTTCCACCACACGTCACACTGCTTGTTTAGTATACTCGTAGTCGTAGCCTGGTTTGCTCATATGGTTACAGCTTCTTGACGTGGGATGTGTAAAGATACAGAAAGGGATTGTTGATGATGGTGTGAGGTTGTCGGTGAGCACGAGTTTCCGACTCCCTGGGAATATACGGGAATTCGAAGGTGGAGCAGGTTTTCTGTGTTGCACTGATGGACGACACTTTATTTTTCCTTAATACGCGCAGGAACATATATATCCTAAGCACTATTCACGGAGGCAGCTGGATGGCTCGGCTGTTCCTTTGTTCCTTCGTACGTTTGTTAAGAAAAACACCCCCGCACGACTGAAGGACCAAAACTTTTGATTGCGCCCCGCAACCACGGTTGCGCTTAAATACCCCTGCATTACGTAATTTGTCATTGAATTTGGCTTAACAGCTGCGACCTGATTAGTTCCTCCACAACGGCGGGAACGCGCCTTAAGCTGAGCTCAAAGTCAATTGGTCCATCGCAATGATGCGATGGTCGTAATGCAGTCATCACCCCGCATCTGGAAGGGATGCACACCATGTGTGGGCTGGCTTAAGTATTTTCTTTGTTGGTTTATGTTTGCCCCCTTTTTTTTTCTACTTCAGGCTCCCTTGGTACAGAAGGGAGGCCGAGGAGGGTGACCCGCAAGTGGCCATGTGGGCCACATTCCTTCAACTCAATGTGTTCCACAAAGCCAAAATTAATCATTCAGTCTAATTTAGGTGAAGTAAGGCGTTCCAGAAATCATGTAATTACACCTTCTTCGTTTTTCTTATAAGCCAGATCAACATGCCGAAGCCTGGTTTACCTTTCATCTCAAGGCTCAGTCCGTTCGGGAATTGAACCACAGACCCGGACTGGCACAATACTGAGTGATTTATAAAAGTCATTTGTACGCCTGTCTTTGTATCTTAATTCAGTGTTCCACAACATTTCTGTCACCGTGGATCCCCTACTGAAGACTATCTCATACATTTTGATAAAAGAATACAGACTAAGTCCAGTTAGCTTCTTTGTAAATGTAACTTTTGTTCATTTATTATCCTTCTAACATTAACGAATTTCGGGTACATGAGCAGAATAACGAATGAGACATGAAGAAGGTGGAAAAAGAAAAGGACATATATTTTGCTTCATTTGATTAAGGAGATGGCTGTCTTCTGGGTTGTTGCGCAGTGTAGTCTGTTAGACCTCTGAAACGTCGGTAATATTCTACCAGACTACACGGCGCAACAACCCAGAAGACAGCCATCTTCAGACTCACCGCCGTGAAAACATCATATCTGATTTGCTTACTCAACATTCTCCTGGAGGTATTAAAAACACGAAAAATGTTACAAAAGACAGATTTTTGTGTTTTGCTGGATTTGTCCGTTTCTATACGGCAATGCCGGTACAGAATCTTGTCACAGATTACAATAAACTTCTTCCAAATCTCAACCTAGTATTCATGATCGATTTTCTCTGCTATAAACTCCTGTTATTTCACATTCGACTAAATTATGATATTGGGAGTATGTAAATGGTTCAGAGTTGAAGCGCTTGTTAGTCTATTCATTCATGTCTCGGGTTCGAAACCGCATTGCCTTCCCCTGACAGCCGACTAGGTTGAAATGACCCACCACCCCCGACCTAGGTTCGAATGTCCCGGTAAGTCGCACGTCCCCTTTACTGGGCAACAATTTTATCTTTACTCTCATCCTATCATTGAGAGGAAAATGGAAATTTCACGCTGTAGTTACTCGCATCTAAAGTCCTGCCCTCGATAGGTTATCAGGGGCCAGAGGTGCCTGATGGTACAGTACACAGCAATACAAACACACTGCAAATTAAATTACCCGATCGTTCCTTTGCATCTGGTTTCCATGGTAATTCATTTGTCAAATTTCTCACAGAAACACTTCTGTGAGATTTACTCTGAGCTCAAATAATTATCATTACCCGATTATTAAATAAGTATTTAGTATATGGAGCATTCAGCAGAAATACTTTGTAGTAAAACACAATGATGGTACCATAACTGTGCTTCGAGAATTGAGAAATTTAATCCCGTTGTATTTCCAGTACACACCAAGACAAAATTAAGTACATCGACAACGCCCTAAACCATGCACACTGATAGTTTTGCGTTTCGTATTCTTCAGATACTCTTAAATTTAAAAAATGAGTACCTGCACCGGCCTATGATCCACTTTACACCATTGTCAGGGTCTCATTTTTCTTCTTAGGTTTATAATTCCATACCACACCGGGCTATTTATCTTTACTAATTTTATCCACATTCTCTGATCTTCGCCTCCTATACGCTGTAACAATTTTTTTTCAATTACTTTGTTTTTATTTGTCTGTTTATATCGAGCAAATTATTTTAAATTTCTCAGTCCTTCTTCTGTCTCTGTCGCCCAATGTCCATAACTAAATACCAAATTTTATCAGAAGTTTAACAAATTATTTATGTGATTTAAAATGTACGTATACTCTTGGATTTTTCGAAATATTCCTTATAAGGGATCATGGCGTATTGCCTAAAAAAGAAAATTTAATTTTATATTTAAGCATTCATTATGACTAGTGCATTAGAAACAAACTAGTAAAGAGACCAAATATTCATTTAGACACCTTCATACTAAAACTTAATCTTGAAAGAGAAAGATTAATCCGAAATTAAATTTTTCACATGAGATGCGTAGTTCCGAGAGGCAGTTAAATCAGAGAAACGAAACAGCGAGAAGCAGACAATTCCACTGCAACAGATTTCTGGTTAACAGGCCTTATGCATATTACATCACAGCGACTGTAATGGAGAAGCACACATTTCACGTGGTTCACGTACTCGTGGTCTGCTTTACTAACAGTTGAGTTAGCAGAGAAGCTTCAATACTACATTAATTTAAAAACCACACTAAATTAGCGGAGTTCAAGTGTAATGAGAAAAGAATTTGTAGCTACTTCACTGACTAGCTGACTGACGATATTATTGGCTGATTAACTAACCTCATAACTGATTTACTAAACTACCAACTAACTACGTGACTAACTGATTAAGTAATCAACTGAGTAACTAAGTACGTATGTATGAATTCATCGCCCTGATGACGAGGGCAGTAGGACCTCTGAAACGTTGGTTAACATCGACCAGACTACACAGCGCAACAACAAAGAAGACAGAAATCTTCATACTCATCGCCCTGATGATGGAGGCAGTATGACCTCTGAAACGTTGGTTAACATCGACCAGACTACACAGCGCAAGAACCCAGAAGACAGAAATCTTCATACTCATCGCCCTGATGACGGAGGCAGTATGACCTCTGAAACGTTGGTTAACATCGACCAGACTACACAGCGCAATAACCCAGAAGACAGAAATCTTCATACTCTGATGATGGAGGCAGTATGACCTCTGAAACGTTGGTTAACATCGACCAGACTACACAGCGCAACAACCCAGAAGACAGAAATCTTCATACTCATCGCCCTGATGACGGAGGCAGTAGGACCTCTGAAACGTTGGTTAACATCGACCAGACTACACAGCGCAATAACCCAGAAGACAGAAATCTTCATACTCATCGCCCTGATGATGGAGGCAGTATGACCTCTGAAACGTTGGTTAACATCGACCAGACTACACAGCGCAACAACCCAGAAGACAGAAATCTTCATACTCATCGCCCTGATGACGGAGGCAGTAGGACCTCTGAAACGTTGGTTAACATCGACCAGACAACACAGCGCAACAACCCAGAAGACAGAAATCTTCATACTCATCGTCCTGATGACGGAGGCAGTAGGACCTCTGAAACGTTGGTTAACATCGACCAGACTACACAGCGCAACAACCGAGAAGACAGAAATCTTCATACTCATCGCCCTGATGACGGAGGCAGTAGGACCTCTGAAACGTTGGTTAACATCGACCAGACTACACAGCGCAAGAACCCAGAAGACAGAAATCTTCATACTCATCGCCCTGATGACGGAGGCAGTATGACCTCTGAAACGTTGGTTAACATCGACCAGACTACACAGCGCAATAACCCAGAAGACAGAAATCTTCATACTCTGATGATGGAGGCAGTATGACCTCTGAAACGTTGGTTAACATCGACCAGACTACACAGCGCAACAACCCAGAAGACAGAAATCTTCATACTCATCGCACTGATGACGGAGGCAGTAGGACCTCTGAAACGTTGGTTAACATCGACCAGACTACACAGCGCAACAACCCAGAAGACAGAAATCTTCATACTCATCGTCCTGATGACGGAGGCAGTAGGACCTCTGAAACGTTGGTTAACATCGACCAGACTACACAGCGCAACAACCCAGAAGACAGAAATCTTCATACTCATCGCCCTGATGACGGAGGCAGTAGGACCTCTGAAACGTTGGTTAACATCGACCAGACTACACAGCGCAACAACCCAGAAGACAGAAATCTTCATACTCATCGCCCTGATGACGGAGGCAGTAGGACCTCTGAAACGTTGGTTAACATCGACCAGACTACACAGCGCAACAACCCAGAAGACAGAAATCTTCATACTCATCGTCCTGATGACGGAGGCAGTAGGACCTCTGAAACGTTGGTTAACATCGACCAGACTACACAGCGCAACAACCCAGAAGACAGAAATCTTCATACTCATCGCCCTGATGATGGAGGCTGTATGACCTCTGAAACGTTGGTTAACATCGACCAGACTACACAGCGCAACAACAAAGAAGACAGAAATCTTCATACTCATCGCCCTGATGATGGAGGCAGTATGACCTCTGAAACGTTGGTTAACATCGACCAGACTACACAGCGCAATAACCCAGAAGACAGAAATCTTCAGACTCACCGCTGTGAGAACCTCAAGTCTTACAACTGTAAGACTGAATCATGAATACTCTACATGACGGGTTAAGTACAAGATTTGTTGATTAGTTAAGTAACTACTTGATTAAGAACTGCACACATGACTAATAAATTCAGACTCCCTAACTTTATATCTAGCTGAATAAACACCAGTCCAGGTAACTAATTACCTATGTACGCGGTCAATAACTCGTTACTTGTAAGACTAATTATTTGACTAATTAATCACGATCACGATCCTAGTTGTTTTTATGTCTTTTTAATAGTATATCCAAAGTTCTCTCTTTTCACGACGTTTCGGAATGTTTCACAGATTTGTGGTCGGTGTCTAAAACATAGGGGTCCGCAGTGGCCGCGCGGTCTGAGGCGTGGGCCCTGTGCCGCTTGGTCGCTGGGACCGTGGGTTCGAATCCCACTCAAGCCATGGATGTTGTGCTGTCCTGAGTACAGGTAGAGGCCTTGCGACGGGCCTATCCCTCGTCCAAGGAATCCTAACAAATGTCCATAGATCGAGCCAACAAAAAAGATGGGACCCGCAGTGCTCAGGCACTTGAAGAACGGGTCGTTCCCAGTAACCCAGTAATTAGAAGAAACATGGGTCAATCTGTCCTGGTACACTTTACATCTAAAAATCAGACGCTCTGGGAAAGAATTAAGATCTAGTTATATTTAAAAGAAATTGAACGCACTGGAGTCAGTAGTTAATCTAAATTTTGGGACGCATAAGGATTACCGATATTTATTTTAGGAGCAGATACTGAAAGAATTTATATCAAAAATAGATGTGAAACGCAGAAGGAGAAGAAAATGAAAATAAGCAATGTTGTGTAACACAGAACGCCTTTAAAAGCTTTATTTGCTCAAATGTTCGATACATTCCCAGCCCTTAACAGAACCCGGAGGTTCATTACATTGTTTATAAGAGTTCGCCACTTGATCCAATCCTCAGGCAGTCTAATCCAGTCCACATAGTAAAAGTAGATTCTTAAATATACATTTAAAGAAAGGTCACAAATAAAATAAAATATAACAGCAAAAGATAAAATGAAGGAAAGAACGGTATATTACTAATATTTTTTATTTGAAATTTTTTAATTGTAGTTGAAAGAATTTGTGAGGAAGTGGGAGTTGCCTAATCCTAAGCGCATTTACAGGGTCCTCATGGAGAGGCTGAAGAACTGTTGAAAACCCAAAGAACCTGGCTGAGTTAAGCTACGACAAAACGCCCAAGCAAAGGAAATAAAGAGACAGGTACGACAACACTGTGTTGGGCACTCTAATTTCAGTTGTATATTTGATATACACGACGTTCTGGGACTTGACTCTAATACTTTGTTAGGATGATAAGCCATCATTTTAAAGACAAATATTTTATTTAAAAATTATATTATATTTTATATTATTTAAATTATATTATATTTTAATTGTCCCCAATTCGAGTCCAACATCCTAAATTCATCTTAAATTATAAATAATTTGTCCCTATAATGACACTTTTGTTATTTAATCCGGAGACGAAAGTAATGCAAACTCCCAAAATATCGTGTATGCCGAATGTACATGAGTTAACGTACAATGTTTATTCGACATAGAAAAGATAAACAGAAAAACTTACCCACCATCGATGTTATCTTTAATGCATTTCAAGTATTTTTAAATCAGTCTGTATCTACAATAAAGGGGCAAAGAGATATTTAAAGCCACATATTATCAAATCATATTTTCAAAATGTGCTCTCCAAATTGTATTTTGTGGTGCACGATATTTCAACAGTCTGTTCAAAACTTAAGGCACAAACATGCTGACCTATAGTCCACATACGGAGCGCCGTGATGCAGCGGCAACTTCTCCGTCTCTGATGAGTCGCGTGTAGGCTAAACAAAATATTGCATGTGATCCGCACCAAAACGGTAACACTTCATCGTCCCAATTATGGCGGCAGCAAACACTCCTAAAACATCGTTAAACATTTACCTGACTAAACGGAACAATCCAGAAGACAATCATCTCATTACTCGCTGTCATAAGAAACTGAAATCTGAGTCTGTGGAAATTCGATGATTAGCAAAAAGGATTTTGTGTATTTGTCGCGCTCTGTTGTGAGTAAAAGTACAGGTTGGAATTTGTTTAGGAGAGCATTCAGACCTACCACTGATGAACTGACAACAGAATCGAAAAGACAGCAAGAGACGTCATTCACATACAAACACGTCCGATCGGTCGCCTCTCTAATCTCGGCTCGCTCACTTATAAAATACTATTTCATTGAAAACGCTCAACGTGTGAGTTTATATGAAAATGTTCGCACTTGATTCTTGTGCTAGTCAACACATTGTTTATATTTTTAAAAATTTCAGGTGCACTGGTAAATATATGCACCACGTACTTTAACAATCAATAACTCTGAAGATTTGAGGTTTTCACAACGTTCAATATGAAGATTTCCGTCTTCTGGGTTGTTGCGCTGTGTAGTCTGGTCGATATTAACCAACGTTTCGGAGGTCATACTGCCTCCATCATCAGGGCGATGAGTATGAAAATTTCTGTCTTCTGGGTTGTTGCGCTGTGTAGTCTGGTAGATGTCCTCCAACGTTTCTGAGGTCATACTGCCTCCGTCATCAGGGTGATGAGTATGAAGATTTCTGTCTTCTGGGTTGTTGCGCTGTGTAGTCTGGTAGATGTCCTCCAACGTTTCTGAGGTCATACTGCCTCCGTCATCAGGGTGATGAGTATGAAAATTTCTGTCTTCTGGGTTGTTGCGCTGTGTAGTCTGGTAGATGTCCTCCAACGTTTCTGAGGTCATACTGCCTCCGTCATCAGGGTGATGAGTATGAAGATTTCTGTCTTCTGGGTTGTTGCGCTGTGTAGTCTGGTCGATGTTAACCAACGTTTCAGAGGTCACACTGCCTCCGTCATCAGACTACACAGCGCAACAACCCAGAAGACAGAAATCTTCAATAACTCTGAATTTTCACTACGGAATAAATTTATGGGTTTTGCATACTTCATAGAAAACAGATATCATTTACCCAAACATCGTTACCTAACGGTGACGTGTTGTGTTTACTTTGCGCTACGGACTGAATCTTTAATCATTACTTAGATGGCAGCGATTATTTCCTTAAACAGCGTTAACCAGTTGATCTTTTTAATGGTGAAGTGACATGTTTTCTTCGCGGTACGGACTGGATTCTTAAATATTATTCAGACGAACTATGATTCTCGGAATAAACAGCGATTATTTCCTTAAACAGCGTTAACCAGTTGATCTTTTTAATGGTGAAGTGACGTGTTTTCTTCGCGGTACGGACCGAATTCTTAAATACGTAATATTTAGACGAGCTTTGACTTCAAAAGGTTAACCAGTTGATCTTTGTAATGGTGAAGTGACGTGTTTTCTTCGCGGTACGGACCGAATTCTTAAATACGTAATATTTAGACGAGCTTTGACTTCAAAAGGTTAAGCAGTTGATCTTTTTAATGGTGAAGTGACGTGTTTTCTTCGCGGTACGGACCGAATTCTTAAATACGTAATATTTAGACGAGCTTTGACTTCAAAAGGTTAAGCAGTTGATCTTTTTAATGGTGAAGTGACGTGTTTTCTTCGCGGTACGGACCGAATTCTTAAATACGTAATATTTAGACGAGCTTTGACTTCAAAAGGTTAAGCAGTTGATCTTTTTAATGGTGAAGTGACGTGTTTTCTTCGCGGTATGGACCGAATTCTTAAATACGTAATATTTAGATGAGCTTTGACTTCAAAAGGTTAAACAGTTGATCTTTTTAATGGTGAAGTGACGTGTTTTCTTCGCGGTACGGACCGAATTCTTAAAAGTAATTCAGAATACAGAACAACACCAGTCTGTTTCAGGTACCCCGGAGTGTCCAGTCCACAGGTTGTCACATCGACCAATCCCCTACGCTGGACTGGCCGTGAGCCAAAAGACTCAAGACGACCGCGGCAAGAAAATGGAAAAGTTATTTCTGGAATGACTGTAAACTTTTTTGTAATTGGATAAGCAACTAACCAAGTTGGTCGATTCCTATCCAAAACATATCTATGTTAAAAAATTAAAAAGTATCAATTTTTAATAAAGGAGGAGCGCGGACAGGGCTTAAATGCCTGACTGCTGGCTAGAAGTCAGAACGCATCCGGAAGGTCCTGCGACCGGCCAACTGGACCATGGTTTTCCATGGTCTTTCCTCGGTACTAGAGCAAATGCTGAGTTGGTACTCAAATTCCACATTGCTCTGCATGTCTCCCATGCAGTCCTCCCAGTGCTAACATAAAAATTCCGCTCCATAATAGCCCCTCCCCCCACATCAAAATAAATATTTTCCCTAGCGACACCCTTCCAAGGCCAATATCAAAATTCAAAATTAACGCAAAGACCCCAACCAACTCCCCCCCTACTCCATTTCTTAACCCATCCTGTCTCCTTCTAAATCCCTTGACCTTACTAAACCTATCCATACCAGAAGGACGAGCGGGCACTGTCTGGGAACATTCGTAACCTCAAATCAACTTTATGCCCCCCATTTATAACAGTAGTGTCTAATGCTACTCCCCCCCCACCCATCTTCTCTCTCTCTCTTCGGGTTCAAACGCTTTACATAAATCCATAGTTATTCTGAGTTATGACACGCATTTTACATTACATTTTTAAGGACCCGCTCACATTTTTATTTTTGTTTTCCCCAGTTTTGTGTAAGTTTCCAACTGCAGTAGAAACAATGCAGCAGTTTTAACTTCAAACTCTTTTCGTTGTAGAAGAATGCTGAAGACTTGTTGCAGATAGACGCGATCCCCGAATGGTGACAAGAAACATGTAGACGACAGGCGCCACTGATGGGAGTCTCGGCGTAGCTGTCGTCGAACGTGGGGGGTCAGGGTTCAAGTGTGGGAAACATGGCTGATCTCATAAATATTCATCGGCTGTTCGACTTTCGAAACTGGTTTAAGACAGTCTACTCCTCGTCTAAAATGACCTATTTTTCCCGTGTCTCGGACACGAAGAGGTTTCCATACGAAGATTATTAATTCAATTTTTATTTTAGCCTCTCATTCGAAGCCTTTGAGATTATTATTTCTTTTCGCAAAGTTTTGTAGAATATTTGTTCATGCACTAGGATCAAACTCTGTCCCTGAGACTCATTACAGTAGCTACTGAAGAACGCAATGTAATGAAGTACTACACTAATGTATGAAGTGAAGCTTTCGCGGCGACTGAAGCTGATGAAAGATTCTCGGGTTACAAGCCGCGTCAGGTGGCTGAATGAACCACATCTTCATACAACGTTTCGAGAACAATCTCTGCTCTCATCCTCAGAGCTGCTGGGTAACGTATCCGATACTCTGTTGCGCGCTGCCTGATGGGAACTGGCATTCGAGGTCACGTGCTCGTACTCGGACAGGCCACTAGCAACGCCAAACTACCTGACGTCCACCGACAAGAAAATTCTCCGGAACAGAAGGAGCAACTTTTATTGCACATTTTTTCTTTCAGAAGCCTGAGCGTAGCCCTGTTACTTTCAAAATTACAGAGTACTTGTGAGAGTAGATATAAAGGAATGATCACAGAAGTAGACTGGAGTACACTATTAAAACGTTTCTTGGAGAAATTGGTCGTGACAGGATTGGATTAATCTGGCTCCGAGCATGATCCATTAGCTGGATACAAATACTGTTGCGCAACACCCATGTGTTACGATCATTCTTCATGATTATTCTCAGTCACTCACTCATCACATTGGAACCTAACAATGGCCATGTACAGCAGGGACCAGGCTACCTGCTTGCTGATCTCCCTCGTGCTGTGGATAGTTGCACTCGGCACGGCCTGGTCGGTGCTCGGAACGGCCGGGAAGACAAAGCATGACGGTGCGCGCGCAGTGATTGTCACGTGGTCTTCACCAGCGCGCCTATAACTCGCTCGTGATCTGGTTCTCAAGCACCGGTGAAATTCTAGCGTTAAAACGGAATGGATTTAGGTCGGGCGATGCTTCGTGTGGTGTTACCTAGCCTATTATAAAACTTGAAGGAAAATAGTCTCCAAGAGAGACGAAATACGATTATACGTAGGCATTTACCTTACGCAGATTGAGTAAGGAATTTAGGACTCCCTAAGGACGTGAGAGGGGCTTCGGTTTGCTTCCCCTGAGGATCTGAACTTCATAATTCGCACAGCGGAACAAACGAATGATAAAATAATGTATAAAGACCCAGGAAATTTAATGACTCTAATCATTGTTCGATCTGATTCGTTTATACGATAAAACTTTTGCTTCTGTAGAAACCACCAACCAGATTCGAAGATTTTGCGACTTATTGTTATTTGCAGTGTTAGGAAAACGGAATTATCTGTAGCTCGATATTAATTTGATTCCTTCTAAGCTCTGATGTCATAAAACACACCAATATACACAGACCGACGCGCAGAATGCAACGCCTAAATACTATGAAACAATTCGGAGATCGAACCCTAATCGTCTAGCCCGTAGTCAATCACTATAATGACTGAGCTAACCGACTCAGAGTACACTGTTATAAAGTATTTAAACTTTTATGATCGTCGCCAGACTGTCAAAGCACTGTTACTTTGTCTAGAACCGACTTAAATAGTCTTTTTATGCCATCATGGTTAAGAATTCTTCGCTTTTATTGAAACTTTAGATTAATTAATTATCTTGTTTAATAGAGCATCCCTTTGCGGCTTTCATATGTAAATATTCCACAGATTTCTCTATTAGGTCCTGACCGCCCTGGGTATCATTCAGCCTCTAACTTAATGAGTAACTGGGGCTCATTCTGGGGGGAGAGAGAGAGAAGCAGCAAGTACGTAGTAGTGCCTGGGTTCGTCATACGTCTTCATCGCGTAATTAATCAATAACGACATATATTAGTAACTCATATTCCAATATGTGCTCTATATCTCATTAATTTCATCCTTATTGATTTTATCAGTAATAATTTCGAGATGAGAACAAATTACGAAATTCTTCATTAACTTACATAACTTTCTGCATCCTTTTATAACTTATTTCCTCGTAAGTCCAACAGTCTCCACAGCATTTCGTTCTCTGACTCTCTTAAATCATGTTCTTCTTTAAAATCAGAGGATGGGTTTCATTTTTTTATTGAACAACAGATGTGGTTTACGTTTATTACAAAATAAATATGTTAGAAGTTTTTTTAAAACGAAAAAAATTAATATTCTAGTACTGAAAACATGGCCGCAAAGTTACATCAGTAACGTTCAGCTAATATGGTATAAAACATTTCTGAGTTGCCTGCTATTATAAATTGAAATATTTCAAAGTTAAACCTCTACAATATTATCGACTTCAGATTAAAATAAGTAGCCTTTATATTATTTACATTACAGGCTGATACACAAAACAACAAAACGTTGACCCACACTAAAGTCATATTGAGCACGACGTACATATACAGAACAACATCGAATATGTTATTAAAATGGAATAAAAATCTGGAAAAGAACATCGTTTGATATCTGGTAAAATCTGATAAAAAATGTACGCTAAAATAATATATAGAAGTTGTATTTGAGTCGTTTATTGATTTGAATCTTTATATATTGTATACACCTGAGGATGGTTCTTTTAGGAACTGAAACATGTCGTGGAAAAATGATGATCTAATGTAAATCGAATATTTCGATAAAGAACATCATTTGATATTTTAAATATTTTTTTAATGTTAATTATTGTAATATTTTAATATTTAAAAAGAATTTTATTGTGATTAGACGGACAAGATTTAATTTAATATATACTTAAAATAAGTAATTAACTACAGACCTCTTATGTTAGCAACCATGGAACAGAACATAAATTGGGTAATCGGTTATCGGTTAACTGAAAATGCATAAAGGAAATGTTTTATTACATAAACTTATTTAATCATCACCATATTCATCAAATATAAGGCCAAGTGGCCTCTTGCGGTTTCATTCCATCTTTTTCATGGTCTTCCCAGACTTGTCATTCTATTCGGTCTGTAGTTCAAAAGTTGGTTTGGGATTCTCCTATATCCTCTCCTACCTTACTGTCAACCTCACCTTCTCGCGGTGCACCCTGTTACCACAAACGAGGCTCTGACAACCAAGTCATGGCGGTATAACCATTTCATCCGGCTTGGGTAAATACCACCTGAATAAAGCCTGTCCAGAGGCTGGACTTGCTGCATTTCGGCCAGCGACCAAATGACAAGGAAAATTATACTGCTTTCAAGTTTCAAAGAAATACAACCCGGACAACGTATTTAATACTGTGATTAAAGTATTTGATCCGAGCAGTAAACAATAATTACAGTACAGCGGAATCGATCCAAACATATATCTGATTGATTTAATCGAATTATTATTACGCATCTCGACTCATAATTCTCTTCATTCCCCTTGGGAGCTGAAATTCTCTAAGCTTTTGTTTTGAAACATCTTCATTATCTCTTGCTTTCCCAAAAATGTTCTCATAAGCATTTAAGTAGCTTACAACTAAGCTTCTATTGTGTACATGTACATAAGAACTCATGCTCACGAACAATAAAGATTTGCCAGGATTTATCGTTAAACTGAGGAACTAGAAAACAATAGCCTGAATTTAAATGTAAAGAGTGAAGTTGCCCTGTGCACAAAAACCACGTTACGGATGGGCGGAGGTAAAGTTGCGAGTGTACTTATCGACTCTATATGGACGTGGTCAACTCCATGGAAACAGGAACCGACATCCACTGGCTTACAGTCAGCCTAAAAAAATTAGTGGGGAAACTTAAATATACCTCGGTCGTAAGCTTCGTACGATATAAATTGAATTTAGTAAATAAAGAAATTCCTCCCTAAAACTATTTAGAAAAATTATTTCGAGCGTATGATGCCAGAATGGTGTATCAACAAAATGGATGATTTATAAGAGACAGGATGCAAGAGTTAGGAAATGAGAAATGTGGAGCTTTATATGTCTTCACTAAGAATTGTTAGGAGCAGCCTAACAAACGAGATTGAAATTGGCGGGACGCTCAGCGGACACAAGAGAGTCCACTCCTGGATGACAAAACAACATTAAACTGGATCTAAAGGACTGAATTCATCTGGTTCAGAGTAGTATCCAATGGCGGTGACTTTTAATGGACATATATGCCACATAAACGCAGATAAATTTATTTTACTAACTGAGCGAGTATCAGCTTCTCAAAAACGTACTGTGCTCCATGATGTCAGTAATTATGAAAACATATTATCCTTAATTTTGTGTGTAATTATGAGAGTTAAGTTATATTTAGTTTTGTATTGTACCGTAAAAATTTACGTGAAATTCTGAGATCATACGAAATTAAAACAATATCTGAATTACAATGATTTCAATAAGTGCTTTCCTTGAGTTTAAACTTGTTTCGTCTCGATAACATATAATTAACGATTGTGAGAGCTTTCGTTACACAAGGCATGTTTGCATAACGAGGAAGCTATGGCAAATAACACATTATTAAATGTCTGCACATGTATCGTAGGCTTGCTTCTAATTAATTCCTATAACCACACTGACATGGGTGACTAATTCACAATCGTGTTACCAGGTGGTGCTCATGATATATCATGGTGAAACTATGTCGCCGTGAAACCTCAGCTGTGTTTCACCCTCTGAAACACAAAGAAATGCTCCAAAACGGATATCACAGTGTTGTATACCTATAAGCTAATTACGGGAATCATGATAATCACATATAGCACATATATGATTAATTATAAGGTACAATCAGTAGGTTACTAGATAAAGTGTAATAGTTATATTGTATACTTTGTACAGAAACCAAGACTTTCCATTTCCAGCTGTTGTAAGTAGGGGCGACAGGAAGCCATTATGGTGTCTGCTTCAGATAAGTTTATTGAAAAGGGTTCCAATTATATTCACAGACAGAGAAGGCCTGCCGAGGTCAGGACGCCCGAACTTTGACAGGGGCAAAGGGTCGCGGTCCCCGGGGGTTATCGTGTCCTCTAATTGGATCCAGAACCACGCCTTGGGACGACGTTACAGCTTGCATGTAAAAAGCCGTCACTGACGTCACAAGGGCGATATGGAGATTTGCTTATATCCAGTGCATTTCGAAGACACATTAGACATTTCATTTTACTCGTCAGGAGGAAACTCTGCTGGTCTATGCATTTATACATAGCCAACTTTCTTGTATTCATCTGTATTATTAAATAAATCATCAACTTTCGAACGTCTTCTCGTCAGACTAGGCAGTCATCTTTTAAGCTGTGTATTCAAACCTACCATCGCCGACCATCATTCCTAGCCGCTCGGGAATACTGGAATCCTGCGGGACTGGCCGATCCCCCGGGATACAACAACAGTATAAAGTTAACCACACGTGTAAACGCTTATGACACTCCACTTCCTACTATGTTAAAACATTCTTTGTGAACATTGACACAAGGTGCGCTGCGAAATTATTTCTAAAATACTTTGTGGATGTAATGATATTTGGCAATAATTTTCACGTCGAAGTGAACTGGTCACGATAAATATGTAAGAGATATTCCAAAAAAAAAATTATGTTCATTATAATAACCTTATCAGTTGTTCATCGCTGTCAAATCTGACACGGTGGTATTCCTCGGTGTGTTCACGCAAAATTAATTTCTTCTCCAAAGTCTCGTTGATGCTACAAATTTCCGACAGTTGATACAACTCTTGTCACATAGTCTACAAATGTAAATTAATTAAGTACTTTTAAAATCTGACTCTTCTTACTGGGTTTACAGAAATTCCCAATTCGATAACCGACCAGGACGCCCATTACAGTCTATGAGATTATTTGTAGTTTTTGTCAATCGTTACAAACGAATGTCAAGATAGAACTGTGAAAAAAAAAATCTAGACAGATTTATCCTCAACATTTCAAAATTTAACTGCATGAGATCATTTTTTACATTAAAAAAGCAAAAATTTATTTATTTAATTATTCATTCACTTGTAAATTTGAGTTCTCTACACAGAAGACTTTATCCGTCTAACACTAGGATTTTTTCGCAAAACACAGTCTCATAGAATTATTTCTAACAGCTACACAGAGTTTATTATTACGACTAGAAACCCATCCATCCCTTTCCTATAGTATCCGTCATTAAATTTCGTGCTTCAAGGACATAGCAATTTCATGTACCGTTGGGATACAAACAGAGTACCCCAAGCGAGTAAATACAACACAGAACTCACATCATACAATTTTTTACGGCTACTATTGTCCCACTAATATATACAATTTAATTACGAACTAATGAGATTTACAGGACTACAGGTTTATCCAAAGCAAAATCACAAGCTAGATATTAAAATACTACAGCATATCTGATATTCATTTTTTCCAAAGCAAATATTATAATGCATGTAACTTAGTACATGATTAACAAACGCTGTTATCTTAGCTGTATCCTAAAAGCTTATAAAACAGGCTAATTTAAGCAATATATTTAAATTTTGTAAATTGTTATGAATGGAATTACAAAGTAACTTTTAGTAACAACAGTTGCACAGATTTTATTGTGTTGAATATCAATCATAAGAAGTGATATTGTACGTACAAGCAATTAGTGACAGTGATACTCCAAAGAATCGACGGATAATAGCAAATTTTCAAATATAGTGTTTCTGATATTAGTGAAGTGGAATTATGCCACTGATACCAAAGGTGTGAAGAGCGGAGGTTCTGTTACGTGGGCTAATAATTACACTGCGGTTGCAACACATGGCCAGCCGCGGGAAAACACGCAACAGTATGTAGCATACTGGATGCATTCCATCATGGTCTCATGGGCTGACCACCGAATAATGCACACGAAGGTCGTTTCTTCTCATGCAGACCAATCTGCGCAACTATTACAAGGACTTTATGAGATCACCGTCGGTCTCGCCTTTCGATTAATGAGCTGTACTGGATGTTGTTTAAATATGACTTGCAAATTTTATTTAAAAATCGCATTAACTAATTCGCATACTAAGATAAACAAAAAATTATAATATATTAACAAAGGTTCAAATCTCTCAAGTTTATCACGAAAATTCCTAATAGTTACATAACATATTCTGTCAAATTATTTCGGACTTTCATTCTGTAACGTTTAAAACACCTCAATGTGTTAATAGTTATAACGATAAACGTATTCCATCCCATAGCCGACACATTATGCGAATGGATTACTAAATTATAAACCTGGTAAGACAACATAAATGTCGCTTTGACTTAAATCCTAAATTAATACATGTAACATTTTAGTTTTCAGTTATCTTTTGATACTGAATATACTTAGTCAAGATAATCTCTAGAAGGTTCGCCATTGCAACCTATACTTAGTCATGTGAATCAATTCTGAAAATTCATTCCCTACATATCGAAGACCCAATACATATTATTCTTCTCCCATCTACGCTAAGTTTCAAAAGTGGCTGTTAAAAATTCTGCATTAATTTTTAATTCCTTCTAACCCTGAAATATATAACTTCCATGCCAACATCCTTAATCAACTTCTGGATACTGGGATACAGGGAACGACCCGTTCTTCAAGTGCCTGAGCACTGCGGGTCCCAATTTTTCGTTGGCTCGATCTATAGACATTCGGTAGGACTCCTTGGACGAGGAATCGGCCCTTCTCAAGGCCTCTCTCTGCCTGTACACAGGACAGCACAACACAGAAAAACGCGGACAAACATCCATGGCTTGAGTGGGATTCGAACCCACGGTCCCAGCGACCAAGCCATACAAGGCCCACGCCTCAGACCGCGCGGTCACTGCGGACACTAAGCAACTTCTACGATAAGATTAATGGGCTAATATCAAAAATAATAAAGCTTTACATTTTGAAAATATCCCCTACTCTTGTTACTCCATCTCTCATAAGAACAAATAATCCCTAAGGAACACAAATTTATGTTCCCCAGTTTGCACACATGCAAATATATTTTAATACGTGTCTAAGAATAAACATAATACTTTACGAAATATTTACGACTCCTATAGGAATTCATTAGTATTCTTTTATATTTATAGGCCTGCATGTACGTGCATAACATTACCAAGCTTTCGACAAGATTTGGATTTAAAATCCAGAACTGCTCTGCGATCTTGAAGACGGCTGAAGTTAAATTATCGTCTTCATGCTCCGGCAAGAATATTTTATTAACGAGGAAGTTACCAGGGTCCTTTGAAGAGAATGGATGGTTAACGACTACTGTTCAGTATGGAACGCCCGTACCAGAAATTGATTTCCGGTCGTACGAAACCTAGCAAATGGCTTATCCTTTTATTCGCAGAGAAATCACAATTATTTAAAATGATTTATAAAAATTCATCTATGATATCAAACAGGTCTAAACTGAAACGTATAATTACAATAAAAATATTATAAACAATGTTAAAATTCCGGAAATGCTTGCTACTTTTCATTTCAAAATATTTTGTCTTCCCGTCTGATTTCTAAGAACCTGGAAATTAAAGTAATCTTGCCTGTTGTTTTGCATGGGTGCGAAACACGGTCTCTCACTCTGAGGGAGGAACACAGATTGCAGGTGTTTGAGAATCGGGTGTTGAGGAGGATATTTGGGCCTAGGAGAGAAGACGATGGGGCGTGGAGAAAACTGCATAATGACGAGCTTAAAAATCTGTACTCCTCCCCCAGTATTGTCAGGGTGATTAAGTCGAGAAGAATGAGATGGGCTGGGCATATAGCGCGCATGGATGGGACAAGAGGTGTGCACCGGGTATTGGTTGGGAAGCCTGAGGGGAAGAGACAGATGGGGAGACCTAGACGTAGATGGGAGGATAATATCAAGCGAGATCTATGGGAGATAGGAGTTGAAGGAGACTGGATTTAGTTGGCCCAGGTCAGGATCCGGTGGAAGGCTTTGGTTAATTCGGTGATGAACCTTCGGGTTCGGTAAGCCATCTAGTTAGTTAGTTAAAGAATGTTATGCTCTTGAGTTAGCCAGAACAGCAGTGTCTAAGATGTTATCAATATTTATATTCAGATATACATACAAACGGAGATAAGGAACTGAATCGTGCTCATACGAAAGAATACAACTCTGTTTAGAAATTTCAGAAATCGTAACGCGTTATATTGCGTGTTTTCGTAGCAAGTATGCAAACCAAAACATAAAATATAATATAACACGATTCTTTACTTCAGTTATACAGAAATTTCCTGTGTCCCTAGGACCCCTAAAAGGCTTAGCTTCTAAATGTCAGTAAGTCACATGAGTATGACAAAAATCTGGAATTTTTTACGGTAAATGTATGTACCCGTTTTCTCAAAGGATTGAGCCTGGCCACTATAAACAGGCTGTAATGTGGGGTAAATCTTATATAAGATCATACAGTACTCAAAGAAAATTTCGAACTTGGGCAATAATTCTATAGCCATTTCGAGTCCCTGTTTTTTTATAAGAAAGACAATTTATTTTCATGGTTAGCTGAAAAAATTGATCTTTCAAGAAACTGCACAAGTTGGAAGAACAGGTTTGTTTTCACCAATAATGATTCATACCAAATATACACGCGATTTCAAAGTTAGTTATCTCGTTCATAGCACTGAAAGAATTAAATGTTTAAATGTTATATATAACTTAATTACCTTTCATAGCAGCATTGTCTAGGCCTACTAACAGAAAGTAAGCATTTTGCTCTGTTTCAATGTAAAACAAGAAATTTTTATAATAGATACTTCAAGTATATGCCGCCAGAGCTACTGTAGGAAACTATTTCACGAAGTTGTGCTGAGATTTGCGACACGGTGTGATCGTCATAATAACAAGCTTTTTTAAACCACCAACACCGTGTGTATAAAACATTAATGTCATAAAGAAACTGCCTGCTAGAGCGACCTTAACACGTCTAGTGACAAACTAACAAAGCAACTGTCAAGAAAACTTGTGTGTGTAGTACGTATAGTGGTCGCAGTAGACCAAGAGTTTGAAAATGTGCTGCTTGATCAGAATTGTCACACCTCTTGAGGAGGTAATAATCCACTGCCACGAAATAACATGTGATTAAACCCGAGTGTCCACGGTAACAACAAACTCTGATACGTTAAGCAATATTTTTTCACCATTTCTCATTACGTTACAACGGTTCAGAAACTCTGTATTGAAAGTCCTCAATAAATTCTGTAACTTTGGTACTAGCCATAAGACTGGAAAACAGTAGTTTTTAAAAACTTTCAGGACTAACTAAGAGTTTTTTATTTACCAACACTGAAAAATGATCTGAATTTTGAACAGTCGCTTAAGACAGCGCTACCACGAATTCAATGTTAGATACTTCCGCGGCGGAAAAAAGTGTCACGTTTATTTATTATTATTTTTATTATTATTTATTTGACTGCAAATGGGTTTTTACCCGGTGGCAGTGGTCCTACAATGAGACACAACAAAACAATATTCTTACTATAACAATTTGTGATTCCTCGTTGTCTTCAAGAAATTACGTCATCAACAATGTCAACAGATATTTGTTTACTCGGCATTGTTGTGGAACACAACAATGCCGAGTAAACAAATATCACTATTCACAACAACGGCGTCAACAACTACCAAGCCAGTCGCGTTATCACTGCTCCAGAAGCAGCACATCGCATTATTGATTACTGACTGACAGTTGGCCTAAAACATCAGAAAAGTGAAAGAAGACGTTATCAAGTATTTGAATTACCAAGTCCAACAACTCCAACAAGGTAAACTGATACTCATTCGATATATTACGATTACGAAAACTATTATGAGAACTGATTTTATTTATCGATTTTAAGACGAAGATTTGCAAGGGTGGGGCTGGACGTAAAAAGTTGACTGAACTAGAGCTGTTGGCGTTTTAAACACTTGACGAACCGAGTGTTTTAACCCCCATTCGGGAGGGTAGTTTAGTTTCTTATGCAAGTGTTAAAACACTTGAATGAGACATAAACTAATCCTTCCGAAGGGGGGTTAGTTTAGTGTCTTACTCAAGAATTTAAAATTCAACCAATCCCCCCGGAGGGGGGTTCATCAAGTATTTTAACCATCATTCGGGGGGTTGTTTGGTTTCTTACTCAAGTGTTTTAACCCTAGAGTAAGAAACTAAACTAACCCTCACCCCCTAAACTAGCCCTTCCGAAGGGGGGTTAGTTTACTGTCTTACTCAAGATTTTAAAACTCAACCAACCCCTTCGGGGGGTTAGTTTAGTTCTTACTCACGGGTTGAAACATTTGAATGAGACACTAAACTAACCCCCCCGAAGGGCAGTTAGTTTAGCGTGTTACTTAAGATTTCAAAACGCAACTAACCCCCTAGAAGGGGGGGTTGGTCAATTGTTTTAACCCTCAATTCGTGGCGGTTAGTTTAGTTTCTTACACAAGGTTGGTTACGTTTTACAAACTTGACCAACCCCCCCCCGTAGGAGCTCCGAAAGGAGCGCCCTGCTCTAGTGACACAACAACAGACCACACTCAAAATAAAACAACTCATAATATTACAAAACCATATAACCTAAAGTACATAGCTTAAAAATTAATACCAACTAGACATAAGACAGTAACAGTAATGAATCACACATTTCATCAGAACCTTCTCTACAGTTCACTTCACTTTTGAAGCCTTCCCATCCTCACCCCAATTTACCCCCCTTCACTTCACCTCATTTATCACTTTCCTAACCTTCTTCCTAAACGTACTTGGTTTACAGGAGAGAGTCCCTAAAACCTCAGCAGGTAGCTGGTTCCAGAGTTGGATGGTCCTATTTACAAAGGAATATTTTCCGATATCTGTTCTTTGTTTTCTGCTCCTAACTTTCCGAATATGATCGACCCTGCTCAGATAAGATGGCCTTTGCAATCTGTCACCTATCGCCTTCCATGCCCGTTCTCCCGTGTACGCCTTGAAGAGAGCACATATTCGTGCTATCTTTCTACGCTCCTGTGATATGCAAATTTACATGCTTTATTTTGCACCCGTTCTAACGCATTTATCTGCCCCTCCCTGTAAGGATCCCAGCACGCCGCCCCATATTCCAGAATCGGACGCACTAGTGATGTGTAGGCTACACTTTTAGTGTTACTATTCCCCTTTTTGAGAACACGCATTGTAAAATGAAGTGCCTTCCAGGCTTTCTTCACCGTATAATTTACTTGATCAGCCCAGCTTAAATCGCTGCTTAAGAGAATTCCCAAGTATTTACAACTGCTCACTTCCGGAATTATTTGGTCCCGTAACAAATACTTTAGTGGTTCCTTCACCCGACGTCTCGTGAAACTAACTGCTTTACTTTTACTTGGGTTAATTTTCATAGCATTTTCAACCGCCCATTCCCCCAGACTGTTTAGATCCATCTGCATCTTTTCTATGTCTTTACTATTTATAATTTTCCTATATATTATACAGTCATCTGCAAAAAGTCTAATAGTCGATTCAATGTTCCTCCAAATATCATTTACGTACGCGAGGAATAGAAGTGGACCCAATACACTCCCTTGCGGTACTCCTGATGTTACTCTGACTTCCTCTGATAATTGCCCTCCTACTCTAACTCTCTGCGTTCGGCCTAAAAGAAATTCTCTTATCCATGCGACTATCCTCGAGTCCACGCCCGATGCCGCGATTTTCATAAGCAGCCGATCGTGAGGAAGTAAATCGAAGGCCTTCGAAAAATCTATTATAATCGCGTCTAACCTTCGTCCGTCATCCAGTGTGTCTGCAATGTCCTGACAAACCGTGATTACTTGACTTTCACATGAATATCCCGGCCTGAACCCATGTTGACCCTCGAATAACCAATTCTTTTCCTCCCAGTTTTTCCTCAGGTACGATGCTATAACGTGTTCCATTTGTTTGCAGACCACCGATGTTAAACTGACCGGTCTGTGATTTGTGACCAATGGTCGATCACCTCCTTTGTAAATAGGAACCACTATGGCTTTTTTCCAGTCCCTTGGTATAGTGGCATTATTAATTGTTACGTCCAATAATCGCGCCAGGTATGGAATCATGGCTTCCCCACCCAGTTTTAGAATTTCCCCAGAAATGCTGTCAGGCCCTACTGATTTGCTTTTTCCCATCCCTGCTAGCCTTTTTCTAATGATTTTAGTACTAATTATGTACAATTCTTCTTTTGCCTGCAGGAACTTGATCGCAGTTGAGATTCGAAAGGTTATTTACACAAGCCAATTTTCGGCAAGTTAACGAACATAAATCGTGTGGCCAGAGTCACTTCCCCTGTGCATGACAGATCTTGAAACATGTGCTAATAGATTAGACTGTAGACTTTTAGGTAAATACCAACGTTTAAGAAACAATGGCTTTAGCTCTGAACATGGAGGAATTACGTTTCTCCGAAACGCCGATATCTTCCAACGGGTTTGTAAGGAACCATAACTCAGAACATAATCATCATCATGTCTCTAAATAAGTTTACCTTGAACACTCGCCATTCTTGGGAGTTCTTCCTTTTACTTTATTCATTTTAACGAAGTTTAAAGAGGAGAGGAATAAATAATTGAATCTGAAATCAAGTTGAGTGAAAGCCGCTCTGATACAAGTCAATCAGTTTTTAAGTTATCTAGAATAGATGGACAGGAAGTAGAAATTTACGAGAGGCGTTTTTTCCTCCTCTTTTGTGACTGGCCCAGTCACATTCCAAAAGCCAGATCGGCATTCCCGTATATTTTGTGTCGTCTTACCTGGTGGCTGCCTTAACTATTGGCCCGTGAAGTGATGGAAAACGGACTCAGTCATCACTGAACCTGGGAGAGACCCTTGAATGAAACAGCAGCATTCTTACATTCGTTCTCCTCTCCATAATAACGACATCAGATTTTCATGTAAACTACGTTCAGAACCACTGTCGTAAACTCACGATACCGTTCCACAGATTAATATTTCCACCTGTGGCTAACGTAGAAGTCGGTATCGATAGAGATAATTCAGATCAAATATCGATATTTCAAGGTACGTTCACGTAAATGTTGCAAAGCTTCCTTGTAATTTCCAGTCTGTGCGACATGCTCTTTGTAGCAAAGTAGAAAATTTCACACTCCACGATACTATACAATAAGCAACAGGACTGCGACAGAGGACGTTGGTATGTTCCTACAGCACAGAAAAACAAGCACTGAAGAAAGAACTACGCTGAAGAATGCAGAAAATTATAGAAGTCCGGAAATGATCGTCCCATTTACACCTAGAGTTAGTAGTAGTAGTAGTAGTAGAAGAAGAAGAAAAAGAGATTAGGGGCCGGTAGAGGTCGTAGATGTACTCCATAAAGAACAGGCTCCTTCGCGCCCTATATCAGTCCGTAATACGAGGTACATTAGGTACAACAGCTGTTGTCCGTCACACAGCGAACCGTTTTAGGGTTTTCTTTAGGTCACAGTAAAGAGTAAAGCAACCATAAAACTTTCATACGGACCAGACAAAGGAGTGGGTTGTAAAACTGAACGGCGTAAAATTAGATCAGTTGGAACGAGGCATGAAAGGAAAATAACACAATTCTCAAGAATATGAGTAATCCGACTCTCTGGTAACAGAAGCCCAAACGTCAATACTGCTATCTTCAATGCCCGTCTAAAGATCCTGCCCGAAGTCAGTTCAGCATATTTCACATTCTTAAAACTCACGTTGCTAAAGACACGTTTCCTAGCAAAGGATATCCATCTTTCGGAGTAATTACTTTTATGTGATTTAAATAACTCCATGGAACACAGAAACTAATACCTTCTCAGTCAAGAAACACTTTTTCTCTTACTAAACTCAAATTTAATTAAATAATTTTACGTTCTAGACAGTTTTCCGCCTCGTAAAAGTGTTTACTACTTGGAACTTCCATCACAGGCAAATATTATATTAAAATCGGAAATAATACCAACAGAATCACCTTCAGTTTTGACTACATATAAGTAAATATACATATAATTCTCTCTCGTTATCAAAGTACGAAATTATGACAACTTCTGGGCTCCGTGAAACGTACTCCTCTTAAAATAATACAAACTTAAACAAAGTTTGAGGACATGGAACGGATCTTGTGCTCAGAACAGAGCCTAGTCAGAGGCTCTTATTGACACGATAACAGGCCTTCGGGTCTCAAATTCCATTACTAGACAGAAATCCGTAGTTTGAAATTATCGGTAGCGTCGGCAAAAATGTAAAGTGAAAATAGCCTTATGTAACATTCATGTATTCGGAGGGTACACTGTTCGAGTCAGAGCCGAGATAATCTAACCTTACTGAAGTGATTTTTTGTTGTTCTCACATTGTCCCATTAACACATTCCCTCAGTTAACCGTTATATTTCACCTCCTGGAGACTTATATCATATTTTTACAACTAGTTTGAATCGATAAGGCTCGGAATCGTTGTATGTGCATTTCGCCGAAAATCAATCATCAACTTGAGTTAATTTCTGTTCTGTTGCTATGTTCAACATATTTCTGTAAAACTATTAAATTACTCTCAACAATAAAGCAAGCATTCAGAACTTTTAAGCTACGTTCTGAAGGAAAATATATATGGCCATATATAAACTCCAAATATTGCCAGAAGCTAAATTAACCGTGGTTTTCCTTAGTCACTGTTAGCGAATTCCGGGATAATATAAGATTTAATAACAACCTTCCATAGCCTGGCACTATATGACCCATTCAACAGATACACCATCGTTAAATAACCCAAGAATCAATAAATATTCATATAAAAGTGTAAATCTTTGCTTAAACTTCGTCACTAACGATACAGTGTCGGTCCTTCAGGGTCAATGTTCTAGCATCGTTCTGTTTGATTTTGCTAAACGGCTGAAATTGAAACCTTTCCACGCGTCCGAGTTCGACTCACCTCCCTAGGATATCTGTTGCAAGGCATCGACGTCAGGAATTTGATTTCAGAAGAGACGATTGAGAGTTGCGACTGCCGTTAACAGACAGCACACACTGAACTGCCACTGTTTTCATCATTTAACCGAAAATGTTAGCCTTTCTTTATGACTGCACGTACTTATCTGTGTGTCTTTATAACAAGAAAACTTGCGAAACCCAGTCCTCATGAAAAACAGTTGTTGAAATTAAAGCATAGTTGTTGATACGTAAATTATTTTTTTTTTGAAGAAGCCTTTCTGATGTGGTATCTTATTTTCTCCGTCCATGGCCAACCAAAGGACCACCACGTATTATATACTGAATATACTGACAGACAAGCACTTGATATGATCAAGGCGAATTTTTTTGCCGACCCATAACTATAATGAAGCTGAGAGTTGATATGAGACTGCTCATCTATCAGACTTTTTATATGCAAGACAGAACGTTCAGGGCCACCACAATGAAAGGCATGTCATACGGTGATTAAAGATAGCAATTTTGCTGCTGCTGCTGTTACAACTACCTACTACTACAATAATAATAATAATAATAATAATAATATTTTTTATTATTTAGTGTATTTTCGTTATCAGTCTTAAACAAATTTGCCGATTGAACGCTTAATGCTACAATATTGAGGGAGTTCTTCATTTCCATTTTCTGACGCACCAATTTAATTTCTTTCCTTCGGTCTTTGTTTATTTTTTTCATTACTTCTCTGTACGTTCACTGCTTTAGTTCTATTTCCTTATGAATTTATTCTGCCACGCTCTCTCTCGTTCTATCTTTGTGTGTCTCCGTCAATTTCTTTGTTTATTCTTCTCATCTTTTTTCTTCATTGTTTGTCTTTATTTCATATACGCTGCTCTCCCTCAACCTCCCTCCCACATTCCAAGCCCGCAGGGTGTTCTGAAGAAGCCTTCATCATCCATACAGCCTCGTTATCATTAGCATGGATGCGATCTAATATCACGGTCTGTCCGTCGCTCCAGGAACTTGTTCTCACTCTCGGTTGCATCTCTGGTTACCACGAACTGCCTGATATTCACGATGACTGCCCAGGTTACCCGAGTAAACACATGCCTGCTTCACCATTATGGAATGAAACAGAAATGCCTCCTGGGTTACTTAGCACTCCCTGTTTTTGTATACTTCTTCGCTTAACGGGATAATGATAGAGTACGTACGTTCCTGATAAACCCAGACTTACAGATTCGTTTCGAGTGATTGAAGGAAAATATTATTTCAGAAGTGGGTGCACATGAATAGAGATTTCAGACGCAGTAGTAACACCATCTGCTGTATAAAACTGGTTATGAATTATCCTGTAAAATATGCGCATATCCATTTGTGTGTTAAGCCTAATTGAAAGTGCCGATAGACTCGCGTATCCTTCAATATATCACACGTAGTATCGGTGAATCACATTGCAGCATTCGTTTCAGTTAAGATGAAAATTAGGAATGATAAATAGGCTGCCTATAGTTTATTCTCGATTCCCCTGAACTTATAAAAAATTCAAAGTTGATAATTTAAATAATATAATTGATTACAATAACAGCCTAATGATGATGATAATAAAAGCAATAACATTTGGTCAATCTCTTTCATGGAACACAATTTGTATAAAATACCAGTGTTTCAGTTCATACATGTCAACGAACTTCGTTTTTATAACAAATTACAGGGCTAAAATTAACATTTTTTCTCACGTTAGCCAAACACTTAAAAGAAGAAAACGAAGCATGTATCATTTCGTCTATAGCGTAAGATTCTCCCACGAATACCGATGCTGTAGATTTACCCTAACCGTAGAAAATGTCTTCCTAAACAGTAAAGACTGCAGCTTAAGGAATCCTATAGTCTGGCCATGTTCGATCGTTTCAGCGAGGCACAGTTGTTATGCTATTGTGCGGGGTCTCTGGGTGTGAAGATGCGGTCGTTGCCTGCTTCTTCACACATCGCTGTAGGCGGCGGTGTCCAGTAATCGGGCAACATGTTGCTGTGGGAACAGTGGGCTTGGATGTCCAGTGAAACATGCTGCCAAGCAGAGAGTCGGTAGCATGCTGTGGTCGCTGCTATAATTTCTGCGACGCATCGCACAGGATAAGTTGTCGAAAGTTGCAGTGAGTTTTTATTAGGAAATTTGTAATCCCCCATTACTTTGAATCATTCCCACCGCCTTGCTAGTTCGAAGATCTTGGAGATTTTTGTGTACATTAATCTCCAATTTAATAAATCAGACGTGCATGATACATTTTAATCTGTTATTAATATTAATTCCCCACGACTTATATAATGGGTTGCGACTTCTTGCATATTACTTTAAATATACACATAGACACACATGCAAACACGCATGTACTTTTCTTAGAAAGCAGATTAGGAAAGTATTTCTTGTAAACAGAAATAATAAGGTAATTCGTAATAAAAGTAACACATTAATCGTGAAATTTAGATTTTACATCATCCGTGCATACCCTCTGCAAATCTGGTGGTTTATTGTTATCCATTTCATATTTCCTTAATATTAAATACCTCAATTATGGGCGGTGGGAAATGTTATAAGACTGATTGTTATAAGAGTGAGAAAAATAGGATTGAAAACGTCCGTGTGAACTTTTCAAGAAGTAATTTTAAATCATACTGCCCTTAAATAATTTAATTCTTTATTATTGTGGTCCTTAAAGATGAAAGAGAACGCAAGATGAGGACCTACAGGTCTCAGATTCAATACTATAATTTAATTTACAATTTTCATTCAACGCAGACTCGCTGTTTGCTATCCCATTTTTGTTCCTTTGGCGGAATCTTTTCGCTTTAACCATTAAATAATTTCAGTAAATAGTTAATGCAAAATGGGGCACTCAGTCGAGTCCATTTCTAGGGTGAATATAAAAAAAATGTATTATTATATGATAAGTGTGGAGAAACTGGGATGAATGCATTTCATCTCCATTAAATAGTTGTTTAATTTATCTTTATTTTAAATGAAATAAACGAAGAAAGTTGTAAAGAGGTATGTGGCATTTTATATTGACAAAATACAAAAGCTCCTACGGATAATTTAAACATTAATCCCACCTCCGCGATCTTATCGATAATAGTCGATCCTTATAGTACGTGCTTGATTTCTTTAAAAAGAATGACTTGGGGAAAGGGGGGGGGGGGAAACTGCCAGAAAAAGCGAAACTGAAAATTTTAGCGTGAACTTTCAATAGACTCGTCGTAGTGGAATTCTAGTCGCAGGAGCTCAATACACTGCACATGGAGGCGTTAAATGGAGCAAAGTGTTCTGGTTCCCTCGATATTCAAACAAATTTTACTGCTGGATACATTCAAAACATATTTCCACTTGTGATGGCGCCCGAACACATCATCCCGAGGCCAAAAATTGCTATTATTTCCTTCCCATTCGTTTTTAGTTGGTGCAACTCAATCACGTTTATGTTTCAGTTCGCCGTAGTTACGTTGCAGTAATTGCAAACGTAGCACATTTCAAATATATATATATATATATATATATTTGTGCAAACATTCAGACGTTGTTTCATATTGGTACAACTCTCTGCGTTTAATGAAGTTACGAGGTTATGTAAGCAGAGGAACTGCTAAAAGTAAGCAAAACACTCTTTACACACACTCACTCTATGGTGCAGGACATTCTTTGAAAAGTCGATTTTATACTCGGCTTGTCAAAGAATTTCCCACTTTCTTCTTTCACAGAGTTCACGAAAGCCCGCCTCCGGACTCTAGCCACATCCATTTCGCCTTTGTGTAGATTAATGAAATATTATAACCATTTAACAATCCACAAAATCAATGGACTGTTCTCTTCTGACTGTAATTCTTTAATTGTTCTGTTTAACGATTCTGTAAGCAGTTCAGACTACAGACCTCTAGCGTCCAACGATTAATTATTAACGATCGGGAAAGGATATGGAAGTTGACGGTCGTTGTCTAATTGAAGGTACTTTTCCGACGTATGCCTGGAAAGAATGGACCAAAGCACAACAACCCTATTTCGATACCCGTACTCAGGGACGAGACTTGAACTCGCGACTTCCAGGATATAAAGAAGTGATAACTTCTCAGCTGAGGCGTTCGGTGGTTTAAAATACACGTTTGTCATTGTTTATTTGATTTTTAACACCAAATGATGTGTGATAGGATTTATAATGAATAATAAAATAAAGATATGTGCAAATATTGTCTGCCCTCGCAACTACTGTAAGAAGCTATAATATAATTCGCAATAATTTCGCAATAATTTTTGAATTATTTAACGACAATTCATAAACTGAATAGAAGGTTGTGATGGTGATGGATTGGGGAAAAATGTGGAAGGAAGCGGTCGTGTTCTACTTGAAGGTAATATCAGTTAATTTTTCTGGACGAACTACGGAAAACGAAATCAAAATATATTAGTTTACTGTACCTGTTTTTCGGTTGAGTACCAAACGTGCCGTCTCCCAACATCGATCACATTGTGGCGGTTGGCACTTCGCAAACGTGTTATTCAGTAATTTGTATGGAGTAACTGTAGATAATCGCGAATACGTTTAAAAAATGTACGATTTCCGTTCTGGATGAGAATCACTTGCGTTCGGAAAACAAATATCACAGCTATCTCAACCCCCTCCGTTACAGCCATTATAAAAGCTTGTTTTAAGAAATGCATTTAAGACGTGAGGTTACTACTAATCAGACAACATTCGTGTGCTGAGATTCGAGACAAACGGTCCAGGTGCACACCTGACTTGTATTCCAGATGGATCTGATTATAGGCGAAATAGTATCACAGCAAAAACAGTCGCTTGGAAAACAGATGGGCGACAGTGGGACAAACATGACAAGACAAAGCTTGTTAAGTCGCAAAGAATCTGAAAAGGAATGTAAAGTACAAGTGCAAACTTTTAAGATCCCATCGACTGATAGAAGTCATCCACCAAATGATAATGAACATTATTTATTGTATTTTGTAATATAGTTTTGGACGAATTATCATTATAAATATATTAACACCATTATACCGAACGTCATGGTAAAGCATGTAGCACTCTTGCCTTATATTCAGGATATTTTGTTCTTCAACCTCGGCCCTGATTCCGTACATCCCGGACGAAATATTTTGGAGCCTTCCCTCATTTACTCCAAGCAAGCGATTAAGAATTAACTTAAAACAAGTCATAGCCACTTTCTTTAACATTCAACGTTAATTATTCTTTCGACGATACGCTAGCTAACATGTCCGTAGATACGCCAGAATGATTTCAAATCTCATAGTTTCGTATCTCGTTATTTTCAAATTATTCTGTTATTAACCCTTTGAAGCCGAAGCTCATCTAAATAGTATTAAAACATTAACTGCTACTGTAACGAAAACACAACTCCTCTCAATAGGATTTGAGGTTTTCTTGGCGGTGAGTACGAAGATGGCTGTCTTGTAGTTTGTAGTGCCTTGTAGTCTGGTAGAAGTTTACTGACATTCAGAGGTCCTTGTTACCTCCAGACAGTCTCTCCGCTCTGACGATGGAGGCAGCAAGGACTTCTGAAACGTCGGTATACTTTAACCAGACTACACGGCGCTACAACTCACAAGACAATCATCTTCTTACAACTCATCTGCATTATAAATATTAAGTGGTTAATGACGTTTAGGAAAGTAATCGCTCTTTAAATAAAAATCACACGAAATCCATAAAATCACGGCATCATCAAAATGAAGACATATTAATTCACTAATATGGTGGTACATATAATTACCATCGAGCTTTATGGTGTTATATCTTCAAAATAACGGAGTCGGATGAGAATAGTTAATACAATATAAACAACATAGCAGTACTTTGGATTGAATTCAAAGGATGAAAATAAAAAGAATTATGTTATGGGTAAAAACTAGTTGTACCCCCTGTACCATTAACGACATAAGAATGAAACTATTTTACAAACTCATCTTATGAGTGAAGAAACATCTAAACCGGGGCTAGCTTTTTTCCTCTACATAACAAGCGAAGTGAAAAGATCTTTGTGAGGCTTTCCTTTCTCTTGGTTTGCGGTAGATATTTCAGGAAGGTTTTTACAAGTAGCGTTAAAAATGGCAGGTCACTGGAAAATTTGTAGATGGGAAAGAGCGAAACGTGTAAAAGAAGACAGAAACTAATCTAACATCACTGAATGATCCTCGATTACCTAATTCAAAGCTGTTCACTTTCAAGGCAACACTTGTACGTGTGAGAGGTGAAACAGGTGTCTCATTCTGTCGATTCTCGTTATAAATGACACGTCCGTGATCAGAGAAACGCGTAGATTCGCACGGGTTATGCCTAGTAGCATTCCGTAAATAGAGCGAAAAGTTCGCGCTCACTGCTTCCACGGGCATTATATGGAGCCCAAATCGAATTTCATCTGATTTGCTTCTTAGTTTGTTTGACACTTTCTCGGTTGCAAAGGTACCACTCGGAAGACCAAGGCGTGGATAGGAAGATAATATTAAGACGGATCTTGGGGAAATAGGAGGAAGAGTGTATGTTGGATTCATGTGGAGCGGCATGTAGACCGAATGGGGGAACGTGTCAACATGGTAATGAAATTTCGGGTCACATAAAAGCGGGGAAATTCTTGGTTAGATGAGCTTAAGGAGTCCTAGGAGTTGGTTTAGCTACAAAGCTTGTATCGTAAGAGAAGGTGGTTCTGAATGTTGAATTAGAAAGGACAGAAAATGTTTAATCAATTAAACCATCAAACTTCTTGTCTGGAAATTTTGTAAATTTTCAGCTATGCAATATTCTCTGGTCTTATTCCTGCCTTTACCAACTATTTCCCATTCCACTCGGCGACGATAAACGAATGCAAAGACTGTGCATTTCGCGTTCTGATGTACCAGAAGCTTTTGAGCGATTTATTCTTTTAACAAATCCTCCCCTTCTACACCCATAAAATCGCACATATTCATCGGTTCTATTCCCCTCTCCATTGTCTTCGTCACACGGTTCCTTGATCTTGCGCCAGATGAAGGCAAAGTTGTGAGCTGCATTTTCAGTATGTACCAAAAGTTACTGGTCTCAATTTTCAGACCATCTTTACACACATTTAACTTATAGGTCTCCCAACTTTATACGTTCTTCTCTAAAGTGGCTTGTTTACGTTCGAATATAATTCATTTCGATGGATATAATCGATAGTTTTATATCGTAAATCTAAGTATTATGACCGTAGAAGCGAAGTTTTATTATACTTTACAAGCACACACTGCTTCCGATAAACTAGAACATCTTTATCTTAACGTAACTTCTTTATAGGAACATTTTATAACCCGGAGAAAGGATCAAGGGGAAAAAAAACACGAGTTATAAACGCCTTCAAGCCACTTATAACACGATTAATCGCTGCTACATTATCAACAACGCGAAGAATACTATATGAGTCTTTGTCTGCCAATCTGTTCCCGGAAGACGTCAGGCTATTATTATTTCTTTGCTAAATTTAGTTATTATAATTTCTACAACACGAAATACGTACTTGGCAATAAGTGGGATAAGAATATTTATTCTCGTCCCACCATCCTTTCGAATCCTGATTGTTTGTCACCACCTACTTCAAATATCCAGTCTTCTTATGTGCAGTGTCGGCTTGACGAGATATTAAATTGAAATGCAATACTTAGCTACAAGGAGTAATGTGGAAACTATTCTAATAAATAGCATACTGAGTATACGGTGAAGAGTGAACGAGTTTTACAACAAAATTTACGAAAGCTTATAAAAAAATTACTTCTACTTGATACAATAAAATTCGTACATACGAAAACAGTTCGTAGACCCTGAAGATCGCACATAAATATGTAGTACTCCCTTGATATTATCCTAATATATATATATATATATATATATATATATATATATATGAGAAGTCTGAAACGTATTTTATGGACCAGAGAATCGCATGATCCGCTTAGATTCAAGTATCGGCTATCCATAAGAAACTTGCTTATGTGAATTTAATAGCCTATGTATTCTACATTTCTAAAAAAAATCCCATCGAAGAACGTTCCATATTTATTGCAATAAAAGTGTCATACTTCGTGCCGGTATGGAAAACTTTTCAAGAACTTGCGTCCAGTGTTTTGTAATCCCAAATATTTACTTCATCTGTTGTCAAACTGCAGAAACTACTTTAGTTCACATTCTTTATATGGCATATATTACACTTTTCAGGGTAAAAAATACCATGGCATAGTACGAATTAAACTCGTTCATAACCAATAAGTCCCGGGCCGGACACCTGCTATCCTCTAATTTTACGTGAATTTCTAAAAAATATGTAAGAAATCTTTTGGATAGTAAAAAAGTAAAGTTTGTCCCACTACACGCCATGTAGGCGTTTGGGGTGAGTGGAGGTATAGCTCCTCTCTTCCTTGACCCCGGCACTAGATGGGGGTGAGTGGTCAGCATCACGCCCCGGCCGGCTTTACCCCCGGGAAAGGACCCCGGTACCCATTGTAGAGGAGGCTGGGTGGGCCCCAGAGCCGGTCTGGACGCAGAGGCTAGAGGAAAAATCCTCTGCCCCCGTCGGGGATCGAACCCCGGTCGTCCAGCCCGTAGCTAGTCACTATACTGACTGAGCTATCCCGGCTAAATTAAATATACTACGGCCACTTTCTCATTCACTGTTCCATATTCCACTTTGTGTTCTGCGAACAGAAAAACCGAAGAAGAAAACTCTCTCGCAAGCCGAGTAAGAGGTTATTTTTTGGCTTCAAACACATGTGATCTAGGGATTTCTACGATCTGAGAAATTCGTCGGACAGAGTTTTCTCGCCCTAGTACAAAAGATGTAGATAGAACAAATTGTGCTAACATCCATTTTCTGACGATGGTGGGAAGAAGGCAGGAGAAGAAGACACGTTAAAATGGTGGTAGCGGGATAAAACGATGGAACTTCTGAAAACTTCTATGTCTTCTGCCCCTCTTCGTCACACAACGTGAGCAAGACCTCGTATCTTAAATCTGCGTTCGGCATGAGATTGGTAACATTCTGGAGTTTGCATTGGGACACTGGACATCGTCGAACGTCTGCAGACGACTCGGGGCTGTCCATTATGTAACCTGTAGGTTTCCAGGGAGGAGATGGTGCAGAGGGGAGTTACTCCCTTAACAAGTTTAAAGACAGTGTAATTGTAAAAAAAAATGGAGAAGGGCTGTTAAGTATCGAAGAATAAAAAGGAGGATATTAAATTTTTAACAAGAAAACTTGAAAGTGAAATTGAAAAAATGACAACTAACCAATATTTTTGTAGCATGAAAACAAGAGGCACCAAGAGAAGTCTCGCAGTCAGCACAGGCGATGTATTTCATGCGGTGAGCCTCAAACAAACGCCATGTTCAATATACGATGTGATCATTTGGCTGAGTGGAAATACGCTCCCTCTGTACTTAAAAAAAAAATATACCACTTAATAATCATATCCGGCTCTCCATACTCTTTTATACGGTAGTGAAAATTGGACAATCAGAGAAGCAGATGCATCAAGAATAAAGAGCAGCAGAAATGAAATACATGAGAAAAACAGCAGGTTACAATTGAATGGATTACTAAACTAATACAGAAATTGTACAGGAGTCGAAAATAATTCCAGTATTAGAAGAAATAGAAAATAAATCAAAATGGTTTGAGCATGAAGACAGAATGGCAAGAAGCAGGCTACAAAATTTTTTAAGAAATTATGTACCAAATGGAAGAAGATGTCGGGGAAGACCTCTGAAGAGGCTTTTTGAAATGTGAAGCCGGAACAGGCCAACGAATGGCCTAACTCCATGAAAGCTACATGATAAAAAGTAAGGTAAAGTTTGTCCCACTACACGCCATGTAGGCGTTTGGGGGGAGTGGAGGTATAGCTCCTCTCTTCCTTGACCTCGGCACTAGATGGGGGGGTGAGTGATCAGCATCACGCCCCAGCCGGCTTTACCCCCTGGAAAGGACCCCGGTACCCATTGTAGAGGAGGCTGGGTGGGCCCCAGAGGCTAGAGGAAAAATCCTCTGCCCCCGTCGGGGATTGAATCCCGGTCGTCCAGCCCGTAGCTAGTCACTATACTGACTGGAAGGGTCAGGGCGCGAGCCCGCTTGGAGCCACCGCCGGTGCAGATCTTGGTGGTGGTGGTGGTGGATGAATAATCATAACATTCATGACAATATTTACTACTTTTAATGGCGGTGGCTGTCTATGAATTGATCTAGGCAGTGACGTCGTGTGGACTCGTATGTAGATAATAGGGTTTCGAAGAAAACAGTGTCTTCATATTTTTCAGCCCTGAAGAGGGACCAATGGTTACATGCGCAGAAACAAGCCGATACTCCTTACTAACGCGCGGAAAACTTAGGCACTACCTTATTAATGGTGAATAAAGTCCGATAAATGTGACATCAAAGGCGGTTTCTAGTACAGCGTGTGAGTAGGGATAGTACAGTTTTGGATACCCTTGAAAACGCGCTGTGACGTCACCATGAATCAAACAAGCACAACGGAAAAGTCAGAGAAAGTTCTTCGTGAAAGAACTAAGAGAGAATAAAAAAGAACGAAATCTCGCTACTTAGAACTACCCTTGAAGTCCATCCCTCTCGACTTAAAAATTTTCTTTATAAACTTGGAGATTTTTTTGTTTTTGTTTTCTAAGACGCTCTTATCTTATAGAATAATGAGCTCGGACACTTCAGTCACCCGACGGTGTCTCTTGTGCAGAAATCGAGAAACTTGAAGTTGAAGGCGAAATTTATTTATTTCAAAATTATCAAGTTAGTGAAACCCGTAGTGTCAAAATCTTATTGATGATAACCGAGTATTCACGAGTCTTTAGCATATAATTCGCTTCAGGTATAGATCCCAGTGCTCTAAAGTGTATTCTATTCGACTTTAAATAAAATCGCCCCAAGATCTTTTGTAACCGGCAAATAATAAACTGCGTATTCATAATTAAAATTAAGAATAGCACAGGGCATTCTGCATGCTGAGGAATAACAGCAGCGAAGTATTCGTATTTATTCGACCACTAAGTATGGTTCTAGCCTGGAGCAGGATGGAAAAGAGATGAACGAAAGATGCCTGAAGATAAACAATATGCAGATCGCGAAAACTATGCATGAAATAAACAAATAATATAGAGGCACAGGAAAAGTGCAGAAATTTAAAGCAATGCAAATATGAGAACAAGTAACTAAAAGAAATGCGAAGGATCGGATAAAGGCAAACGCGGATGACAGAAAACCTTGAAGATTGAGGAGATATTCTCCTCGAAACGACTGTACCTACTTGCAAGATGACAAAGTGATGATGAAGAACACGGTAACATTATAGAAATACCATGACTACTATGACGGATATTGTCCACTGTATGAGATATATCTACTTTAAACGCACGACGTTTCCGGAGTTTTCTCCATTCCTGTCCTCAGGTGACTGGTTGTCATTATACTGACAGATTTTTATTATTACTTCATGGTACGATAACCGATGTCGACAGTATAAATAATGACAAGCAATCACCTGAGGACGAGAGAAGTGCCAACTTCCGAAACGTCGTGTATATCAAGTCTACCTCAGACAATGGACAATGCCAAACATAGTATCCCAATAATGAATTAACAATTGTCGCAATATTTAGATAATGAAGACAGAGACAGCCAATAAAAGAGTAAGAAAGCGGTGACATGTTTAAGAAAATTAGAAATAACAACGAGAAGGGAAAGAGGTCAAAGAGGGACGATAGAATGTAAAACCGGACAGGCACAATAATTCTAATATTAAGAGGAGAACGGTACTGTAACTGATGTCGATTGTATCACCGTGTGTGACGCTTTGTTTGGAGAACACTCACTGCAAATGTACGTATAGGAAAGACTGCCAGTCTCTCGTGAGGCAACAAATCCTAAGATTTTAAGTTCTGGTCAGTTTCACAACTCAGGAGCATTGCAGTCTCGCCCGTTAGAATATCCCGAAACATATTCAACTGCAGCGCCATTTGTTGTTAAAAATTAGCATTTTCCGTCCATCATTCGAAACTGAGGCTGGATACCACCAACAATACGGTCGCTTCACTTATAGTCTCTCAAACATTAAATCTTTACTCCGAACCCCCGAAAATATCAAACGAAGTTGCACATACACACTCTTCCAAAGTGACTTTCTCATATATAAACAAACTGTTGTGTGTGCATGTCTTACTTTTACTCCACGAAAATGACTTGGAAAATTCCATTCTAGTCCCCCCCCCCCCTCCGCCGCCGCTCAGCTAGAGACGCTGAAGAGTGGCTGCCATAACGATTGTATTCACCGTAGGGCTTTCATAAGGGAATAAATAGGCTCTCTGCATAGAAGTGGAACAAAGGAATTAATGTACAGTAGTCTCACATGCAAACAATAATTGCAATTTGCTAAAAATGTTTTCACTTGTACCCCTGAGAATGGTCTCCAGGAAATGGAATCATACAGCGGCTGAAAGTTATGGCGGAGTTCCACAGGTCTGTGGCAACTGACAACGAATCAGAGCTCGAATGTGCATAATGGAAAAGGGATTTTGCTTCTGTGTACAACACGCTGCTTCCTGCGTGAACTCTGAGAAATGAATTCAGTTTCAAAAAAATTTTCTTTGCATAAAATGTGTAAATCGAACGCAATATTTGAGGTATTGATTGTACGTCCTTACATATGTTTAATTTCCAAACCTAAAAGACGGATTTCGATTAAACTGAGTACTGGATTCTGTAGTATGCAATGCAGGTTCAACTGCGTGCCTGTCAATTATAAAACCTACTTTACGCAGCAAAAATTCGAATTAATCGATTACAGATTATACAAGATACGTCTCATGGCTCAAACAACTAATATACTTAGATAAATAGATTATATATCCCGTTAATATCTATAACTTTACTTGAAGAGCTTGTGATATGATGTATGTAATATTTATCGAAGCGCTTGGGAAGAAAAATATCGTCTCATTCTCCTTGACAGACGTCATTACATTTCTCAAAATAATTTCTTCCAGAAAAGTCCAATATAAGACCAATAAGTAATTTACAATCGTAAAAATGCACCTGAAAATCGTGTCACCTTTCAATAAGCCAAACATCGGCTGCAAAACCTTGGTATTCATCTACTTTCGTTGAAGGTAGCTGCGTACTATGACAACAGTTAACAAAAGTGTTATTCGTCACCTCCTTTAAAAAAGTTATAATTACTGATCCGTTTTATTCTCCTTCTTATTTTCTTATGGTTGGATTTATTTGTTTTCAACCGATTCATAATACTCATTTCATTTGTCATGATTTCCAATTCCAAATCTGACATTTTGTGTCCTGTCTCACATCATTGGGGATAAAAAAAGTGTCCAACTGTTTCACCCACTTCATAGATAAACTTAATAAAAAGTTACAGAACAAAAATTTACACAGGTGTTTGTCATACAAACGCACAAAATGAAACCACGCATGGCCTGATCTGGTATACGTCTCACTTTAAACAGTTTACAATTTTCGGATCGAGGAACAAAACTTGTTGAAGCTATTCGTCAATTTCTTCAGAAGAAACGAGCCCCGAGAGACCACATCTACTAATTTTTGAAATGAGGTTACATGTATTTACAGAAAGAACGACAATATTATACAGAAAATAGAAAAAGGAGTAAAATACCAATAAACGAATATAAATTAACGGGAAACGATATTAAGAAGCTCATAAAAGATTATAAAAGAGAGGGAACGAGAAAATTTTTATAATGAAATTATTTTTTTAAAAAATAAAAGGAGGTAATGGAATCAACGAAATAATGATGGACAAGACGGGTTGAGAATGTGATAGAATAAAGAAAGCAAAGCAGGTGGTGTGATTGTAAGTAGCAGGCAGTAGTTTGATATTGCCTGGGAGGAAGGGCTAACTACGAGTAAATACCTTCGTAATGAGGTGGTGGTCCCACCACGTATGCCTTCCCAAGAGAAATTAGGCGTCGTAGCAACGCATGGAAGAGGGGGAATACATAAACTAGAACTCAGAGAACGAGCAGCCTACAGACACACACACACAGCTCTTTGAATAATCTAGCGGCAGAGAAAGGGAGTCCCACACTATGAACATTCGCGCGGACGCGTTAATACCACATTTTCTTCAGGATCTGATGAAATCGAACGAGTATCGATCGAGACCAGAGACCACGATAAGACATGTTTCCTTCAGTTCCTCTAGATACACATACAATCCATATATATATATATATATATATATATCGATAATATAACTATAAATGTAATTTATAATGCGCGAAAGAACAACAACGATCCATGATCCGATATTTTGCCGTCAAATGGTGCGAAAGCTAGCGAGATTTACGGTACAATTACATTAAGTACGTCGATAACCGAAGAAGAAAAATTGAAAAACTGATTAAAAGATTCCATGGGGGCGTACGAGTGTTGTTGATAACGCGGGTTCTGCTGTTAAAATGTGATGCAGTCAAACGACATATCGACAAACATACCCGTGACAACCGAAAAATCGGCACTAATGACATTGCATGTGAAATGATCAAGGTCCATTTCAAGACGCGGATTAAGAATGTTTTAAGGCACAGCCGAAATTACGTAATTCTAATGAAATGAGACTAATGCATTGAAACATGACAACACCGTAGAAAATTCAGCTACTGTGTGATTATTTTTTTTAAATTAGAATAAAATCAACTTCATCTATTTACTTACTTTGCACACGCGTGTACAGCAAACCTCCGTCCATCTTGCGGAGAAGAGAATAAAAGCGAAGAAGTGTTCCAGAATTTCAATCATCCATCCACCACGCGTGAGGCAACAGAGATCTGTGGCGGATATAAACATACATGTATGAATTATACTTACGAGGTTTTTGACAAACAAATTCTCAATTGTGGTTGGTAGTTTTAAATTATAATTCTGAAACCATGTGCGGGAATAATCTAATAAAATGGGTGTTATTTATTTGTAGCTTTGATAATTTCGGATGACGAAGACACGCTGAAGAAAATAATGTACAGTAGAAAATTCCATAAAAATTACACTTTTAGCAGCTGGTACCGCCTGTGTACTTCGGCGTGAGTTCTATTATTTATGTGTGGGCGTGATTTTGTACCACATTCCACTTGCCTGGCAAAGTGTATTATTACGAAAGGCAATACTGCAAATACGGCGAGGCATGTAATGCTTAATTAACTAACATAAATCCAATTCATGATCGGCACACGCATTGCTTGTTCATTCAGTGTCGTCGCTGAAATTCCGACCTAAGTTGGTACAAACCAAGGGAATGTAAACATGTTCCACACTTATATCACCAGTCTGAAAATCGAACAGACCGCGTTAAATGATGAAGACTGCTAAAACTGCATTATCACAGCATGTATTTTTATAATAACCTTTCTGTAAGTAACATTATCATCATAATTACCACAAATTATTATAAAGTATTATTATATGTTATATATGTAGGAGTTGTACCTCATCTCCCCTCAAGCGCCTTCATGGCGTATAGTGGGGCAGTTTTTATTATTATATAAACAATACTTAATATATAAAAATATATTAAGTACTGTTTACAATCCAATTAAGGTAGAACCTATCATTGTTGAATTTCTGGCTGTTGTACTGATTCATTTATTTAAACATCAACTGATTTGTTCAAGTAAGCTATTTCATTGTGCACAAACCAAAACAAATTTCCGAATAATGGCTATACTAGGATATATCCAATCATCACCCTGATTATAAAGGCAGAAAATACCTCTAAACTATAAATTTCTACCAGGTCACACGATGCAACACCTCAGAAGACAGCAATCTTCATTTAGATTCGCATTTATAGCAACTTTACAAAATAACTGAACAACTTAAATTTTTGTTTATTTTTTAATATTTATTAACAACAGGCTGTCGAGAAAGTGTTCTTAGAAGAAAACCAAAATGGCGAAGAACTGTTATCTCAAGTCGTATTTACACTGCGTTTTTTCCTTAAATACGTTTGCAAATAATAAGCATTCTCTCCAACGTCGGTTATGGAACATATCTGTTCATTGCGAAACGTCATACGGCAATGCGGGTGTGTGCTTATATTTGTTATGTATGAGTGCCAAGACTACAGCGTCATAATATTTTATGATGCAAGTCTGCCAAAACTACGACTATGTCCAAAACCTTTACGATAAGGGAACTGTATATAGCTATGTAAGATTTGAGGTATATAGCTAGTATAAGCCAGACAGGATTTGTTGTTTAAGGGAGTGAGGGATTTTCTTCGAAAATGAAAGAAAAACATGAACTATCTATTGGTAAATCTGAACCCGGGATTCCATAACGAGCATATAAGGCAGATGATCTGCGTCATAATCTGTGAAGTGATAAGAAAAGAAGAGGTTCTGTTGTTGCTGCAATGAAAAGTTCAGTAAAAGCAGAGAGTGGCCGAGTAATCTAAAATGTCAGTTTTACCACTACAGCAGAATCTGTATTTCTTTCTTCCAGTGAATAACAGGCTACAGACGTAACTATCATGCACATTTCTGAGGACAAGATGTAACTCTGTTCAATCTGGCAAATTATCAGCGTTATTCTTGCAGTTTAACTTCCGAGGTATACAATGAAACAACTCGTGAGATGAATACCGGCGGTTCAAATTGGGCCATAAGCACTCAATATTTTATGTAAGATTTGCGGTTTTCACAGCGGTGAGCATGAATATTTCCGTCTTCTGCGTTGTTGCGCCGTGTAGTCTGGTCGATGTTAACCAACGTTTCAGAGGTCATACTGCCTCCGTCATCAGGGCGATGAGTATGAAGATTTCTGTCTCCTGGGTTGTTGCGCTGTGTAGTCTGGTCGATGTTTGCCAACGTTTCAGAGGTCATACTGCCTCCATCATCAGAGTATGAAGATTTCTGTCTTCTGGGTTGTTCCGCTGTGTAGTCTGGTCGATGTTTGCCAACGTTTCAGAGGTCATACTGCCTCCGTCATCAGGGCGATGAGTATGAAGATTTCTGTCTCCTGGGTTGTTCCGCTGTGTAGTCTGGTCGATGTTTACCAACGTTTCAGAGGTCATACTGCCTCCATCCTCAGGGCGATGAGTATGAAGATTTCTGTCTTCTGGGTTGTTGCGCTGTGTAGTCTGGTCGATGTTTGCCAACGTTTCAGAGGTCATACTGCCTCCATCATCAGGGCGATGAGTATGAAGATTTCTGTCTTCTGGGTTGTTCCGCTGTGTAGTCTGGTCGATGTTTACCAACGTTTCAGAGGTCATACTGCCTCCATCATCAGGGCGATGAAGATTTCTGTCTTCTGGGTTGTTGCGCTGTGTAGTCTGGTCGATGTTAACCAACGTTTCAGAGGTCATACTGCCTCCGTCATCAGGGCGATGAGTATGAATATTTCTGTCTTCTGGGTTGTTGCGCCGTGTAGTCTGGTCGATGTTTACCAACGTTTCAGAGGTCATACTGCCTCCGTCATCAGGGCGATGAGTATGAATATTTCCGTCTTCTGCTTTGTTGCGCCGTGTAGTCTGGTCGATGTTAACCAACGTTTCAGAGGTCATACTGCCTCCGTCATCAGGGCGATGAGTATGAATATTTCCGTCTTCTGCGTTGTTGCGCCGTGTAGTCTGGTCGATGTTAACCAACGTTTCAGAGGTCATACTGCCTCCGTCATCAGGGCCCTGATGACGGAGGCAGTATGACCTCTGAAACGTTGGTTAACATCGACCAGACTACACAGCGGAACAACCCAGAAGACAGAAATCTTCATACAATATTTTACTTTTGTTATAATGGCAATAAACTAAAAACTCTGGGCTTCATGAATAGGTCATCTATACACGACACACTGTGCAGTTTGACACCTGAAAATGTTATCTGGTCGTTCAATGACCTCCAAAATCAGCACTATACATACACATAATAATTTCGTCGAAGGGCATAAAAAAGAGATAACTTGGGAGACCTGAATATAGAAAGAAAGATATTACTGTAATGAATTAAGAAGTGGTGGAGTGTGAACTGGATCCATTTAGCTCAGGGCAGGGTTTCAGTAAAGACCGGGAATTTCTTGTCAATCTGAGACACTCACAGATTCTCATTGGATTACGTCAAAAACAAACTCTTTCCTCCCAGATCAGCTCAATTCCATCTCAGAAATGAAGCCACTAACTTGTGACAGAGGGTATAATAATGAGCTGATTGCTCAGGAGGATATTAACTTATGACAGTAATTTAATACTCTCAAGAACGCTATACGTGAAGTTTCTTGACCTTGGCAGAAATCGAATGAGGCAACACTATAGTGCAGAAACACACATATAACGAGTAATGTACCATCTGAAGCTGAAGTTGATCTAAACAATACTTAAGAATTTAGTACGTACTACAAAGAAAACACATTTATCCATTACAAAAATCAACTGGTTAACCGATTTTAAGGAAATAATCCCTGTTTAAACCGACAGTAATACAAAAACCAAACGTAAAAAGGTTGAGTTACTGATTTTTTAAAGTAGGTGGTAAATACAGTTACCACTGGTCTTTAAAGTTTTAACGTGCAGAGTGTCTTGGTGTCAAGGTCATTATGCGGCGGTACTCAGCGGATGACAGTAACAAGACTTCTTGTGTTAAAGCGACAACACTTTATTAACTCTTTATCACCTGCGTGATATTACTGCTATTGCGAGTGTCTTTAAAACATACAGGCGTAACTAGGAGAGAATAATATTGAGAGTGATGTAAGGCAAGAGGAAAAGGCTAACGAATTTGAACCCTTCTACCAGAACATGAACGTTTCCGTCATCTTTTCAGTTCGCGCCTTATATTCCACAACGCGTTTTATTAATCACCCATCAGCTTTTGACGGTCTAAAAAGTTTTATACAGTATATTCTGTGAATGAAGGAGGAGGAGGAATATTTAGAATGAAACTTTATTATCTCCCGAGGAGTTTATATAAAACTTTGTATGGCTCTTTCTTAATTTTAAAATACAAGAAGAAACTGTTTTGAAAGAAGAATGAAATTAATATTTATTTTAATTGATGGGGGTAAGCTATACTGCTTCCATCTATTACAGCCCTGGTAATAGGGGCAACGGGCTCTTCCAAAACGTCGGTATAGATCTACAAGTCCACACGGAGTTACTACCCAGAAGACTGACATATATGTGTATTCTTTACAACGCACATAACTTTTGCATTGGCATATCATACAAAGGAAAAGCTTATTTTCGAAATAATTCAAGAGTTTTCACTCTTTTAAGTTCTGTGCAGATATTTAGGTGTATAGACCTATTCTCAAATGCAAAGTATTTGCTGGTTAGGCCCATAGAATTGTTCAATGTAATTCATACAATTACGGGAGGAAAAGTTTTACATAGGCCTATAACGTAATTTCAGCAGAAATCGATAAAAAATGCCAGTCACGAGAAATGAATGCTGACCCTAATTGACGTAGGCTAAAACTACCTCATAAAATGCTCCTGGTTTACAGAGGTCTTTCTCACTGTGCAATGTTTCCGAAGGGGTGAGTTTTCGGTAGAAGAAATGTTCATAAAGTCCTATTCCTTTTGTTAAGTGGCAGCTGTAACACATGTTCAGTAGTTGTAAGACATCAAAACGTCATATTCTTGTAACGGTGTGGCTTTGCAGGGAACTAAACTGAATATCCACAGTAATCTGGCGTAACAAACGAGATTTGTTGTTCGGAGGATTGTATACAAGTTTATGGTGAATGGTGAGACCCAATTTCAGTTTTGTTCAGAACGAAATTCTCGCAGTCTTTGGAACGTGCTGGAAGAGAGAGCAATAGCTCACTTTCTGTCATAAACCTCCGGTCTTCTTGTCTGTCATGATCCAATCAGGTGTATAGTGTGATCCACAAACTGTTTCAATGTAACTTAGCTTCTTTTCGGTATTCAGTTAAAGAACATTTTTATGACCACAAAAAACACCTTCCTTCAGCTCCTAAATGTACGCCCAAAAACTTTAATTATGGAAAATAAATTCTTGGAAATCAAATTGTTTAAAATACGAATGCAGTTGGTGGCACTGGACCTAAAAGATTTTGACGAATCTCCTTCAAACGAATGTGACGACAACTAGGCTGAATTCTGTTGCATTATTTACTTTATCGACACTAGAGTATTATGTATTCGTCCTCGCTGTGACTTAGTTAATACATCGACGCTTGTCAACTACAACGTTTGTTTCATGTTGGATGAGAAGCAAGAATACGATAATGATTACTGACTTGGAAAGATTTTAGATTAAAGAGTCGCCGATAGTTTCGAAATGAAATAACGGAATGATGGGTTTAATGTCCACTCGTTAACCTTCTACTGAAAGTATTATTAATAGTACATAAATAATAAACTGTTCAGTACTTAGGGAAAATGTTTTTCCATACTTTTATTTAAATTTTATGAATAGAAAGTCTTTCTGTATAGTGCTGATTTCTTTACAAACTCTGATCCACTTCGGGCAATTTATTTTATTTTAGTCTTTAGAAGTATGTGCCTGCTTTATCGACTGGAAGAAGGCTTTCGATCGAGTAAAATGGAAGAAATTAATGAGGATCCTACAGAGAATTGGAATTGATTGGAGAGATAGAAGACTAATCAAAAACCTGTATATGCAGCAAAAAGTCAAAGTGAGACTGGACTCAGGAGACACCAACAGCGTTGAGATAGGTAGAGGTGTAAGACAGGGATGCTGCTTATCACCAATTCTTTTTAACCTGTACGGGGAATGGCTTGCCAAGGAAGCTCTGGAGACTTCAAAATTGGAGGAAGAGTGATAAAGACTGTAAAGTATGCAGACGACTTAGTGGTATTGGCGAAGGAAGAGGAGGAATTACAGAACATGATGGACAAGTTAGTGGAAACAGGTAGAGAGTATGGAATGGAAATCAACATTGAAAAATCAAAGGTAATGAGGATAGCACCGAGAGCAGAACCATTGAACGTTGTAATTGGAAACCAACAGATGGAGAATGTGGAGCACTTCAAGTACTTGGGAAGAATAATCACGACGGACTCCCTATGCACCAAGGAAGTAAAAGCAAGGATAGCCATGGCCAAGGCAGCTTTCGTCAAGAAGAGGATACTTCTGACTAGCAAGTTGGGCTTGGAGATGAAGAAGAAACTAGTGAAGTGTTACGTATGGAGCAGAGACCTGGACACTCAGGAAGAAGGAACAGAAATGCCTGGAGAGTTTCGAAATGTGGTGTTGGAGAAGAATAGAGAAGATCAGGTGGACGGATCGAGTGACCAACGAAGAAGTATTGAGGAGAGTCAACGAGCAAAGAAGCATTCTGCAGGCGATTACACGAAGGAAAGCTAACTGGCTGGGACATATTATGAGAAGGAATGGGTTACTGAGTGATATCATCGAAGGCCAGGTTGAAGGAAAGCGAGGACTAGGAAGAAGACTGATACAGCTAACCGACGACCTTAAACAAGGAAAGAAGATGACGTTCCAGGAATTAAAGCGAGAAGCCGAGAATAGGGACAACTGGAGACCTCTTTTTGGGCAGAGCAATGGACCTGTCGTAAGACAGAACACTTAATAATAATAATAATAATGAACCCAAAATTATCGAGAGAAATTAACTTAACTCGGTGCAACAACCCAGAAAACAATCATCTTTATATTCACCGCCGTCAAAACCTCAAATCCTACAAATTTATACCGATCTGCAAGTAACTACCACTTCTAATCAAAAGCTAATTGATCTTTAATGTCACAAAATTAGAATTAGTCACAAAAGACACATTATGGTTCACTTTTAAAGCCATCCATGTCCTACGTATGTCGCAAAGCAAGCGTTTGGAAACTTTCTGTACGCAAAAATTCGGTACACATATTTTTGCTTTTAATACTCACAAACGAACAAAAAATCACGCAACCTACTTACAAATAAACGTACTAATAAAAGCAACTGTAGTGCGAGAATTGTAGCCTATTTCATACTATTTTATTACAACGCTCAAAAACATGTTCTAGACACGTAACCACACAGAAAATGTTACATTTTAATGCAAAACGGTTTGGCGAAACTGACGAATGTGTTAACAGATGCAACCTACTTTTGAAGGTTATGAAATTTTAATAAATAATAATTTTAATGCATAACATCTGAAACTGGCCCATTTTAAGAAATAAAAAAAAACATCTAGCGATTCTGGAGACACCAACATTTGCGAACGGAATATTTGTTGCAATTTTTGTGACCAGAGTAAGGCTAGAACGTTGTCTTTTAAATTAATACTACAAAATGAAATGGCACAGAACTGTTTTCATCTTATTATTTTTGACTTTCAAGAGGGGTGCAAATGAAGAGTGGGGAAATAAAATTAACCGTAATAAAATAAATGTTAAATGCATTTGGTGCAAATTATCATCAACTGAATGTAACACCGGTATGTACCGTTCAAATTATTATTTAAACTTCAATAGTTGTCCTTTTTTATTTCGTATCCGAGAAATCAAGTTATACTCCAGGAGTGAAACATACCATCGAGCCAGCGAGGTAAGAGAAGTGGAAAAGAAAACGTCACTGTACCTCATCGGAAGTTCGAGGACCTCCATGGCATCCGATGAGTAAAAACATTTTTGGAGTAGTTGTACCAGACGATGAAGTGTAACCTGGAGGGTAACGATGAAATGAGGTTAGTCGTGACACAGTCTGTCACCAACAAGGAGTGACATACAAGTTAATAATCATACGTTACTCTTAGACATATAACGCCAAAGTCATATACCAGCAAAAAAATAATGCGGGATCTCCAACAACTACAGTAACCTGAGGACGAGGACAAAGATAGTTCTCGAAACGTCAGTATTTTCTTCATTAAGCCACCTTACACGGCTGGCAGCCCGAGAAGAATTTATTAATCTTAGTCACCGTGAAATCTTCTTGTACCAGAACTTTAAATTACACTGTGCATATTAAAATTAATTACGCTGTATGCAGAATCTGATTGTGTATTCCTTCAACGCAGAGAAGGAAAGAAAAATTCGCCTCATCTTTAAGAACCTGACAAAGGAAATCAACTGTAGTCGGAATTGGACTGAGTTTTATTCTTAGCTCCACGTTCCGTACATCTTTCCCATGGCAAAAAAAAAATTCTCTGTACTCACAGAGGGAGCCTGGCTGACAGCAGGACTGTTCTGGACGTGGAAACCGAGATATAAATGCAGCCTCTCTTACGAATAGAACCATGGCAAGCCATGACGGACTACTGGCTGAGCTAGGTTACATCGAACTGAAGATTTGTTAGTGTAGATAAGGGATATGACTTTTTATCCAAACGACGAAAAGCAACCTTGTGTTTACGAATTGGCTTTAAAGCAAGCGATGACTTTCAAAAGGGCAAATTGGGTACCATTCGAGGTAACAGCACCGTGAAACTACGTACGCTGGAGCAAGCAGCTGGAAATACTGATTTTTTTTTCAGCAAGTGGTCATTTTGCTTATCTCAGTCTAGATAAAAATGTATGTAGGAACAGTAGATAATTCCTGGGACGTACTTTTTGGAAACATCGATGTTAACTTATTTTCTATTTCACGTGAATTTATCTTACAGTACAATGCAAAACTATTAACGTATAGTATGTAAGAATGCAGTCAATGCATATGACTCTCGTTTATTACTTAGATGCGCTGTTCACAACCAGAAACACACCTTGCCCGCGGTTTCCTATACATTCCTATGTAGCACAACTTTTCATATTCAACAACTCTAAAGTAATTACTGTCCTGTCCAACAGATTTTAACGCTACGGTAAAAGTCCGAAGGTCCAATAGAAATTACGGGAACAAATTTAATCAACCATATGAATCATGAATGCGCAAGTTTATTATTTAAATGCGACACTGTGACGTGTGTAAAGGATTTAATTACTGAAATTAGAACTGTCTAGGAAATGTGGTAATTTGTTTTGCTTTTAAAAAAAATCGTAAGTACTGCTAGGTGCATTCTATTTATTTACGAAGCACCTAACCTAACCTAAGCTAACCTAACCTAACCTAAGCTAACCTAACCTAACTTAGCCTAACCTAACCTAAGCTAACCTAACCTAAACTAAACTAACCTAACCTAACCTAACCTAACTAACCTAACCTAAACTAACCTAACCTAATCTAACCTAAACTAACCTAACCTAACCTAATCTAACCTAAACTAACCTAACCTAACTAGCTCCACAGATGATTTGTCGAGATTTGTTCATTTTTTCGCGAAATTTATTGTTAAAATGCATAACGATAACGTTGTATGTAACGATGACCGTCGTTGAAAATGTCCTTACAACTTCAGTCCAATCGCATTAAACCATTCTTTCCATCCACTTCATATCACCATTAGTTTCGTCTTATATCCTTGTTGGCTAATCTAAGTAGAACTCATATTTCTTTTCGTCTTTCTCGTTCAATTCGTCTATGATTTTTGTAAAGGGTACAGAGGTTTAATATTAATGTATTTAATTATATATGCGGTATTTCTTTTCGGATATGGGATCCGCCCAATGCAAGACCCCAGCCTTCACAATACATTTAAATGCACGTAACCAATATTAGAAAGGATTTATAACAAACGATCGTGGCTTCATATCGTGCGTGATTTTACTCTGTTAGGCACTAATTCCATGCAATGTGTTAAAATTTAACTCGACAGCAAATTGAATTCCACTGTAAACTGCTTCTAGATGACAGAATACTGACAATCCTTTCTTTTAAATAATTAAACTTGTACCAGCCACCGCCTTAATTTCTTCACCATTTTGCTCTCCAGGCGCCCCTGCTGCCTTAAAGTAAATTAAAATGTCCACGCCCAAATCCTACATTGTAGAGCATCAGCACGGACATGTATATTGCACGTCTTGGGAACCAAAGTAATCATCAATCATAATTTATGGGGTCTCTATTCAAATCAATGTTTACACACACGGTAAAGACACTAACATTGTTTATATTAGGAGTAACGTTATCTGTTATGAAATATCAAGGATCTAATTTTGGTTATCGGTAATAGTTTTACACTGAATGAAACAAAAGAAAATTATTGGTTGTATCACGATAATTGTGATGGCAAATGCCCAGCTATTAAGGCTTTGACCGGGATGTTCTTTTGTTAAATCTTATGTGGTACCGCCTGATTCGACTTCTAATGGTTAAGTGAAGTGTTTTCTTCGCGGTACGGTCTGGATTCGTAAATATTATGAAGACGATCTTCGGCTTCAAAGGGTTAATTAAAATTGTTTTAATGATATTGGCAGATGAAAGTCTTATTCTGTTCAACGATCACTTTATTTAGCATCGAGTAAGAGAATGACTGTGGATAATGAACCGGAAATTATATGGTAATAACCTACATAAAAAATGAGAGGAACATTTGATGTTAATTAAAGAGAAAAACTACTAAAAATATCACTCATAATGGCCGCCCAATGGCGGAACCTCCCCGAGTTTGAAGCAGGTGATGAATCCACACGAATACTACGTTCTAAGCAACCTTTCACAAAAGAAACAAATGTTTACAAAGACATAAGAATGCGTAAGTAGATTGGAATTAAGCCGAGTTGGATAAATGCGAAGCTGAAAATAAAAACTACCTTACAACCAGCTTGAATGTTTCATTAAATAGTAGTTAACTAATTCCATGTAACACAGTCCTTCAGAATCTTACAGTCGCTCAGCTAGTCAACAAATTCCCTGCCTTCTACGAAACCCTAAGGTTCATTACCGTGTTCACTGACCCCTATTCTAAGCCTTCCTGTTTTTCCAAGATCCATTCTAATATCCTCCCGTTCATGCCCAGATCTTCCGAGTGCTTTGTTAACCACAAGCCTTCCTTCCAGCCATAGCGGTCTGCTCATTTCTCATCTTAGCAATTCGTCTTACATGTCCCACCCATAAATAAGAACAAAGCCAGTACATCCATGGAAAAAGTTAGGAATGATGTTTGTTGGAACATAAAACTTAGTTTAAAAGATCTTATGTTTTTTTTTGTACTCTGTTTTTACAATGCACGCGCATAACTCCCCCAAACAGACACAAATTTTACGTACGCAACAGAAACAAAAAGAAAGCAGGGAAGAGAAATGAAGAACTTCGTTTGGTCACTTTCTAACATGACACTGAAATCCGAAAAGGGAGGTTTCGAAAATAAAAATAAATTCTGAAAGAGAGATTCTGAATTACAAGAGAGTTTACCCGTTCTTCCTCGCGCACTCTTCAAGTCTCTTCTATGAACTAAAACGAAGAAACTTTTTCAAATGTCTCCTGCACACACCATAACGTTCAAGTGATCTCACCTCACCTTGCTGGACTCTGACATACAAAGCAATCCGTGCTTTTGAAATGTTCAAGTTGCCTGGTTTATGGGGAGAAAGATATAGAGAAAATGTGCCAATATTTTTATTCAACTCTCTGTTCACATGTTCTCGTAAGTTAGAGGGCAATTTTAAACAAATTTCCCATTCGAGTTCGGAGGATACAAAAATATGACCACCAACCAAGCAAGAACATATAAAGAAGCATACAGAATGTATCATACAGTCTGTCCCTAAACTGAATGTCAACAAGTACAGACACGAGTTAACAGGAGAATGGAGAAAAATACATAACGAGGATATTCATAATATTTGCTGTTCACGTAAAATTTTTACTCATGAGAGGACAAAGCTGGCTATTTCGGGAAATAGTATGGAGGTCATGAATTGAATTCATCCGGCTTAGAGGGTTCTTGTTAACACGGTAATAAACCTTCGAACCGCATAAAATACGGGGAATTTCTTGTCTAGCTACGCGTGGTATTAGTTTGTCATGCATGCTACACGTCCACGAAATATTCTAATTAATTTTATCATATAAAATAAATAAATAAACTGTGAAGCTCTTTCGATTCTATAGGTTTTTTTTTATTAAGGTTCAGTTAGCACACATTCATACAAATACACACTTCTTGCTTAATATATAGGATAGTCGTATTCATATGTTTAGGTATAGAAAGCAGTGAGTTTTTTTTTGTCCTTCGTTGAAAAATTATTGACTTTTTTTTTCGAATCATCGAAGAACAGACTGTAATAGCGCTGTCTGATACAGAAAAATTTCCAGAGTCCAAAAAGAGCAAGGATTGAGCAGAGAAACGTTTAGTCAGCATGGAGTTCTACAAGAATTATTACTTTTCTTTTATCTGTTTTCCTTCTTCGACGATCCTACACGGATGGGATCTGTCGATGTAAGATGGCTTCGAATTGCGAGGCACATACGTGAATAGCAAACAAAACCGGGCTATTCAATTTTGTCGAAAACATTTTTTTTTCTCTTTCCGTGTGATTTCGTGAAATACATTCAACAGAATTATGTCAAAAGAAGAAGAAGAAGAATAAACTTAGTGTCGTCAGAATGCATCAATATGCGTACATCTTGAAATATGTAATTGTTTGCAATTGGTTGGTCACTCCCAGATAACGCGGATAAATAGATTGTCAATGTTTGCAACCATCATAATTAGAGCCAGGCCGCGTAACTGACGCGAGAACGAATTTTCGAAAAAGAACTTGACGATATAAGAGAAAATAAGCATCAATAATAAATAACGAATATAAACAAAATAAGATTAGAGAAATAAAGATGGAAAAAAGATAACTAGAAATACGAGAGAGAATAAATAAATAAATAATGTTAATAGTCACATATTTGAGTTACGTGAATGTCATCAGGTCATTTGTGTTTTCCCCCATGTTCAAATGACCACTGCGTGTATTTACGTCACCCAGGAATGTTATTGTTTAGTTAATTTGTCCGACACAACCGACGTATCAAATTGATTACGTAATGTTCCTCCACTCGAAATGCAGTTATTTACCATGAATATTATTTCACATCCCTGCAAGCACACGTTAACTGCAATCTTACGCTCTGTGAATTTTGTTGTTATACACGTACAAAGCAAAGATTAACGTCCAATATGTATACAAGAATTCCATCAGTGTTATAAAAAGTAGATTTATGTAGTATATAAGGGCTGTTCTGGGGAAATAAACCCACCCTGCTTACAGTGTTACCATGGTTACAAAACACCAGTTTATGCTAGAATGGAATTTGTCACTAAAGCGTTTGTCAGTGAATTAACAAGGCATGATGCTAGTTTACGACTTGAGTTGTTCAGTGGTGGATGTGAGTTTAAATTAGGAATAAATCACTCATATCGGGGGATTCCAGCATCCTTCTCCTGTATTTCCTGCAAAATTCCAAAACGCGGCTCCCTACACTTTTATTTTAGAGGTACCCACTTCGAATCTCGGCTGAGATAACGGTTATTCGCGTATTTTCTCAGTCTATCCCGTGGGATGAATAACAAATATGGCTCGGTCGTCTCCTTTCAAACCATAACCTTTCCACTATTCATGAATATTTTCCTATACAAACTTACGCTTTTTAATTTATTCATGTGAAATAGCACTTTTAATAAAAACAGTTTCCAACAGTCCACAGAAAAATGTACTTCAAATGATCGTAGCAGATGTAGCTAGAGATTCTACGCGATTTACATCGTTCTTAACAATGAGAAGGAGAAATTTGTTTATGTATCTCAGAATTATTAAAATATTTTGCGTTTTGTGTATAATCCCTTCGGCTGTACAGGACAAAACGCATGAATTACTTACGCCATCATGTAAGCTAAGAAACATTTCGTGCCAAATAACCACACGTGAAACACACAGACTTCTTAAGTCACACTCAGATCCTCCAGAGAATTTACCTAAAACAATACAAATTTCTACGAACAATTGAGAGCTGATAAGGGAGAAGTTTAGACGAATCAATTAACCAGCAAGTTTTGTGTTTGAGCTTCCTACTAATAAGTTTTGGAACTATGTAGGAAGCTGCAACGGGATCGATACGAGGGTTACGCGACTGGTGGTAAGCTTAACCACAGATTGCAATTTTCAATTCAGGAACACCAATTCTTCAGCCGAATGGTCTGTGAAGGTGGCAAGAGCGTAGGACCAGGAACATTTCTTAACGACGTCACTATTTAATTAAACGTAGCTTATACGCGTCTAACAGAGAGGAGATATCAGGACGCTAGAGAAACACGCATAATTATGAATTTATAATCTGTATTCTTTAAGAAATAAAGGATAATGAGATGGTGGAACACATTTAAGATATGAGAAGTTCATACAAAGTTTCTGTCAGAAACCCTGAAGAAACAGGGCCACTTGGAAAACCTAGACGCAGATGGGAGAACATTATTAAACTAGGTGATGAAGAAATTGGATGGGAGAGAGTAGACTAGTTGTCTGGCTGATAGTCTAAGTTTTACAAAGACGTAAATGTACAGTTTAATGTGTTCTAATCTTTACATTTTTATACTGAATCGTTAAAAGTATTCTTCAAACAAAATCTGCTAATTTCTTAAAGATTCCCTTCAGTCATTTAAATATATCCTATTTCTTTTCACATCCACTTTATTTAATCCTGCCATGTGTGAAAATACCTCTCAAGTGGTCTGCTCTTAGAGGTTTACGAAACATAGTTCTGTACTCATTTCTCATCCCTAATATTCGTGCTACATGCCTCCTCAACTAGCCCCTTCTTGACTGTTTTGCTATAATACATTATTTGTTACACCAATTATTAACTCCCTCATCACACAATTCTCTCCACCTTTGAGTTAGAGCGTCCTCTTTGGTCCAAATATTCTCTTCAGTTATTTTCGTTGGTCATCTTAAATTTTACTTCTTAATTCATAGTCACAGGCCACGTTCCACACACACATATTGACATTCATATGTGATTGATTACACGGTGCAGACCCCAGTAAACTACGTCATGTGTTCCTGTTTACTGGTAACAGCCAAAATTGTTTGTGCAGTAAACACATCGTGACTCTTTGCAAATATCGGCTTCTATTACACGTTACATTACGAATGTATCTGGAATGTAAATACAGGCTGAACATACATTCCGTTGGAACATCATAAAGGAACAAACATCATTAGTGAAGTCGTTATGATGCAGTAAGAACAAACCTTTACTTCAAACAACCAATGAGGCTACTGTTTCACAATGGACACTCCTTACGAGTTATTTGTGGGACGCTAATGTTGGTCTTCTGGGTTGTAACTTAGTGTGGCCTTATTGTTAGACACCAGCGATTCGGGGGGAAATATTGCCTCCAAGTTTAGGGCTGATTTCCCCGAAATGTTGGTATACATCTACATATTAACATCGAAGGCCGTGAGAACCTAAAATCTCACAAAGTGAACGAACATCTACGTGAAGGAAATACTACGTAGCGCTCTCCACTGAAAGAAATTCAAATCTCAAGAAAATGATTTTCCCCCCGAAACGTTCGAATTCATCTACAAGTCCAGACGGTGTTCCTACTCTGAAGGCCAAACTCGGTATTATTACTTATTTCACGACGCTTTAAACAGCTTTCAATTATGTAACATCAAATGAATAATGATTTGGAAAGACGTCGAAGGATGCGGTCTAGACTTGACTAAGATTTGCCCTGACGGACTGACAAAAACCATGAAGAAGCAGTAGGAATCCGGGTGGAATCTCGAATTCCATGACACCCTGAATAAGAAAGCAGGGACTCTAATCAATCGGTCGCGAACGTCGGTAAACCAATCAGTAGTTGGTTGTTTACAGATGCTCTTCCAACTGTATAACAGGACAGAGGCCGGTGACGGACTATTTCGCAGATGACAGACTGAATTATGAAACCCTTAATGACGTTAGCTCAAACGAAAGAAGAAGAAATATTCATTATTATTGTTGTTGTTCTTATTATTATAATCACTACTCTAACGTATGGCGCAACTTTGATATAGATCGCAAAGTAGAGAAGTCTGAAATAAGGTAAAGAGAAGTTTCTTTTCCAAAGCCCGTCCCTATAGAAATCCTGTTCCAAAGTTTGGAGGCGTCTTCCTTTCTCAGATCCGAGTAATAACCCAGGAAGCTTTGTAAATCTCAAATCGAATATCCTTTGTTGCTCTTTCTACCGATTTCTATTTCCACTTCGTCACTGTCAAACGTTATCCTCTTAAAACTGCTTCCATTCAACCACTCGATGAGTGGGAATTTCCAGCTTCATGCATGGCTGACTTCAAATTTCAGTTCCAGAATATTAAATCGGATAGACTAACACATGTTTTCGCAGATTTACATAGATATTTACAAATGCGCGTACGAAATACCTATAAGCCTATTAATAATGATGTACATTGGCGATAATTATTTCTCTATCTGTGTTGACGAGCTCAGTGATCTACAGAAATGCCCGGATATACTCGTAAGTTTTACCCTACAAAATATCACGTAACGTGCAACGACATAAACTTTTTTTTTCCAGACTCAACTACATATTACTTTCGTCCCTTACTGGGGGTGTATTCTTTCAATGTCGAAATTGGTGTTATCCCATACAAAAATCCCTTAAGAGCATTACCATGGCAATGATTATAAAAAACAGTGCAAATATCTATATAAAAAAAATGATCAAACAGACAGCAAACACTTGAATATTATATACATAAAATGCGACGTTTCTGCAGTAAAAACGCAACATTAACATAAAGTCCCAGGCTGGGATTGCAATTCACTTCGTTCAAATACGATGTTCTGTTACAAAATTGACATTTGCTTGTTTCATTGCCCATGAAATGGTACACATAAACCCATATTTCAGTTTCATGACGTGTTGGAAATTAATCCTAATTTAAACGTTTTAATATTACACGCATGCCACCAGGCAGGGAGAATCTCGAAGCCAGTTAAAACCATCTACAAAACTGACAGACGCTAGCAAATGTTTGTTGAGATGTAGAAATGCTGAATTTCTCTCTTATGTATTACCTACAGGTTACACCCTCTCTGTAAATTTCTAAGTGTATACAAAGTACGATAATTTGTCGGACAAGAGTGTAGTCGATTTGACCTGCGCAGTGCATATTATTGGAAACATTCCAACAAAATGACGCGAAAATACCTCAAATGATCCATACCAACTACAAGTGGAACACAGGTCAGGCTACATAACAGAGATTCTATACGAATATAAAACTGGAGCTACAATGCAGTCAGCTCTACGTCTGTTAACTCTGACATGTATGTCGGTCACAAATTTTACGTGTTTCTTAGACCCCCCCCCACCCCCCGGTAAGCAAATCTTTCAATAAATAAAACTGACACAGGATTACACTTATAATATTTTATAAACACACGGCATGTTGACTTCAGTCTATAAATGTATTTATTTATAGTTTGTTTAATGACGCCTTGTCAGTAGCTCAGACTATTCCGTACATCGGAATTCGTCAGTGGATAAAAGTTATATGAAGTGTGTAAACATTTTTCATAAAAAAGTGTGTATTAAAATGAACCGAACCAAAGTAAATAAATAACAACATTTTCAGACAAAATTTAGTATAAACATAACATATAAAATTTGATCGAAATCGATCAGTTACTTGAGGGCGCCGTTGGAAACACATAAATAACCTACAAAATTCTTGAACTGGTGTATTCTAAAAAGTACTGACATTTTGAAAACATTAAAGATGAACATGTTTTGGGCTATTGAAGTCAGCAGAGGAAGAAGTAATGTAAATATTTGCCTCGAAGTCTCTTGTTTGGTTTGAGGCTTCATAGTTTTCACCTCAGCTGCTACTACGCAACTCCTAGAGGGTAGGTCTACTCGCCGTACAATCTTGCGTTGACGGAGCTAGTTAGCCGGAGAAGAGCAATGGAGAAACCAGAAATTTATCGCTGCAACTTTGCTGCGTGGTAAAGATACCGTGAAATTTCTGGACTGCATGGTGCATGATTATAAACACTCCCATCGGATGGTAAGATGAGGTTATTAACAGCCTGTTTTCCGGGCGAATGAACTTGCAGTTCATCCATCGTATACAAGTGTCGCTAATACTACCAACACTCTAGCTGATTAACATCCCAGTTCATATCTGCACCACAAGAAAAATGTTGGAATTTTTGTTTTCGTAGTTAATTCAATAATCCATTTATCCACAGTCGAAACAGGACACAGCGTCATAAGACAGATAACAGTATCAAGACTGTCAGATCAACGAGATAACCATTAATGTTTCGGAAAATATGTTTACCGGAGTTACAGCGTGCAACTTGATAAACCAAATAGTCGCTCATGAAGTAAAATAATTTTCACATATTTTGCTACATAAATAATAAAAACTAAATATCCTGGCGGTAGAAAGTAATAACATGTCCCACCGGATCAGTGATCTATGATTATACGTAAAGTAGTCGTTTGCATTGTTAAATCTAAATGAAATATGAAATAAATAATTTGTTTACTGACAGATGGAGGGACAGTAGATTTTATAGGCGCTGCACGACGGTTACGAATGAGACTAAAAAGATGTGAAATCAAACCAGTAAAAAAAAGAACTTTGACACGAAAGTCAATAAATATCTCGCTAAAGTTACCTACGCCACCTAGCACTTACCATAAGAACTAAGGAATAAACTAGGAAATGGGAGCAGTTAGCTGTCTGAATCCGGAAAGCCTTTGTCGACAGAACATTAACACCCGTCATCGAATAAACTACACGTCAGGCGCTGAATCGAATGGGGTTTTTCAAACAGAGACAAATCGTTTGTATTTACGATAGACGAATGTAAACAGCGTTATGTTTCAAATCTGCGCTTAATGTATACACGTGCATAAACTGTTATTTACGCGCAGTAGCTCGCTATGGTCCTCTGAAGTTCATTTTGCACGTCCAACGATCGAATAGGTTTTCAAACCACTCCTAACGAGTATCATTTCGTAATAAGCAACACCGTCAAACTTTCGCAGGCAAACACACAGACACAAACACATCTATGTACATATCGAGAATACCACGAAATAAGCAGTGAAGGCGAGGAACTGTTTTCGTGAGATATAAAAAAAGTTTAGGATCGACCAGGTTACGCGAAATGCCGACAACCCTAATTCGTGGTTATCCACAGCTTCTCCAAGTAAAGATGAGAAAGTAAGGCTTTGACCGGGATGTTCTTTTGTTAAATCTTATGTGGTAGCGCCTGATTCGACTTCTAATGGTTAAGTGAAGTGTTTTCTTCGCGGTACGGTCTGGATTCGTAAATATTATGAAGACGAGCTTCGGCTTCAAAGGGTTAACCAGCTGATTTTCGTAATGGTGAGGTGTAGTGTTTTCTTCGCGGTACGGACTCAATTCATAAATATTATGAAGACGAGCTTCGGCTTCAAAGGGTTAACCAGCTGATTTTCGTAATGGTGAGGTGAAGTGTTTTCTTCGCGGTACGGTCTGGATTCGTAAACATTATGAAGACGAGCTTCGGCTTCAAAGGATTAAGGTACGACGCGACAGCATTCTTTCAAATCCTTACCTATTCACCATTCATGATTGAATTGTATCTACATCCGAAAACAGGATACAACAGAGAGATTCTGATACTTAAAGCAGATGGCGAGATGATCACAAACTTACGTATATTAGTTAAATAATCTAGAACTAAATCAATCTTAACTAAGTTCTCATTGAATGCCGAACATCTCGGAACGGTCAACTCTTTTTTATTCATGCCATTTGTTGCGTTCTTTGCTTGGATGCAAATACAATCCTGAGATTTTTTGGAGTTAGAAAGAAAATTTACGAATCGTTTCTGTGGATAGCCTTCACAGTGTTACCACTACACTAAACTGCTCTATTAAATACAGGATCGGCCAGACACTGCGCTGCTCTGCGTTGGTGGCACCTAACCATAAAGGACCAGTAACCAGAGAATTAGTTACAGCTTAGCAACCAATTAAAATTTCGTATTTCCGATTTGCATATATATGACATGCTTTGTCCCGTCAAAGCAAGTGGCAACCACGTGAGCCACTTGCTTTAATAATCAGTAATGCTACATTTTGTCCTAATAAGTACTAACCTATTCATGTAGGATTTGAGGTTTTCACAGCGGTGAGACTGAATATTGCTATCTTCTGGGTTAACGCGTCGTGTAGTCTGGTAGAGTTCCACCGTTTCAGAGGTCATACTGGCCCTGATGACGGAGGCAGTTTGACCTCTGAAACGTTGGTGGAAATCTACGAGACTACACGACGCCATAACCCAGAAGACAGAAATCTTCTAAGCTATTGATTTTCGTAATGGAGAACCGTTGTGTTTTCTTCGAGATAAGAATTTAAATTTTAAATTATTATTTAGTTGAGTTTCTTTTTCTTCTTTATACGCTCCAGACTTGTTCTGGGGTCTACAAAGCCTCTTATCTGCTATGTTAGGTTAGGTTAGGTTACTTCGTAGGGGATAAGGCAACAGGGGCATAAAGATAACAATTCGCCTCTATTTAGTACCGCTGTTAAAAACGGCAATTAAACATGTAAAATGACAAAGAATGAATTTTGAAAACACATGCATCCTAAATGTCCACCCCCTTTCATGTTGATGACAGATAAACCCAATTTGAAGCATAGCCTATGGCGTTTCACTTAACTGCCTCGTGCTGACAATGTCCACTAGATTGGCAACCCTGTACACGAGCAATTAATGTGTCTGATCGACAGAGTTATCACGGAATCGTCATCAAATAGTACGACTATAACTATAACCAGCTATTTTATTGCCACAAGGCACAAACCGGAGTATCTATAAATCTCCCTTCAGTCTGGCGACAAGTATTCTGAAAATTCGAACACCTTTACAATCTATATATTATTTTGATAATTTCGAGCACGTATTAGGTTAACCAGCCTTCCCCTGCAGCCATATTTGAGGGCCAGCACTGACGTTTCACTTTAAAACCGAACTTTTTTAGGTTTCTTTCATCACGCTGTAGCGTCAGCGAAAAACATCTTGTGGAATTTTCGATTCCATTTTTGCAACACACTATAATAATACAAACCATAGGAGCGGTTGTCACTGTTGTAACAATGTTCGACGACAATAACCACAGATCGAAAAAGAGTGACAGTTCTCTGGGGTGGCATTTCTGCAACAGTGACCTACGAAACTGCTGAGAATCGTCCTGTTTCCAGTTGGAAGCGTAAAGATAATTACTTCAAACTTCGTTGATTTCCTTCAGGGCCATATTTTAACTTAGAAATTTGAAACTCAGCCAGCAAAGACCTGTGAGATAACAAATGACACGCGTTTGCAGAAGCAACAACTATCCACATCGCACGTGCCATTCTAGCGTCCTCTAAATCAGGCAACCCCAACCTCTAGCTCGCGGGAAACATGCCCGCGGAGACATTTGAAATAAGAATACGTCTTTCAACCCTTTCCGGCAAAACGCCGAAGCAATTCCACCCCTTTCCAGGCAAACTACGAAAGAAAACTTACCACCACTTACAAATTCCCAAGTGACCCTATGATAAACCCTTATTTTTAGCATTTGGTCTTTGTCGGGATAAAAATAACTTGCCGACGTGTATTCTTACGGGGATGTTTTCTAGTTAAAGACCTGCAGATGTGCGGGCTCCAGCAGCGGCTCCTTTCCGATATTTTCTTTGCCGGTCTTATTGTGCAAAAGATCACACCCAAGTTAAAATTAATGCACTAATATTTTGAAAAGGTTATGAGTTTCTTATTTATGGAGACATACATTACATAAAGAATTAATTTTTTAAAATGTGCTAAAAATAAACACACCCTACCATAGATTATGAATTGCATTTTTCACAAATTTTTCACATTATTATCAGTATATTTTATTGTATATAATGTATAGAAAAATACGTAAATAAAGTATATATATCATTATACTATACGGTCCACATTTTATGCATTGAACTTCGTGTTGCCAGCATAACAAAAAAGGTTGGGCAGGCCTGTTCTAAATGTTAACAAGCAACGAACGGTAGGTCTGCGTTGGTAGCACTGATGGATACTGTTTCAAAATTGTACATAATTGCAGTGTTGCAAAAAAACACTACAATTTTACGCCTCGGTTTGTTTGTTAGCAAAGACTCAAACTTTGCGTGGTTGTAACTGATGACAATAAATCCGGAGGGTGTCCAACAAAACTTCCTTTCTCCGTTAACGTGTTTAGCATCGCCCAAATTCGTAATAAATAGCTGAGAAATATTTTAAGAACCCTATAAAAATCATAGCTTGCGATGTCTTCCTAAAACAGACAGAAAATATAAAACAATTTTGAGTCAACTCCTAAAAAATATTATTTCTGCAAGTTGGACATAAAATTTACTGCATCTGTGCCCGTCATTCAATCAACTCTCTTTTTAATTATAAGCAAGCACGTGCTGTGAAATGTTCATTAGCAAAGTACAATTAATAATGTCAACTCTTCAGGTCAAATAGCACTTGCTTATTCGTGCCATTACAAAAATGAATTTCTACGGCTGACCAAACATACAGGCCAGCGCAATTTAACTACATGTTTCCCCTTCGGAACATTTTATTACACCGTAGTTCAAATGACACGTGTTCCACAGAGGCATTGCTCGAGGATTTCCTCCTACATTAGTATGAAAATGCCACAGGAATGGAGCATGTTTCCACCTGATCTCCATGCTCTTCCATCGAATTTATACGTGAGATTTTGTTAATGGAAAACTGTCCTTTGTTTCTATGATTCAGTGCTATAACCTTTGCCCCAGAACCACTCGTTACACTGCTCTATTAATTCCATATTCGACGTATGAGATTTAAATTAAATTATAACCTAAGACACTAAGCCTCGTTTGTAATATTTTAATTTATTATGTATTAATACGTATTATTTTGAAATAAATAACTATGTATATATGTAAGTAATTAACCATAGCCATCGCCACGATGACTGGGTCTTGGGTCGAGCCCTGTTATTGCTAAATCTTCATGGCCAAGGTACATTCTAAAAATTATGGTAGTACGAAAGCAAAATAATTAACGTAATATTAATAAACAACATAATATCTTTATGTAGGTGATGACTCATACTTCTCTTAAAGGATTTTTAAATTTTATTTTTATTCTCATCCTCTTATCTGTTGGAAATTGTGTCGTCAGACAAATTTAAATTACTTCCTCCATAATCCGGTCATTGAGTTTTTTTTTTCGAAATCTCCCTGCTGCAATCTTTTGACATATTCAACACATTCTGCCAAATTCTGAGTAGTCACATGATAAAAAGATATGGACCGTCAAGTATTAAAACGTCCATACTTATGGCGTGACCTGTAGCTGTCTCAAATCATAGCTACAACTAATTATCATACATTTAAGGCTAAAACGTAAGATTTGACAATATGCTACATATTTTATGTTACACACTATTTACATTTTTTAATAACGAAGAAGGAAAACCTTTTGCCCGTCGCAAATAACTCACCGTCACAGATTTACAGTTCGAGTCTCATTAGAGACTGATCAGAATATTAATTACAACCACGTACAGTTATAACATTGTGCTAACACTGCGGCAGAACTAAATGGCCATAAATATCTGCCACTTTTATTAGTGAACAGTACTGCAGCCATATTGGATTATCTGTACGCTACACATAGGGTTTATTAGGGCCGCGATAAGGAGATTTATTATGTACGGGAATGAAATCATTCTCACCGCCGTTCCCATAGGATTGGCATTAATTAAAGCAGATACAGTTACGCTAAATTCGAATTTAGCGAACTTCATTAATAGGATCTTTACCGCACAGCTCAAAGGAAGAAGGTATGCGAATGAATTAATGTAGTTTTCAGTCATAGTGGGCGTGAAACAGAGCACACATATTTTCTAAACATCTAATTTACGGATAATTAATTTTTAATGGCCTATGTGTTTAATGCATAATGACGAGCTTAAAAATCTGTACTGCTCCCCCAGTATTGTCAGGGTGATTAAGTCGAGAAGAATGAGATGGGCGGGGCATGTAGCGCGCATGGATGGGACAAGAGGTGTGCACCGGGTATTGGTTTGGAAGCCTGAGGGGAAGAGACCGCTGGGGAGACCTAGATGTAGATGGGAGGATAATCTCAGGCGGGATCTGTGGGTGATAGGAGTTGAAGGAGACTGGATTTTGTTGGCTCAGAACTGGGTCCGGTGGAGGGCTTTGGTTAATTCGGTGATGAACCTTCGGGTTCGGTAAGCCATCTAGTTAGTTAGTTAGTTAGTTTATGTGTTTATTAATTGTTATGCATATTTACCATCTGAAGCCGAATCTCGTTCAATCATATTGAGTATTCGGTCCTTACCGCAAATAAAACACAATTCGTCTGTTTAAGAAAGTCAACTGGTTAATGGCGTTTAGGGGAATAACAGCTGTTTACAATCACACAAAACACACTGATACAGGATGCGATGTCAATGACTGTGAACTCAGGCGGCACGTGTAGTTAAAACTGCAGATTATAAAGGACCAACTTGAGAAAAGCAGTTAATGGAACAGGGTTATTTACACCTTCTATGTTAACTGGCTGCGCAAGTTATATAGCGTTGTTGTGGACGTGAGAGATGGTTTACACATTCCTACTTGAATCACAGGCTGCTGCTGAAGGACTTGTTATATTACACTGTCACTTTACGGAACGACACTCCACATCAAGCTACGAGAGTTTAACACAATCAAACACTACAGTTAATGAAGGATCTCATCCTAAAACTTTCTGTGATCTCTTCAAATATGCTATTCTCTGTCTAACCAATTCTAATTATGAGATTTTAGTGTGAATTTAATTACTTCCACTGTAACTAATACATAGTCTGTTAACATCCTTCAATTACTGCATTCTTAACACAGTTTCACGACCCCAGAACTCACTTTTATGGGTATTAGAAGGCGATAGTAAAATATTAATAAGAATAGGCACAAAACTCGAGATCCGAGACGTTTTATTAAAATATGATAGTTCCTCAGCTGAAAAAATCCCTATTTTTACAAAACCTAATAACCCATTACTATTTTCACTAAAACTGGTTGAATCAAGCATATATCTTCACGCTCTATTTATCTGAAATCCGTTTTATTAACATCCTCTCATCTACACACAAGTTCCGAAACAGATATAATCCATTCAGAATTGTGAGGATCATAATTTGTGCAGTTCCTCACCACTGAATTTCTTTCCAGCCTCCGCTCACTTCATCTCTCTCAGATCCATATTCTCTCCAGCTCCCTGTTCTCATACCTAAGCGTCACTGAACAATTTCAAATCACATGCTAAATGTTTTTATCTACCACGTGATCGCTTTATATTGGAAAGAACCCTGCTCCTCTGGTCGTCCAAGCATACTTCAAATCACATTAACCTGCCTCTGTCTGATCTTCGTAATCTGCACACACACATATTCACCCTGAAGACGGCAACTTCAATGTTAGACGAAACTTTAGAAAACCTTCAACATTCCATGCAGCTTATATATTTGAGATCCGAGTTTGTTTTCCAACCGAGAAAACCACTGGAATCAACTCAATGGAACACAGTCCTTGTTCAGATACTCTTTCGGATTTCCTAAAGAAAATCTCCACTTTTTATCAAAACCAAATTTCATTGACGTACTCAAAACCTGCATCCTAGGTCCGGTTACGTAACGCTTTGCTTACGTTTACACTAAGCGAAACAGTTCCATGGCAACGCATCTCCATGACGTTACGTAGGTGTTCACTTCGAATCCGTAGGCCCAAAAGGAAATACGACGTCAATGTCAAACTAGAAGACGTACTGATTCTCTTTTTCAATATTTTACAACGACCGGATGTCAAGAGTATGAAAAATTTCGAAGGAAAAATCAGGTTTATGCTGTCTGTGTGATGTATGTCGCCCTTGTCCCAATTTTTGAACGAAAGGTTTCCATTACATTTACAGCGAGCATCATGACATTAGAGGTAAACATCCTCGTACGTTTAAAAAATTTCTGCCAACGGTTAGCTTCAGCATCGCAGACGCACGAAATTTTGAGGTGGAAGCTACTCTGGAGTCAATATTGGACTCTGAAATAATGTAAAGCAGCTATACAAGCTTTTTAATATCATGCAGAATTTTTCTTTTGCAGAACATAGATCGAGGACAGGGCTGCTGTATAAAATCCACATCTGACATTTGTATTAGTGGCGGTAACTAATGAACCATTCGAGATAGTCTTTAAAAATATGGTGTGGAAATAGATCATATAAACGTTCATACTAATTCTGTACTGAATAGTTTTAAAGCCAGCAATTACAAACATGGCGACGGTGTGAAACTTTGAGATTGCTTTCTAAGTTCTTTCCAAGAAGGAAATAATAATACTTGTAACAGTCAAATAAAATATTTACATTTACAAACAATGAAACTGTAACAAAAACAGGATTTGGATCCTGTGACAATTTGCTCACGCTGATACAAAAAATTTACATTGATTTTTTAGATTATAAATTTTTTTACAATCTAACCTCAGTATAGGGGTACAGGGGAATAGTAACATAGCCGACTTTTCCTCATCGCAATAAACAATGGTTAAAATAAATTTAATCAACACTCCCTTTTAGTACCATATCGGGACCCATCGAGCAAAAGCTGAAACAACAGAGCATCGCGTCTTTTGTTTCTACCACACGCCTATCTGACTTGGCTCCCAGAGATTATACATTCTCCTCGCTACGAACGACATTTCTGACAAACATTTTCACAACAGCGATGAAATTGCATGCGCCAACTTTCATCTCGTGGGCCCTTAAACGTTAGGGCACAAGTTTAGGAACTTATTTACAGTAGCTCTATCACACGCTTTATATACCACAGTTCAAGAACCGATACCCCATTTTCAGAAGTAGAATTTATGTATCAAGTTCAAGAAAGTTCGTAAAAACCTCTCACTGCAATACTTACTTTGTTTCATATTTTTTTATCAATGGTTTTGTCATCCGAAAACATAAGATATCTTGCAACGCTTTTATATGGTAGGGATAAGCAAGGAACCGGCCGTGGTCTATTTTAAAATGCTATCCTAACATTTGCCTGAACGAACAAGTGCAAATCGCAAAATACCTCAGTCAGCAGACTGCTTCAGGACCCTGTATTGAAATCAGGACTCCCAGGATACGAGGTACGTTACAGAGCAATTTAACGGTGAAGTTCGGCCCCGCCCGCAACTTGAACGAAACGTCATTCTTATAAAATGTTTAGCACGTTACAAGCCAAGCACAACACAAATTGTATGTCCTTTGATGTTTTCAGGGCTGGCATTGTTTCTAGAATACATACGAATATAAAACTTTAATAGTATTTCTCTTTGTTAAGCTCTTAGCATCCCCCCCCCCAAATAATTTTGACCCCAATAAATTGGCTAAAGAGATTAAAATAAGTGAGCAGTCTAAATTACAAAATCCTTCAGAAAACCTGATGGAGAAAAGCAATCCGCAAGAACGAGACACTGAAAGCATTAAAGGGAGGGGGGGGGGGTCTTAAGCCGCGACAGCGTGAACTTCAAATGACCCAGGATAAGGTCCAATGGCAACGAACCTTCCTTTTCTGCAAATATCGGTGAAATTCTTAACGGTATGGCTGAATAGCCATCGACCTTTCGATTAGATCTACTATCCTGAGCATGAAATTAATTGAAACTTGTTTTGTTAGCAAATCCCCACCTGCCAACAGATTTAGTCAGTCTGTTACTTAATGCCTACCTGTCAATTAGTTAGTCTTGCCTAGAAAACTACAGCGACTGTGTGTGTGTAGACTCTAAGCTACGTGAGTGGTAACTAAACTGTAGCAAGGCAAATTTGTTACCGGTTCGAATCGCACGCAGTGCGTCCATTCTGGCGTGCAAGACCACGGTGCGAGGTGTAATTCATTTCCATTCGGAAGTCATAAAGAACTGGGGTGTGAGACAGCAGTGGACTGGCTAAGGTCAGGGTTAAATCGTACACTCTCGTGAACAAGATATGGAGTCTTCATAAGGTTCTCAAGAAGAATTCCGCTCCACAGAGTTAGTGTGAGGTGTGCATAACATTATTATAATTGTTATTATTATCATTATTAATTCGAATACACATGGGTCTCACGTTTCTTTTAATTATTATTTCGTGGTGGAACTGCAGATTACCTACATTTCCTTTTAATTCTTCGTCTATAACACAAACAGAGATGTTTAAAATCTTACATAAATATAAACCAGCGAGTTTTACAGGCTACATCCCGTAAAATGTACGCGTAAAGATATTGTTATCATCTGTTAATAACTTTCATACTTTGAGCTTGGGAAAATTTTGTGTTCACAGATGACAGTACAGCGTATTATTACATCATTTTAAGGCTACGAAATTTTTGTAAAAAAGAATATATTTATTTTTATAGTTTATTAAACGACGCTTTTTAGTATATAAACTACATAGCGTCGGATGACAGGATGACTGTAATGAACTACAAAAACGTAATTTGAGGCAATATCCAAGGATTTACTGAGAAAAACCATTAAACCCCTCAGTCACAGTGGCCGTTCTCCGGACTAAGATTTGAACCTAAGACCTCCTGAATATGAAGTATAACAGCTAACAATGACTTTAGGTATATTTAGTAAAGGGCCTGCAAGTAATACGGTCACTCAGAGAACTACACTTTGGCAGAAATAAGCATGATAAAAATGACCTCTAAGTACTTCACGAACCGCTTGGAATGTGTTTATAGTGAAGTCCTTAAAAAATATACAGCCAAAGGAATGTTATCCGAGATCTGTAACAGGAAAATGTTAAGGGGTTTTAAAGTTTCCAACTGTCTCCACCATCTGCAAGGCAGGTAAAGTTGCAATATATCTTCTGAATTGATTTAAAATTAGGTTTTCGTCCTTCGCCGGATATCGAGAACCTTGGTTTGTTTCAATTCCATTCATCACCATTCCTTATCGTCTGTCGCTAGTGTACCGAGCTGGAAACGGATATTATCGGCAAATGATTAGTAATGTTCAGAAAATATCTGCAGGGCGTACTTCGTATTTAGTTGTCACGGTAACTAGCTCGAAAGAGTGCAAAAGCATAATAAAGCGATCAGAACTAAATTGAATCTCACCCGTACGACGTCACTCCCAGATTCATCCGAGATTTTACGCTTATTTCATTTTTGAAGGATCAATACATAACAGCTAAGAAATCATTTCATTGGAAAAAAAAATAGCGTCTACTTATGTTAGATTAAATGTAAACAAGGATGGGAATTTATACTCTACCGAAGTAGGCACATTTTAAAAATGCACTTCCTGCAGTTTTCTTTAAATTACTTTGTTTATTAATTTACGTGTTTATATTTTGGTTTATTGAACGAAGCCTTCAATAAATTTCGATCATAAAAAGTCTAAAGGTTAGACGATGCATTGTAAATTTCCTATTTAATAATCATTCAATCTCATTAGAAGCCTTTTTCCCTCTGAAGTTTAAAAATGGTGTCAACTGTATATAGAATTCTGTAAAGCTGCTAAATACTTAAGAATGAATTTGTATAACAGACATTAAGCCAGAACAGAAAGAATCATTTAGTCTCAATCACTCCTGCACTAATTCCGAAAAGTAAGCGGATCTCCATAACGTACAGTGGAGTTATATTTCGCTTGTGTTCAAAGGAACCCTTCTTTCTCTAGGGTTTTCAAATACACTTCAGATATTTCGATACCACTGAAGCAGTACTTTGGAAACTCATTAAATTTATAACAAAATAAAAATATCCTCTTTTCACTCTGCAGAAATAAAACCGAATGGAATTTAAACTAGTACAGGATTGTATCGAATTTTCCCTAAAAGAATTTTTACATAGAACTTGTAATTACATTTCCTGCTTTTCCTATAAGATACAGCTTTCTTAGATCCCTTTCTATAGGATGAGAACAAAAACTTTACAAATTAAATAGTTCTTCTTAACAATTCTGGATTAATTAAAACTAACTTCAAATACTGCACCACATTCAAGACGTACTCCGAGATATATTAATCGGCTACAATCCGAATTATTCACATCAGTAAAACAGCAAAACATGTGTAAAGTGGATTAGGTGTGTTAAATGACTGTAATACCTACCCTCCTTGTAGACAGTCCAAATTTAATTTTTCTTCTCCAGCAAATTAACAATAATAATTAAACTAATGGAGCTGTAAGAGTAAATCAAGATAAACTTTCCTTTTGTTATGAGCTAAGATGTCTCGAGCGCCGATCTAATCTAATCATCCACTTTAGGTTACAAAATAATGGTAATAATACAACAAAACAAATCAATTCTCTTTTAAACGCGCTAATTCAACAGATAGATGAGCCAATTATAGAGTTAACACAAGAAAATAAAATAAAAATACAATATGAGCACGAATTGAACATAGCAAATACTCTAAAACAAAATACGTAATAATTCTGAACGTACCAAAAACAATAATTCCGAAAAATCTATTTTAACAAAATAATAATATTTTCGTTGGCTTTGATCTATTAGACATTTGGTAGGATTCCTTAGACGAGCGATCAGCCCGTCGCAAGGCCTCTACACAGGACATCACAACACAGAAAGACGCGGATAATCATCCATGCCTTGAGTGGGATTCGAACCCTAGGTCCCAGTAACCAAGCGGCACAAGGCCCATGCCTCAGACCATAAAATTCAATTAAATTAAATTAATTTATCTAAGTGTTTGCCAACAGCAAGAAGCAAGTAATAATAATAACAACAACAACAAGAAGGTTGCATGCTTTTAAACAAAAGTCTGTGTCCTTATTACACCTAGTTTAATTTTTTACAATACTTTTCTTAAATCCTTCATTCACGCAGAGCCACTTATTACACCCCATCCTCGTAATAGTACATGCTTAATAACTTTTTTCGCCTTAGCAAGAAACCGCGTTCCTTTCTCAAATCCTTTAGGCCACATTCTCTTCCTAATTGCCACAATTTATGTACAATTATTATTCGCCTCCTCCTTGAAGTTAAGCCCTCAGACGTAAAACTGCAGAACAAATCATTAACCCGGTAATTCTTTACAAACAGAAGGACCGCACAAAAAACTCGAAAACGTATCAGGCTGAAAACAATACCACTTGTGAATTCAAGTATAAAAGAGACAAACTGAGTAATTGGTGTAATGGAGGAAGTGATTCTCTGCAGAATTAAGACCTATCTGCTAATGATACAACGGCTTCCTTGAGACTTAACTTACACAGTTAAGATCCTAGTTAATTCGTTAATCTTTGCAGGCATGTTCTTCTCTTGAGACGTGTCCGCGGCAGTCTCACTAATTTCAGACCTCTCATCAATTAGTTGTCACAGCAGACAATCAAACTACGGACCCCCACTTTACGCCGTACCGCCCAGCTAACCAATCTCACGGGACACCGGTGAAAAATTACAGGTTTCCAGGACAACCTTAGACAAAGTTTCAACATCGTTAGAGACACGCATGAACTAAAATCTGACTTTGGAAGAGGAAAATCATTTGGAAAACTACTTTGCTCCTTGTCTTAATGGTGAGGCATTCAAGCGCCATGTGGTTTGAACTTGCTACATTTATCCGACGTTTCTGCGCTCACAGTAAAACCACAAATTGAAATGAGATTCACGATGAAGTTGAAAGATTAGAAATTTCGATAAATACTTGTTTTTAATCACGTAAAGAACTCTACTCATGAATATTTCTTAATAGTGTCAATTGTTTTGTACTGTTACATAAAAGATAAATATAAATTACGTATGATACTCGTGTAAACCATAAGCGACGCTAAGTTACTCGGTATTCGAATCAGATAAATCCAGAATACAACACAGGAATTTTAACCAGGAATGGAATTTCCCCACTATTCTGAAATACGTATGACTGTGTAACAAAGCCCCCAGTCATTTCAGTCTTAATCAACATGTTTAAGGGTGTGGTAAGAAGCATATAATGCGAACAGAGAATTGAAGTATACTTTCTGATCTTTTAATATTCTCTAGAGCAGTGATATTCAACCTGTGGTACGCGTACCCCCGGGGGTACCCGAAGACATCTTAGGGGGTACGTGAAATTTAAAAAAAATATATTATTTTATGATAAACACTGAATAATCAGTAATGTAATTCATTTAATTTATTTTAGATGTAGATTATATACTATGTATAACTTGAATTATACACCAACGACTTTGGGGCTACAAAGTTGAAGAGAAATTATATCTGGGGGTACGCGAACGAAAAAGGTTGACTGCCACTGCTCTAGAAAAGGCAATGATATAAAATGGGATTCCCTTCACAAGGCCTAATGCGTACGGCCCAAACTCGCAGTCGCGAGACCCTAAAACCTCACACCAAATACCTTACTCCCAGTTTAGTAATAAACCATCTGGTGTAACAGACGGACAAACGAGACTCAGGAGCGTCCACGATGAAGCTTGAGAAATCTGAAGAAATACGTAGAGCAGCGAATCCTATGACAGATAATGACAAAATTAGAGGCTATTACGCTGCACTATAGTTCTCAATTATACGTGATAGTAGAATGAGGAAGAAGACCTATAAAACGTTATATCCTTCAGATAAGGGACGATCAATATCAGTGAACCCAGTGCAAATTGGATCCAAGTGAAACCGCATTATCCCTCTGAATCATTTTATTGGTTTCCTTTCAGTTCTGCAGCATTACAATGTCCCAGCACGATACTTAATTTCGCGACGGTATTTTAACTACACAGATGTTCTATAGTCTTGTGTAATAGAAAAATGGAAGGGAGTGGTGATAGTGATTTGAGATCATATTTTGCTTTACGACATAACATAATCGAGAAGACACTTTCTTCAGGTCTGTTCACTAGCGTTTGGCTGTTGTAACTGGGTAGAGAAAAGAAAGTCTGCTTGGATTTTATCATGATAAATTCTTATTACGGGTCAGAGACGTTGCAATTTTGCATGGGCCACTTGAATACACTGCAGTGACTTACATCAGTGCTCGAAACACTGGGTCGTGCCTGGCAGACCTTAAACACAGACAATACAAGTCTGTTTGTTTAGCTGCTTTAAAATACTGGTTCCTGAATTATCTTACACAGAGTAAAGACATAAAACGAAATCTAGGGGGTATATGCACTAAGTTCTATTTAGCAAATTTAACTTTCTTTCGCATAGGTCCAATAAAACCCCTGCTATAATCGAGCCTTAAATAGAAATTAATGAGCTTTTTCAAAGATGGTTCAATGTACAAAAGCAAATGCAAATAACAGCAATATCCATAAGCCATAAAACATTTATATTGATATTAACTGTCGAATAATGTTAATAATTTCAACATTTAAATTCGGAGACACTTTAACACGTAATTTCCAAATTGATATACACGAAGTAAGGAAATTTACAGTTTCAAATTATTTCATATAATCCTGCACTGTAAACAGAGATGGACAACCCTCTATTAACCTACGCTTGAACCGTAGACAAATCTGCATTAACACAACTATTCCGAACACTGTACTCGAAAACAACTATTTTATTTTCATAAATGACAAGTGGATGCTTAATTAATAAAGTAATGACACAATTCAGTTGTTTTGTTTATACGAGAATTAGACTCACGTTCTCTTACAGCATATTAAAACATCAGTATATTACAATGCCAGGCTGCATTGCATGCTTAGTTAATGAATCGAAATCATTTCATTTATGGACAAAAAAATATTGTACGCCATACAGACTAATCCTCTGCAGCGAAACTCATTTTACTAATGAAATCCTAAAATGTTACTGACGACAAACAAAAAAACTTTCATGACGCAACGCTTTGTTTCACTGTCATGACAACCATTAAGAAATGACGTATTTCACAGTCTGGAAACATTCATTATAATTAAAGTAGCATGTTTCACCTATAATGAAACAACCGTAAGTCGTGTTAAAAGTGCAGAAATGTTCCTAAAAATTTTAATCTAAGAAAACAAAATTACTGCCTTTAGAATTAAGTTTAATTTAATCCACAGCTTAGATTTCAAATGCAGTGTTCAGCGCGTTCAGAAACGTAATGTAAAATTGAGTGTTTAAAGGGTATTTATTTCTAGTTTCATAAAACAGTTTCCGAGAACAAGGTATTACAGAATATTGGGACACAAGGTTGAAGTGAAATGAGAACAGAGAAAATTGTAAATTTTCTTCTCTGCTAAATGTTACAGTGATAAAATCATAAATGATGTAATTGTATCAATTCTAAATTTCCCTTTAGGCTTGTGATTTCAGTTTCACGGATCTTGATGTAAGATGGATTTGGCAAACACTGCATACTTTTATGACGAATCACTGGTCTCTTCTGTGCATCGTGTAGAAAAGAAGATCCCGCCAGAAACTTCCAGAATTCATTCTTATGGGACGAAAAGGAAAAAAAGAACTCCCGAAGGAATGGCACTGAAAGACAGGTAAGAAACTTTGCCTGTTTTTAATGTTAAACTCATGAATACGCAGAAACCAAAATGCGAGTGGCAAGTGGGAGATGCCTAAAGGTTTAAATGCTTCAACGAGGTAAATTGTTCACCTCCTTTAATGATATTTCACATACATTCTCTTCTTTTACACCATTAATCCTCTTTGTTTTTAATCTTAACTTAGTCGATTCTTCTCTTCTCTCTGCCTTGTATACAGTTTCGTTTCTGACGGGTTTTTTCATAATCTATCTACAGAAATTTCAGTAGTTCCCCACAAATAGACCATGCCTCCTCATGCGTCTGAATTCGTCACACACATACCTCATTCGACATTCGACGTTCGATAGCTACTCTCAGATATTATTATACCGTCGGAAAATAGCAACATAATTAAATTTTTCTTCCCTGATATGTTACAAGTCTGACAGTGGCTTTTATCGACTCTCGTAAATTAATAGGTGTATCACCATCATCAGCTGACCCTCCTCTCGACGACAGAATCACGCGTGTATAACCGGGGGCTACTTGTTCCAGAGAAAATGTAAATATCAATGATAAGGATAATTTATTTTGAGTGAGATATTTCAATTCCTGTTTTAATATCCTCTGAGTAGTAAGAGTCCTGTGTCAATGCAGAGTGTCGCCTGTAATACCTAAGTTATCCCAATGTAGGCACACTTCATTTCTGTTAAATAACAAAATTTTCGCGAGAATTTTTTTCTAGTAAAATATTCGTAAAAAGAATATATTTATTTTAGAATTACGTAAATAATTAACTACTTCACGAAACGTCGCTCCCATACTATGTGGTCGAATGTCTCATCAGTAAAGACTTTCTGTGAAATGTCCACTCAATCAAGTTGAAGTGCTTTTCTTTGCCTGTCACGAGAATTGTGTGTGGGGAAAAAAAACCCCTCCAGCCTTAGTCTGCTATTAAGACGAGACGGAAAAGACGCGGTTGACAACACAGGTTTGAAACAGAATGCAGTGACAAATTGGAGCAAGGAACAATTCCATTTTAGTTTCGTTTCTAAAGACTTCTTCGTCCACTTTAAGTACAAGCAGTTGAACACAATTCAATGAATTAATGATAAAACCATTTCTACATTAAAGTTACAACGCATTACGTAACTTCGGGAATTATTTTAATATCTGATTTTGTGCATCTACGATGACAATCTAATTTAGGCATTAAAATTAGGGTCAAACTAGCGAAAGGTGAAGCGTGCAGACACGTAAATGACCACCGTCCTCATGGTCATGGTCTGACGACAAAAATTCTTTAGCTCGTAAATAACACAAGAAGTTCCATCTTTAAAAGATGTTATTTAGGTACATTTATTTATATTTTAAGATAGAAGATAATAATTAACTAATAATAGAACAGGAGACAGGGACAGAAAAGAGGAAGAAATAAATTAGGAAACGAAGTAAAAGAAAGAAAGAAAGAAAGAAGGAAAATGAGAAAGGGAGAACAATGAAAAAGTAATAATAAAATATAGGGGAGGAGAAAAGAACATACGGAATGGGAAAAACAAAGAGAAATAAATGTCATACCAGACGAAGAACCCAAAACAAAAGAAAAAGAGAATGGCAGGAAAGGGATAAAAGCAAATTAAATAAGAAACACAGCATCACAGAATAAATATACACAAAAACAAAAGAAAAGGGATAAATGTAGAATTAGGAATAAGAGAATGAAGAAATGAAGAAACTGCGAGAAAGAAACTCAGCAATGAACGAAACGAACGGTGAAAAGGAATAAACCAAGGGAAGAGACGAAGAATGTAAGAGGGAGAGAAAGAGGAAGAAGCCAGGTAATAAGAGAGACCGGTGGTAGATCATCTGATTGATCAGCGAAGCTTAACAAAGCCTTTCCTAATCTTAAGCCAGTGAACGCGCGCATTTCCCGCTTAAACTGCTTCAGACTTTAGAAATCCAAGCGGCAGTGACTTGTAACATCGAAGCTTTGTTGCGCAGTGTTTATGCATAAGATTATAGCCTACCTGTGGCTTTCATTATGAAAGGGAATACGAGTCCATTTACCAAATTGAAGCTTTCGAAGGTCTTGGTTATTATTTCATTCCACGGGACAGACTACGCTCCAAACGGATTGATGAACCGTGTAAAAATTGAGTTAGTAGCAAATGATTAATGTTGCCAATATCAACTGTTAAGATAACAAAAGAACGCGATCGATAAACACAGTAATGGAAAATCATGCAAATGTCTGATAAAAGATGAAAGAACGTATTTAAAACTAAAATGTCTAATGCTTGACGCTCAGCTAAAGTTACAATAGAATTATGTCGGAAATTACCAGCGCTACATTTATAACAGTATTAATTGCACATCATAGCTATTCAGTAAACAACTAGCGCTTCTAGTAGACTCAGAGACGTTCAGCCAGTGAATTAAAATGCAGCCAAAAAATATTTTAATCTACATCCGTAATAATCTTCCCATTCAGCGTCGGAGAGACAAAGTAAATCAGATGTTTCCTAACTTGACAGATAAGGCGTATCAGACTGAAAAATCTGCAGAGTGTCCTTCAAGATGTTACCATCCGCACTGCATACTATCAGGAAGAATCTTAATGTACACAATTAATTTTACGCTTTTTAATACGAAAATAGTTTCGTTTAGTATACTGGACGCCTTTATTTAAAACAGAAATCGATCTTTCCAGAACGGGCATTAAGCATAGAACTTACTGGCCTAGTGTCCCACATGATAAACGTTTGGAGATCCCTGTTCTAACCCAACTTACAAACCAACTCACTAAAGGTCAGCACATATCCCACATACTAAAACGTCATGTCTCGATTTGTGGCAGAGATTCCCGGACCTCTTTTCATCTATTGAATGAAGTGCAGCTTTGTGGACACTCCGAATGACCCATGGACAAATACTTCAAGTCCGTAGAGACGTAGGACAAAGCCTGGCGGTACATTTCTCCCAGTTCCACACTGCGGATTAAAGCCCAGTAGCAAATGGGACCTTATGGCGGTCGTACATGGCCATCTTGCCCCAGTTTCAAATTGTCTGCCTCTCCTTATTTGCGGTTTGGAACTATAACCATGAATAGGTGGTTTTCTCGTCGCGGTTTATCATTTGTCCTCTAATCTTCAAATTCCACGCGTCCTTGTTTTAGACAAAACACAGAGGTATCAAAGAATCGGAGCTTCTTATAAACAGCTGACTTTTTTTCATTAGTAGTACTTTCAACAGAAGACAAACATTGCTTGACCGCTAATGTTAATTAACTAACTAACTAACTAACTAGATGGCTTACCGAACCCGAAGGTTCATCACCGAATCAACCAAAGCCCTGTCCTGGGCCAACGAAATCCAGTCTCCTTCAGCTCCTATCTCCCATAGATCCCGCCTGAGATTATCCTCCCATCTACGTCTAGGTCTCCCCAGATGTCTCTTCCCCTCAGGCTTCCCAACCAACACCCGGTGCACACCTCTTGTCCCATCCATGCGCGCTACATGCCCCGCCCATCAATGTTTCTGTTATTGAGTAAATACGAGGGTCGCTCATTAAGTAATGCCCCACATTTTTTTTCTCAGCCAATAATGAAGATAGAAAAGTGCACTTTTACATGCTTGAGATTTGATGTTTCCCGCGTTCGTGTACGGAGTTTCAAATGATTCCAACCGATAGCGGAGCTGTAGTGAACTGTTAAAATGGCGTCTGTGAACGACTCTCGTTACAAACAACGAGCTGTAATTGAATTCTTTGTTGCTGAAAAAGAAACTGTGGTGAACATTCATAAACGTTTGTGTGCTGTGTATGGAAGCTGTGCAGTCGATAGGAGCACCGTTGGTCGCTGGGCTAAGAGAGTTAAAGCTTCAGGAAGTGAAGAAACCGAGCTCCGTGATCTGCCGCGCTCTGGACGTCCTGCCACAGCCACCACTCCAGACATGTTGAACCGCGCGGATGCCATTATTCGTGAGGATCGGCGCATCACAACTCGACAATTGGCCCAACAGCTTTCAGTCAGCAATGGAAGTGTGATTGCAATTATCCGGGCTCTTGCATATTCGAAGGTGTGCGCAAGATGGGTTCCACGAAGTCTCACAGCAGACCACAGGATTCAAAGGAAAACGATTTCTTCTGAATTGTTGGAGCGTTTTGATGCTGAGGGAGAGATCTTTCTGTCCCGGATCATTACAGGTGACGAAACCTGGATACACCACTTTGAGCCGGAGACAAAAAGGCAGTCAATGGAGTGGCATCACCCTCAATCACCGAGAAAGAAGAAATTCAAGACAACTTCCTCCGCCGGAAAAGTCATGATGACTGTCTTTTGGGACAGTGATGGGGTCATTCTTGTGGATGTGATGCCAAGAGGTGCGACCATCAATTCAGACGCGTACATCAGGACCCTGAAAACCCTCAAGAAGCGTTTCCGACGAGTTCGGCCTCACAAGCATCCAGCAGAAATTTTGCTCCTGCACGACAATGCACGCCCTCACACAAGTCTGAGAACCCGGGAAGAAATCACCAAATTGGGTTGGACGGTGCTGCCCCATCCACCCTACAGTCCAGATCTGGCACCCTCCGACTTCCATCTCTTTGGGCCACTTAAAGATGCTATCCGCGGAACAAGGTTTGAAGATGACGAGAGCGTGATTCAAGCAGTGAGGACATGGCTACGTGCACAGGACAAGAGCTGGTACCGGCAAGGCATGCACGCATTTGTTCCACGCTCGCGTAAAACCGTACAAGTTGATGGTGACTATGTGGAAAAATAGTATGTGTAAAGGAAACATTGATTTATGTTGTCACTAAATTTGAGCCATCTTGAATAAATATGTTCTGAGGAAAAAAATGTGGGGCATTACTTAATGAGCGACCCTCGTATATGTATGACGATGGTTGTTTCTAGGTTGTTCCGTCGTGTACAAGTTTACCGACGTTTCAGATGTACTTGCTGCCTGGCCGATCATCGCTTCGAAGCCGGAAGAGTATTTTATCCCTAAATACTCTCCAGAAATACTTTTGTCTTAACTGGCCACCTCATTTAAATTATTTATGAACATAAGACCAACGTAGAGGCAGTTTGAACAACTAAGTTCTAAGCGACACTACTGTTAACTTTATTTTATGTTTTGTTGCATACTGAAAGAATGTTTAGATCGGTTAGTGTCGTAAATATAACATGAAAAGCAGAGTGAGTTGCTACAGTCATATATACCAGTAACACGACGATTTAAAACATATTGAACCAACTAACTGATAGGCCAACACACAGTCTCGTAGTTCAACACTCCTGGACGCGATCCTAAGCAGTTCATTTCACCTCCCATCATCATATCCTTCTCGGTCTTCCAAGTGTTCGTTTTCCCAAGAGAATTGCTCAACAAAAAGTCTTAATGAATTCCGCGTTTATCCCATACTGGTTAAATAAGCATCTTATCGTGACCTTCTGCACATAAAACCCGCTATACCTACACACCGGTTTAATAATGTTACTGGCCTATTTCGATACCCGAACGCCATTCTTCTCTGTCCATCCAATCCATTCACTTCTCTCTCTCTCTCTGCCACGACATCCCAAGTTCCCTTCATCAATTTTAACTCCCCCTCCCGGCCCCTTCCTGATCAAAACCACCCTAACATTCGTTTGTGCCGTGGGTTGCCTATCATTTATTCAGGGTTCCCATGTCATATTAATTGTTCTGTTTCATTGAATATCGCTGCTTATAATTCAGGTAGTCCCGGTTTCGAGTCCAGGTCGAAAAAAACAAGCTATCCTGACAGTGTTTCGTGATTATCCTCAATGTCTCCAGGAAAATTAAGGGATAATAATTAAATTAGGCCAAGAGAGCTTCCTTCCATATTAATCGTTTTGCCATTCGACGCTATATAGTTTGAGCTACTGACAGCATCGTTAAATAAAACAAATAAATAAAATTATCCAAAGCAGTAGCTCTGATTTCCCCCCCCCCCCCAATTACGTGATCTCAGATTTTGACAGCCGTCTTCGAATTTAATGCCGTGAAAATCTTCAATCCTACAAACTGTATCCATGTTTCACGACTGACATATGCTTTTTTTTCCTGAATTTTAAATGTTATATTTGGCCAGTCTCAAGGTTCTAAAATGGACCATGCCAGGAACTAATATTTTTCAAGTCTGATATCCGCAGTCTTCCTGCATCAGATATTTAGCTTCCATGTTTACACTTCTTCTTCTTCTTCTTCTTCTTCTTCTTCTTCTGTTGTGACAAGTTCAAACAGGAAGGAAACCGAACGCAAGTGAACATCAGCCACTTTTGCCTAGGTCATTAATATCAGAGCTTCTCGTGGACAGAGTAGGCGGGAAGACGTAGCTCGGTTCGGACAAACAGAACCTCATGGGTCAATGTAACCACTGAAGTGAGGTACCAACTCCATTCCTGCGTTAACAGTATATAACTATCTCCCGGTTCTCCCACCACTAAACCAACTTTAGTTTCAACTCAAACAAATGTTACCACGAAGCAAATAATCTGGTCGGATTATAAGGCACATTCACTAACTTCCACTTTAGCTGTAAAGCGAATTCATTCTGTTTCTGCAAACACGAATCCTTCGCCATATTTGTTTCTTATTGTTCTCATACTACTACACTTCGCTCACGATATTTAGTTAACTGAATTTATTGTTGTAAGCAAATGGCGCCTTCTGTGTGTAACCTCTGGTAGAACGCTGCCATTAGCAAAAGCATACTCGTACAGCCGTAAAACACACAGATACAATCACCATTATACTTTTATTCTGTTTCCACCTTCACTCTTTCTCACCGCAGTTTCCTGTATCTCTAAACAAATATGTATGCATATGATTACACGTAACGACTATAATATAAGTGATACCTCCGTTAAAATCCAATCGTTTCGCAAGCTTTAAATTGCCTTTCAAACGAGATTCATTAAAGCAAAGTATCCTGTACCATGCACAGATTAAAGTAAATACAGGTAAAAGAAACAGCCTCTGAGTGGTCGCCAGTCGAGAGTCATAAAGTCGCTTCTATTCAGAAAAAAAAAAGTCTGTTTAAAAGTCAGGAAATTAATATAAAAATAGAGCATATAATGATACAGTTCAAGTGTGTCTTTTCGTTTGCAAAGAAAGCCCGGAATTAGGTCCCAACCTCAGGTAATTAAATTCAGTTTATACCACAATACTTCAATATTCATTTTAATATTATCTTTCCATTTTTGGGGGGGGTCTTTAGTTATCTTTTTTTTTTATCTTTTTTCGTAATAAAATTTACGCATTTTTAACACAACTGTGCGTTCCATGCTCTCCATCATGCCCTTAATTTCATATAAGGTGAATATTAGAAATGATGAACAGGCAGATAATACAAATAATAGGTCTATATGCTTATTTCATTTCTTCCCTTCATTCATAGTTATGTCCTCTTGTCTTTTCTTAAGCTACTTAAGTACTCTGGGTTTTATTTCCTAATCTCGTGACAAAAGTGTATATCCTGGTATTTTGTTGCGTGTTGGGAGTTTTGATCAACTGGTACCACACACACACGGCTACCTCATACGCTCGTTAGAGTGAATGTGCAATTTTTCAAGCGCATTTGTGACTACAAGATTGAAGGATTCATCCAAGTTAAGAATACAGAAATATACTCGTGGGAAGTTAACATTTGTTAAAGATTAATAATGAAGCAATATGGCCTAATTTACAACACTATAACGGCATTCACTTGGAAGCACTGAGAGAAGGCAGGACCCCACGATTATGATTCGTGAGTGGCAACCACTGGACCGCAAAGTTCGACTGATGGGCAGTGTTTCGCCATAGAAAGCTTCATAAATTTAATCTATTCCCAGACCTTTTAAATACAAGGTTAAGATAAAATTATCTTCTTTACAACTCGGTAATGTAACAATTTATATGTTCTCTTATTGCAGGAAGGCCTGATGAAATATAACGTACGTTCGTAAAGAAGTTTCATTACATGCCTAAACTTTACGTAATATAGAATTTAATTAATTTCTCTGAAGGCTATATTAAAATATCCATCTAGACGCACCGCAGGTTGATATATTTTATTTGTTGGATAAAAAACACAGTCATTCACTAACATTTTCTGTTTATAAGAACGTTATAGCAGAACTTACGACGTGAAAGAATGTACCAAGAAACTAGACATGTAAACAGAACATTAAAAGGTGAAGTTGGCTGTCTTCTGACTCAAATCCTAGAAGAACATTAAAACATTTTAATGTGTGATATACTATTCAAAGCAAATTGTTAAAAATGTTATGTCAGTGTTTTTAGTGATCTCCTGAAACTTTAACGTGTTTTATATGAATATTACGAAACAGCTGTCAAATTTTTAAAGGCCTAAATATGCTTTCAGTATTACGCCTTTAAAAGTAAAGGTCAGAAGCTTCAAATATTGTTAAAGAAATTTATCATCAGTGTATAACAGAGTTTATATTTTTTGCGTTTATACAAACAGACAAAGAACAAATTCTTGCTGAATTGAAATCAGCATCCATGTGTTTTTTTAATTCAATGGAGAACAGTTGATTTCCCATCGATATATGTAACAGAGTCGCTAAATAACCCGGTGTCTGAAGTGAAGAGCACGCACGCAAAATATATCTCTATAGCACAAAGCACTTTGTAAGAAAACAAATTCCATGAATGCCGATGTAGAGCCACTACAGATCAGATAAATTCCAAACCGTGACGTCCTATCATAAAGTTATTCAAAGAACATGGGTAACTCCGATTACAATTTTCGGATATATTATTGCGGTATTTATTGATCGGAATGTTCTCGGAAAAAGGAAGTATTTAGCCAAAGCATATGTAATATACCAAACAGTTATTCAGGATGAGAGCTTCGATACTATTTTGCTACTGGCGTAAGATATATTTTATTTATACACACTTTGACTTTGTCACAATAGCAGTTCATGGAAGATAAACATGAGTCCAGACTTTTAACGCCCATTTTCGAAATTATGAAACATCAGTCTGTCCTAAATTTCTGACTTGTCAATCCTGATAAAAAGCTATTATATTTTTCTAATAGCCCCTGTTTCTATCATTATCACCATAATCACAGACATAAGTTCTGTGGTACAAATGGAAGTGATTGAGTGATGCGACTTACAATAAATATAAAAAAAATTTACACATACGAGTCTCATATAAATGTCAATGTTGAATGCGTTAGATTTATTCTATGTAAAACACAACTACTATCGCTGCAAAGGAATATTTTAACTTTAAAATTTCATAAATTAATTGTATTTTATTACATATAGGCTACCTCAAAATGCTTCAAATAACTTTGATGATAGTAATATTTATGTTAAAGTTTCTGTCATGTACGCCTACAAGCGTTTGTGTATGATGAACGCTCTCAAAGAATTTGTTAAAGTCTGACAGAATGTATAATAAAAGTGCGCTGTATAGTTGGTAAAATAAACCAAAATTAAGCAAGCATTAAAAATTTTACTACAGAATCTTCACACCAATTTTTTTTAAAAAGAAATCCGTTCGAAAATTTCGATCGTCAAATATCCTGACGATCTGAAAATAAAACTGCCTCATTAATTATAATTTAATTTGATGTAATCCATTTCCAGAAACGCTTAACAAAACCGTATCATTCTGTGCAGTACACCACTAAGCTTCTAGTTTATTTTATTAAACACTTCGAGTCAGTATTTATCGCATGTCTTCCGATAAACTTCTGAAGTTTAATTTAACATATAGTTGCAACTACGTCTTAAAGCGAATTTTCTACCCTCACTCATTTCCTTGCGTATTATCCTCCATAAAATACCTTAAAATTAAATTTTAAGATTTGCTTCTACATTTATTATATTTGAATCTATCTTTTTCACAAAAACGAACCTTATGACTCGTGAGTAATATTCTTACACTTGTAATAATTTTTCTTAATATTAGAGAGGTCTAGATTTTAAAACTTCGTCATTTTAACCTTCTGATTCATGAAGCTCATATGAATAGGTTTTAAACATTCAGCCCGTACCTCAAAGTAAACAAAACATTTCTATCAGAAATTGCCTTATACATCACTATAATGGCTCGAAATTTCTCTCTGTAAGTATGTTACAATGAGAGGAAGAAATTTTAAGCTACGGATATGCGAGTTCTAAATTCCCTGCAGTTGTTTTTCATAGTGATTTTTTTTTTTTAAGAAACAGGCTAGCCTTTACGTAATGTAACACCTATACGATTCACCAGTAGTGCCCTAAAAGAGACTATCATCGCCTCCTTCCAAATTCCTGCCTCCGTCATTGTATTTGAGTCTTATTTGACTTTCAAATTTAAAAGAGCAACATTGGGTAATTTCAGAATCTACATGACTGGCTTTCCACTTAGAATTCTGCCCTCAAATCTCATGACTAAATATTTAAAGAATTAATATTTTCACTTTAAAACTTTGGCAACTATCCAGTCGAGATATTGATGCAATCTACTTTACCTACCGCGGTGTTTACGTTGTCATATAGCTCAGACACTGGGTTTATGAGTCTGTTCGAGTAGTCTTCGTCCTTTCGTGTTTATTGGTAACTGTATTTTCAGGTTAATTTCCAATAAAATGCTATCAGAACTTGCAAGTCCTTTTATCTTCAATTTTCCGATCTGTTAGTCGGCATTACCAGATTTTATTTTTGATCGTGTTAAGTATATACATGTACACTACTTCGACAATTTTCCTTCTACGAACCACGTAGGCCCTCAATGTTTTGAAATTAATTCTATGAATACTTCTTTTGTCACAAATGGAAATATACTTGGAATTACAACACAGAATAATGCCGTTTTCCTCGAAGTATCAACATGGGAAGGGTTACAACTATGCTTAATTTTATTTTATTTTTAGAAATAATCTTACCAGAAGAAATTTGAACTGTTACAAAATGCCCCTAGCTTAACTAAACGGAGCAGAAGAGTTAAAGAGAACGAGGATGTATGTAAAAATTTCAACAAAGTGTCGGTGTGATTTCGGAGTCTCGCACTAGGAAGACACGGAGTGCTGACTGACACCTGTTAACAGCACACAGTCGTTATGTCGTCTGAATACGTTATGTGACGACCATTACGATCCTGCAGGAAACAGGGTGGAATTAGCAAAATTGGATTCGGTTAACACTTGTTGACATCTTAATGAAAAGTAGAGTTCGCTTTACAAACCACCGGTGAATTACCGCTGTTGATTTCTTGCGCGAAAGTACAGTATACCAATGTCCCGAGAACAAAGCACTGTCGTAGCGAACATAATGGAACCAGAATAGTCATCACATAACATAAATTTCAAGCGCAGTGAATTGTTTTAACATTTATTTCACATACAGCCACTAAACTAAGGAACAAGTCTTCCAATTTTAACGAAATCTAGTATGAAATTACACAATTCGTAACAAAGCACTGTTCAAGTGTCCGTAACATTTGAAAATCGGATATCGAAGGTGGTCTATCCATACAAATCACAGCTGATATATAATTAACTGAGTAACCTTTGATATTATATGCTTTTATGATTGTGTTTGCTGGCGTGCTACAATAAGCTACAGACCGGTAGCTAATTAGAAGGTTTCGATGCATTTAATGCCAAAAGTAGGATTGGACAGCGGACAAAGATATTCACTGCGTTTGGTTTAGCACGGAGTATTAGGTAGATTTGGAACATAATTCTATCCGAAATATGAAGCACAGAAATTCAAACCCCTGGCATTTACAATGGACAACAGATTAGCCAGTCATGGATGCTGTAAGGACCAATTAAATTTTTATTTTCAACTATGAATGTATCCTTTAAAATCTAAACACTGTCTTTCCTCAATTTGAGATTTAGCATTATTCTTGTTACAACATTTGGAAACAACAGTAACAAAATTAACAATTTGTTGATTAAACTGAAGAGATGATTCTGGAAACTCGCTACCACTGAGTTTAGAATCTTGCAACGTAAACATCAGGGAATTTGTAAATATAAAACTTAAATTCTGGAAACGATTGGACAATTCCATTCAAAATATTTTACCTTTCCGTTCTGAGATTTTGCTAATACAGAACTATGTATTGCACGTCTTCTAATATGCATGTGATTCTTGGTCTACTTTGAGCATATAAACCACCAGCTGAAGTTCTTCGAAGACAAAGCGGTATGTAAAATGACCGGACAGACTCAGAAATGAAAATGACTGGAGTAAATTACATAAATGACATTAACAGATTACAATTTTCAACTGATATTCCCATAGACTGATCAAATAAAGCAGTATGACATAAAATGTAACAGACACGAAAAATACATACAAAGCTTTGATGGGAAACCTGAAAGATCAATAAAATTTTGTCACAATATCCTTCCGAAACCACATTAAATGTGAAAGTGTTTTTAATTCCTACGCCTAACTCAATGTAATTTTTCTCGATAAAACAGCAAACCACCAGAGCTAACACCTGAAGCTATGAAATAAATTTAAAATCAAAATGAAAGAATTCGTAAGAGATGAGATGTGTGGGACATGTGTATCAGAAAACGAGGCAACAAGAAATGCATTCAAGATTTTAATCGCGAAGCCAGAGACGGCGATATTACTTGGAAAACCTAGACATGGAGGGGAAAACAGTATTAAATGTCGCTTGAAAAAATAATGGGGTTAATTAAAATTACTGAATGCCGGATCTATTGGTGGGCTGTTATAAACACTGTAATGAAACTGAAGTTTCATAAGACGTGTTAAATTTTTTTTCATGAAGTTACCACATCAATTTCAGGGATGATTCTGCCCCATGTATAGTTTGTCAGCCAGTACTCACTGATCATGAATAATGATAATATTGCAGCACGAAGAACTGAGACGTTAATATTCTCTTCGGCTACAACGTGGGATTTACTCGATTTGTAGACGATGAATAGCCAAGGATGTTGTGGAGTTCTGAAGCCGGATCAATCATAAGTGGTTCGTACATTTATTTTATAGTAGACTAAATGACAGTCTCTCTTATCTTGGTCGTGGGATTACAGTCCGTAACCTATTTGAGATTTATAGGTTCTGTAAACGAGGAAGATGAGCAGTCATCTGTTTCTGTACTGCGCCGCCAAACACTGAAAATAAACTGTTACGACACGGACCAATTTGCAAGATCAGTGAACGTGGTAATTCAATTTTTTTTAAAACACATAGAAACAAATGGGAATTTGTTCAGAATGGAAAATTTCCAGCACACCCTGGAATAGTCTAAACTGTATAAAGGGCAGTAAGATCAGCATCTTTAAATTGTTCGAATATATAATCCTTAAAAATAATTGTCTCATATTGTACAATTATTTACTTATTACTATAAGAAACTGAGCTCCTTTAGTGCGTCAGTAAACCAAGAACCTCTGGCTGATTTCTTTTTTATTCCGTCAGTCTGTATGAATGTAACAATTTAAAAGTAACTAGATTAATCACTTTATCGGCTGTCCTGTATGGATGTGAAACGTGTTATCTCATTACAAATCCAGAAGTTAAATGCAAATGTCTAACGACAATATTTGTACGTAGCGAAATGAATTGAGAAAATTATGGCACGATACTAAATAAATAGAAATTTCGTGATTGATACAGGTTACGTGTTTTTGTTAGGAGACTTGAATCTAGGTGAATTAAACAGAGTTTCCAATGACTAACGTAAGACACACACGGAATTTTTACAGCATTTGGCGGAGAGATCTCTGGGGTAAAGTTCACTTGCAAGACTGAGAAATAGATGAGACGATATTAACTGTCTGAAGCCCAGTGGTTAATCACACGTATCACCTGTTATTACATGCATGACTCTGGATTTTACAAGTTTCGTATGATTGTCAATGTAAAGAGCAATTATTTAAAACTATGCATTAAACAGTTCATCTTCGTAATGGTGATGTGTCGTGTTTTCTCTGAGGTACGGGCTGAATTATTAAATATTATTTAGATGGAATACGGATTCAGAGGGATAATTTATAACATCTTCGCAGCAACCGAGATCAGACTGCTGCCAAAACGCAGACTCCGCCAAGCTCCACCACATCCTCGTTTACGTATATATCTTCCAACCAGAGTCGTCACCGCGAGAACACAATTTCATTTCTTTTAGCATCAGCATCTAACATTCAATACGTATGAGCAGTTAAGTTATTTTACTGTATAAATTTCGATTAACAGTGCAAATCAACTCTAAAAGACCAGCACTACATACTTTTCTATATATATTCAAGTTATTGTCTCTCAAGTTTCCTCTCCTACACGATCCAGAAGCATGAAGCCAATTCTGTCTGCCACTACCAGCAGACATGCAAAGCCAGAAACAAACTCAAACATACTGCTAATTAGACATTAAACCTTCTTACACAAATTAGTGTGGTTACGTGCCCCTTTGTACGGCATCTCTGCGCCTATGTGACTTAAAATCGGTTGTGTCGCATGTCAAAGCTGAGACGTCTCTACAAGCGCCAGCAAAGTTACAAATTTGGACCCCACGCTGGAATCGTATACGGAAATAAGCAAATTTTTGCAAAATTTCTATTCGAGTTTCCAAAAGCCAAAGCACAAGTGTTGCGTTCTTCATTCCGTCCTTCCTCATTCTCTACTAGCCCTTATTACATCTACCTTTCCTCTTTAATCTCCTTTCTGACTCTCTCTCTTCCTTTTCAATTTCTTTTACAGGCAGTTCAGGTAATTTCTTGACCGGTTTATAACTTTCACTTCTGAAACTGAGAAACTGGGCAATCACGGTGTTGTTACGGACGCTGATTGGAGGCAGACACTAATTAATAAACATGAAATTTTATCATCAAGTGAGGTACATAATACGACACTCGTTCGCAACCACTTACAAGAACAACTATTTTCAAGTATAATTAATCTACTATTTGAAAAATAACAATAAAAAAGTAAGCCAGAGAGACTGAAGTATGCTAAATATTTATCTGAGATAAAATACTTTTTGATTGGCTAAGAGACTCAGATTCTCGAAGGAGACACTGATTCATGATACAGTTATGATCTTTGTTTATCTTGCACATCCTTTATAAACACAGTTTAGCCACTCTGGTCACAGGAACGTACAGTCAGCCCCCTTTCTCTTTTCAAACCGCAAATCAATATGACCCCCCTGCACGCACGCACGCACGAAATTGATAATGTGTGACTTTAATCTCATGAAAAATTGTCTCCTCTGGTTTTAAATGTTTCATAAATTTCTATAACGCAAATTATATATTTTATTACATTAAATCCTCAGAGACAAGCCCTGTTATGAAACGCTGTATGAACTTACGTTTAAGCAGACATGTGGAAAACGAGTTTCAGATTAACAACTTTGCATATAACGGTTACAAGGCCGTGGGGTCCTATGCACATGTTTACGACATCATATAAAAGGCCGAGCTCGTACCAGAGAGCACTGATTACGTTGCTCGCATAAAAGTTAACCTGGGTCATCGATTCCACCGGCTCTGAAGCATTCTACTGCCGTCCGGTAAGATTAAACCGCCTCAGTCTCTACCGTTCCAGTTGCCCTCATTCAGGATACTGTTAACACCTGCCCATGTCAAACGTTTCCTCCGATATCTTCTTCTGGCTCCTGTTTTTTCTCAGTCACTCCACGGGCTACGACCTCTTCAGCCCACATCACTGCCAAATTATATTTATCCCACTCCAACCTTGCAGCAGCTACCATCAATTAAAGCCGGACTACTAATCTTGCTATTTTTTTAAAAAAAAAGATTATTACAGATGGAACTATTCCGTGTCTGCCCTTCTTAAATCTTTCGCATATTCGGCTCCAAATCCTGTTCCAATCCAGAATTTCACTACCTCCGACATTTTTATCCTGTCAAATATTTGGTAGGAATCCCTTGAATGGTGATACGCCCATCGCAAGACCTGTACATACACAGGACAACGCAAGACAGACGCGGACATGCATTTCAGATTCGAACCCACGATTCAGAAGTCGAGAACTCAAGACCCACTCCTCACACCCAAGAGCATTGTAATCGTCAGTGCAGACGTAACGACCTAAATGTATACTCGGGAGATACCAGGTTCGAATCTGAGCGTTGTTATCATATATATTGATAGAATTTTTTCTGCGTCTCTGTAGGATAATGCCGGAACACGCCTTAAACTGGTTGCAGCGTAATTAAACAACCTAAGAATGAATCAACGGATTACTGATTATATGCCGGTTATATTCAAACAGATATTCAGTTACAAATTTCAAAATGATTTTTAAAAGCATTTAAAAATATTTATGAGATTCTTACTGGATAAGGAAACTCGACTGAAAATGTTTTAGGGACAAATGAGATATGTTAAATTTAAACATCACTACAGTCTCGGAAGCAAACTAAGGTTCTGATAAACATGCAGACTGTACATATATATATATATATATATATATCTCATATCTAAGTTTTGACAATATTTGTGCTATAGTATTCAGCGAACTCAGAAAAGTGGAATTCTTTCCGACTCCAAACTTCACAAATTTTTTTGTCTTATATCCCCAGTCATTGGAAATTCCATCACATAAATATGTGATTCCAGAGTTTCGAAAACTAACACGCGTTTGGTTATCACTTCTGGGAAATGTTTTCATGATATTTTCAGTTAATACGTTCGCTTGTTTCAGAACACGATTATAATTTATTACTTTCAAAACAATAATTTAAAAAATAAGGAAAAATTACCGAATATTATCTGATCCTGTCTGCAAAAGCAAGACAAAAACTGCCTTGGAGTTTTAACAAACTCTCATAATTTATTTTCTTGCAGCCCGGGGGTCGATAAGAAAGGGCGAATGCGACCCAGACCTGGTAAATTTTAGGGGGTACGTGAAATTTAAAAAAAACAATTATTTAATTATAAACACTGAATAATCAGTAATGTAATTTATGTAATTTATTTTAGATGTAGATTATATACTATGTATAACTTGAATTATACACCAACAAATTTGGGGGTACAAAGTTTAAGATAAATTATATCTGGGGGTACGCGAATAAAGAACCACACGACGCCTAAAACTCATAAAACACTATCGATATAGCGACCTGTGTTTTGCAAGAACACGCCTTTCTCGCAAGAATTCAAGATCTTCAGCAACTTCCCTCATAGACCAGACCTAGCTCACAAATAAATCTACAAATTCTGGTCGCTGAAACATTGGATGGGATGAGCTGGTCATTCTGCACGCACTTTCTCTCGGAGACTGCGGTTATACGCGTGGAACTGGAGGGTAAGTAGAGAGAAATGCATATGCAAACACCGTTACCCACATTTAATTATCTCCGTGTGCCAATACCCTATTAAAAATAACAGTAGCTGTTTTTAATGAAACAAGAATTTTCCACCGTTCTACCCTACAAATAATTTCGTAACACACTATTATTTCTGTTGTCACGGCCCGTTACAGTTTCCCCGGGCTACCCCAAAGCTTAAGTATCATCCCCACATCGACTGCATTCTACAGATTTTTTTTTTTTTAGTATTTTTATAGCTGTATGCTTTGTATTCGTAAGCCTGGTTGTCTTGTCGAAATCAGAGATGAACATTTAAGAGCCCAAATAACACTAGATCCTAAAATCTACTGCGCGATTGTACCCTTCCAAAATCATTTGTTGACTCTTCCTACGTCCTGCAATAATTATATATTATAATTATAATTAATTTATTTATTTAATTAATTTGGAGATATTAAACGATGCTGTTCGTAGCTCCGTCACATAATTTCCAATGACGAGTTGATTAAAGATTAATTAACTGAAAGGACAAAGAAAGAAGAGATGATGATCTAATTTAAGGTAATGTCACGGAGTGAGAAACACTATTAACAACGCAGTCATGATAAACTGAATTCCTGTTCGAGACTTGAAGCCCGGGCCTATCCAACACAAGCTTGTCAGGAAAGTATTAAGTAATCCGTAGCGAAAACGCCATCTTGTTTCGGTACATGCTTTTAAGAGTAGGTCCTTCATTTCCTCCAGACAGACACGCAGCAAGGTTCCTCTGTGCGGCTGGACGAAGAATACGTCCGGAATTTAACAGCTTTCCTCCTCCTCAAGGTATAAAATGGACTCTAGACGTCCATTCGTGTCCTCGTCGTTTTATGGTCGAAACTTTCTGACGACTTATTATGACTTGGCCAGGCGAGGCATGCAGCAAGATGCCAAGCCTAACACTGACTGATTTGCTTACTCCCTTAGACGTTCTTCGTCGAGAAATTCACATTGAAAGCAACCAAGAAATTCCCCAACTTTTATGGAACTCAAAAGTTTCACTCCTGTGTACACAAGAGCCGCCGCTGACCCCTACCATCGACCACCCTACATCCTCATATCCCATTATTATGAATTATATTAATATTATAATCTCCTCTACTCACCATTCTCCCGAGTGGCTTCTTTCCTTCAAGTTCCTCTACAAAAATTCTGCACACATTTATAATCTCTCCCGTTTTGCCTGCTAAATGTCACGCCCAAGTCAACCTTCGCGATAATATAACCCTAATAATAAAATGTAATGAAGTTGAGAAAGGCTTCATAATGTAATTTTATTCATCATATTTTCACCGATTGTCTCTTAGTTACAAATATTCTCCTCCTTAGGTGAAAATATACTCATCAATCACACATTCTTCCTTCAACGTAACACACCGAGTCTCAGATCATTATAAAACAACAGGCAATGTTTGCTACTGCAGGTCATGATTCATCCAGAGCTTTCCCGTGAAGTGTTCAATAAAATGCAATAGATTTAATTTTATTCCACTCCTTTCGTCGCTAGCGTGGACTGGTCTTAAATTCTGAAGACCGCTGTTCACGTCTCTCTCGATAAAGCAGAATATATTTGGGTTAGGCTGAAATGAAATTTCTGGGGAAGACACGTGGAATATCTAATGGGAAAATTTAAAATGTATACGTTTTATATTATTACTCACAGTTTATTTAATGACGCTATCAGTAACTCAGACAATACAGCGTCAACAGAAGCGTTATAAACGTCTTCTTCCTTATCCCTGATAAAAAGAATTAAAATCATTAATATTATTGTGGATGACAGGTTTACCTTCCAGAACTTCTTGTTGACAGAACTACTACTACTTCAAAATTAATCACGGTATTCTTAAAATTTTAAAAATCTGTACTCCTCCCCCAATATTGTCAGGCTGATTAAGTCAAGAAGAATGAGATGGGCGGGACATGTAGCGCGCATGGATGGGGGCAAGATGTGTTCACCGGGAAGCCTGAGGGGAAGAGACTGCTCGGGAGACCTAGACGTAGATGGGAGGATAATCTCAGGCGGGATCTATGGGAGATAGGAGTTGAAGGAGACAGGGTCCGGTGGAGGGCTTTGGTTAGTTCGGTGATGAACCTTCGGGTTCCGTAAGCCATCTGGTTGGTTGGGTCCACTATTTGGGAAGCCTGAGGGAAAGAGACCTCTGGGGAGACCTAGACGTAGATGGGCAGATAATGTCAGGTGGGATCTATGGGAGATAGGAGTTGAAGGAGACTGGATTTTGTTGGCCCAGGACAGAGTCCGGTGGAGGGCTTTGGTTAGTTCGGTGATGAACCTTCGGGTTCGGTAAGCCATCTAGTTAGTTAGGTATTGTTAAAATTATTATTGCAATAAAAAGACATATATGTTCTATAAGCATTGGCAAGGATCATGGGTTAGACCCTTCAACTTTAAGATGGAGACAGTAAATATCTCCGAAATATCGACATCAAAGCCTACTTCTACGCAGTGCCGTCACTCAGAATCAGGAAAGGCGAAAAGTTACATATCGTTACTTTAGTTTTTATTTTACGAATACTTTGTAATGAAAGGAAATGCTATATAGTTTTAAATTAGGGCTTTGTTTGCTGCAAGTTTGTTTTAATTCCATTACATGCAACTAGGTGTGCACCGGCATAACACACCAACATAATCCTGAGCACAATCCCTAAAGTCATCCCCAGCATAAAACCTCACGATAAATCATCTCCCGAATAATGTTTTAGCATAAACCCCATCATATAAAGAATAATCGGCATAATATGTAATGATAATCCCTCTGCATCACATATTAAGAGGAAATGACCATAAATATCCCTCAGATTAACATCACCGACGTCTGAATACATCTAAGATTTATCAACAGTAACATAACATGCATACAAAATTAGGGTTATATGTAACTGCGCTTGAAAACATCAACTTTTATATTGCCATGGAACCCCTTCTCTTGCATGTAAAACGCACTCACAGATTAAAACTGTTGCTATGACAACTATGTTAATGTTCATAACAGTTGAAGGGCAGTCATGGAGTAACACAATTCACAGCAGGATAATATATTACTTTTACGTGTTGACCAGATAAAAAAGTATAAAAAAAAATTCACTTAAATATCACACAAATATTGGGTAGATTAAGTGAGCATAAGCCATTGTCTGACTAAACTGAAGAAACGAGGTACAAGTTATAAAAATAATAAAGTATTTGCATTTCCAAATGTAAATATTAATTTAATCTTGCTACGAAAGAGAATGAAGTCTGCTGAAGTCAATTTTGAAAAAAAAAAAAAATACGGGGTAAACAGGACGATAATAAATGTTCAATGTTAGAATTATTGGGTACCTTTGAGGGTTCATAACGTCACTCCTTTTTAAGTAATAAAGAGAATGAAACAGACAAATACTGATTATGAGATTAGAGGTTCATGTAAATCGTGGTTTTTCTACGCTGTGACGCCGTGTGGTTCTGTAGATGAATACTGGCATTTCAGACTAAAGTGTCACCAAAAACACCACACTACGTTACAACCCATAAAAACCACGATCCAAAAATATAGGGTGAGGTTGAACGCAAAATGTTGAGGCGAAAAAAATGAAACTAAGAGTGGAGCTTCATAATTTGAATTTTCCGACTTAAAATATTTGGGACGATATTTGTCTAAACGGATGGAATGGGCGGGACACGTAGGAAGGATTTAAGAATTGAAAAATTCGAACAATATTTCGGTCGTAAACCACTTGGGAATATTTTTTCTAAAAAAAAAAAAAACTGGTTTCCCTTCGATAAACAGAATGTAAGGATGTGTGAGCCAGACTAAAACTGCATTATAAAGTTAATTTTGAAGACCTCTACAGAAGAGTATACGCCGGTGTTTTATAAGTTGTTATTTATCTAATCTCTCTCTCAAGAAACGAGGTGGGATTTTGCAGACATTGGTTTTTTCCTAAACTCTGTGCATGGAAGCCGACTCAAAGGCGCCCCAACAAGATCTGACGCATACAAATATGCTCCGGAAGTTTACTTACGTAATGTAATATTCAAAACGTGCCTCGTATCAGCGCAACTGCGTTACATCAGGTGTTTCTCATCTCTTCTAAGTGGATGAATCATCTAAATTCAAATAAGAAAATGAATTGACAAGTCAGTCTATGTGATGAGAACAGAAAAGAAATTAGGGGTTAAGGAACCTCTCAGAGCACAAAATACTTTTCGAATTTCCACCCAAATGCACAGCTGGCCAAACAACGAACAAACAAATTAGTACTAACTGACAAAGCAATTCAATAAATTAACTATCGACTGACAGCTCCTACCTAACTAACTAACTAAAGAAAAGTACAATAAAGCCCACTGGTGTGAATGATTCTGAAGGAGTTCAATTTGATTGAGATCCCCACAGGGGGACTGGACATACGTATGTAACCTCCGAAATTTCTTTGTCTTCCCAGTATGCGTTTTCACAAAACAAAATTCTGTGAGATCCCTACTACCATGTCTAACTACGCAACTACCTACCTACCTACCTACCTACCACCTGACTAAATTACCTTGTGATACACTATTACATTCAACTATATTGATTAACAATTACGAAATACATACGTACCCAACAGAGGTTAACAGAACCTATCAAAAGCCTGCACTATATTGCAATCTTTAATGACGAAAGATTTCCATCAAACACAAATCAAATGCATTTTATTTACTCTGTATAACCTACGGTTTTTCGTAACCACATCTAGATTACACAGGTTAATTGAACTACATTTATTGTTTGACAGATGTCTTCCTTCTTTAGCAAAGATTGCTTGGTATTATGTTATAAAATTTAATGCACTGTGTCTTCAGTGCGTAAGATGACCTAAATAATTCATCAACACAGAAAGTATGATAAACAAAACCAGGGGTATTTCAAGGAACCGTCCTACATGTTCGGTTATGGTACATGGAAGACGTAAATTTCCAGCCAGGAAACTAGAAGCATTAACATTACTAATGCAGCTCCCTCCGGGCTAGAGTGACAGGAGAGAATTATCTTTGGCTTATCTCGTCACACTGCACGAGTCAAGCAAACTGTACGGGGCTGTACAAATTGTTTTAGTTGTCGGACGCGACAAATTTAATCCGGAAAATTACAACTAGTGTCACCTTCCATTTTACGGACAAGATAACTCGTTCTTAGTATCGACTGCCCCTTCTCTTAAACACTTGGTGTTTGCTCTCTGTCTTGCCATACGGTGGATGTCCAATCTAATTGATTGTGACTTTACAGCACTAAGAATTAGACCTACCGTGAAATTACACGAACGAAAACGTCTTTTAATTACACGATGGCTTCTTGTGGGTATCTAGAGTAGTAGAAAGTATCAAATTAGACTTGACGATCGTCGTCTGAGCTGCGACGCCATGATAGATACCAACGTTTCAAAGAAAGAAAGTGTCTCCATCTTCAAGGATGAAGAAAGTATGTTTCTCCGAAACGATGGTGTCTGCCTAAGAGTCCATACGACATAAATACTCAAAAGAACAATATCGACTTCTTCTCTGCCGTGTGAAACTCAGATCTCATACAAATTAGACTTGTATTTTCTATAGCGGCCTAACCGTGCTAAAATGTAATATATGAAGATCAACTGACAAATAAATATACGCAAAACGAGAAATTAACGTCATAAAATAAGCAATTAATATCAGCAAATACTCTGAAACATTAATTTCCTAATAAGTTAGTCACAATAATTCTCATTTAACGTTTGTAATTGACAAAGCGTCATTAAATAAATCAAGAATCAATCAATTTCTAAGAGATCTGTGAATCAGAAATAGATTAATAAATAAATCATTTAAACCAATTATTCGAGCCTACGAGGTCAATCTCAAAATTTAAGATGGAAGCTTGGACGTCTAAATATACATTTTATTCAGACCATCTAATACAATTATGCGTTACGATAATGCATTTTGCAGTGATTTATGGGTACTCAATATCACTATTAATCTAATCTCCTTATAAAAATTTGTGATTAGTCGTTGTCGTCAATAAATTACGTCATCAACAATGTCAACTATAAACAAAATCGGCATTGTTGTGGAACACAACAATGCCGAGTAAACAAATAACGCTTCACAACAAAGAAATCAAAAACTATCAAGCCAGTCGCATTATCACTGCTCCAGAAGCAGCACATCGCCTCCAAACAGGAAATGAAGGAAAGTGAAAGAAGACGTTGCCAACACCAAAAAGGTAATAATAATATTCAACCAAAAAGAAACTAAAATAACCCCCCGAAGGGGGTTACTTTAGTGCCTTACTCAAGATTTTAAAACGCAACCAACCCTCCCCAAAACGTGGGTTGTTCAAGTGTTTAACCCCAATTCGGGGGACTTAGTTTAGAGTCTTACTCAAGATTTTAAAACGTCTGACTGACCTAGAAAAGTTGTCCTCTGTACTACGACGTAAAAACTAAAACATCAGACATATTTAAGAAATAAAGAGAAGCGAAGGGAGAGTTACATTGATAAACATAGAAAAACGTATACAACAGGAACAGAAGAGAAAAGGAAAAAACAGACGAAGACTTGCAAGGGTGGGTTTGGAAGTAGATAGTTGACTAACCATGAACAGGTGGCCTCTGAACACCGACGTAAAGAACTAAAACATCAGACATACTTAAGGAATGAAGAAAAGCGAAAAACTTATTGAACAAGAACAGAAGAAAACAAACGAAGACTTGCAAGGGTGGGGTTGGACGTAGAAAGTTGTCTGACCAAAAACAGGTGGCTTCTGAACATCGATGTAAAGAACTAAGACATCAGATCTATTTAACAAATAAGGATAAGCGAAAGAAGACTTACATTGTTAAACGAACACACGTAGAAAACAGACGAAGAATTGCTAGGGTGTTGTTGGACGTAGAAAGTTGACTAACCAAGAACAGTTGGCCTCTGAAAAGCGACGTAAAGAACTAATCCATCAGACCTATTTAATAAATAAAGAAAAACGAAGGGAGAGTTACATTGATAAACATAGAAAAACGTATACAACAAGAACAGAAGAGAAAAAAAGAATAAGGAAAAACAGACGAAGATTAGCAATGGTGTTGCTGGACGTAGAAAGTTGACTGACCAAGAACAGATGGCCACTGAACAGCGACGTAAAGAACTAAAACATCAGAACTATTCAACAAAAAACAGATTAGAAAAAAGGAAGACTTGCAAGGGTGGGTTTGGACGTAGAAAGTTGACTAACCAAGAACTGTTGGCCTCTGATCAGCGACGTAAAGAAGTAAAATATCAGATTACAAGAAGCGCTTCGAAAGGACTAGCCATCGTTGTCAAAAAATGACGTCATCAACAATATCACCTTATATTTGTTTATACACGGGGGTTAGTTTAGTGTCTTACTCAAGATTTTAAAACGCAACCAAACCCCTTCGGTGTTTTGGTCAAGTGTTTAAACCCCCCATTCGGGGGGGTTAGTTTAGTTTCTAACTCAGGGGTTAAAACATTTGGATGAGACACTAAACTAACTCCCCTTTGGGACTAACCAAGGTTGGTTGCGTTTTGCAAGGGTGGGGTTGGACGTAGAAAGTTGAGTGACTTGGTTGCGTTTTACAAACTTGGCCAACCCCCCCTAGGAGCTCCGAAAGGAGCGCCCTGCTCTAGTCTAATATAAAAATTTCTGATTCCCCGTTGTCGTCAACCAATTTGTCGTCAAAGAATGACGTCATCAACGATGTCAACTATATACAAACTCGGCATTGTTGTGGAACACAACAATGCCAAGTTTAGTGTCTTACTCAAGATTTTAAAACGCAACCAACCCCCCCCGAAGGGGTTGGTTGCTTTTCAAAAACTTGACCAACCCCTCCGAGGAGCTCCGAAAGGAGCGTTCTGCCCTAGTTACTAATAAAATATCAGATTTTACATAAGATGACAAAGTTCTTCTTCAGTATTTGTCAGGTACTGCTATCTGGCTAATATTTGCAGACAGTAACAATTAGATTATTTTAGATCATTGTTGACACAACAATGTTGATTTTCGAGAATCGTACGCATTATTTTGAATTAACTGATGGACTATGTAAGCAATACGCCACATCAACACTTTTAGAATATAAACAGCACAACTAGTTATGAGCTCTATCTACCGTCCACAGACGATGTGGAATCTAATACTACATCTGACTGTGTTAAAGTAATTACACATGTTGATTAGCCATTCAGCTAGTACGAGGCGAAGAACAAATATGTAGTGGACTTTAAGTTAAAATCGAAAGATAAATAATTTCTACTCTGTTCCACATTTGTTTAATAATCTGAGGTGAATTTGGACAGACGCTGCAATGATGATTCATACGTACGAAGGAAAGTAGAACATTAAGAGCAATTTTAGTTAACAAGCTAAAGAGGATTTTGGGGAGAGACGCAGTGATATTGAAAGTCAACTTTTATTTTTGATTGTGTCTGAAAAAATTTGATTAGTACTTTATTAAGTGACAAACAAACAAAGTATAGTGTTCTGCTGCAGAAATTAAATAAATGGCTTAGTTTGGATGAAAGCGGGGGTTTGGAAGTTAAGGGTAATTAGGAGGGGCTGGAAAAAAAGAAACATACCCCCAACGCAGGGGCAACAAAAATGTTAAACTTTAAGTTTTGATCTGGCCAGAAACAAGAAAGGAGAATGCAATTTATGAGTAAGAAATTATTGTGTGCAAACGAGGAAGAAGTATATAGAAAAACGATAAACTGCTCAAATAAAGCGCATATAATAAATTTAAGAGAATGTTTTTTTAGATAAAATTAAGAAATAAATTTAAAAACGGGGCAAGAGAATATATACATATGACCGACTCAACTCAAACATCTGTACGCCTATCGTTATTTACAAAATACAGAATGACGTCAAGCTTGAAAGTCCGAGGCCCTTGCACCTAAAACACTTTTTACGCCTCAAATTAACCTTCCAGCTACTACGGCTCACTTGCCTCTACCGTCCGTTGAGTGTCACTGCAGGATATATGAGGTTTTCACCTTCTGGGTCACACGAGCAATTCTTCACTTAGGTTTTCATCGGAAACTCCGAAGACATCGAGGTGACAAAGGGAAAGCCCATTTCTCAAAACAGTCTATAGTCCCTTGCAACTGTAACGACTAATATGAAACCAATATTAACGCATAATAAGTTTACCGATTGAAACACCAACTGAACCCTAGGACCACAAATACAAATAAAAAGTAAAGTAAAGTTTGTCCCACTATACGCCATGTAGGCGCTTGGGGGGAGAGGAGGTATAGCTCCTCTCTTCCTTGATCTCGGCACTAGATGGGGGTGAGTGGTCAGCATCACGCCCCGGCCGGCTTTATCCCCGGAAAAGGACCCCGGTACCCATTGTAGAGGGGGCTGGGTGGGCCCCAGAGCCGGTCTGGACGCAGAGGCTAGAGGAAAAATCCTCTGTCCCCGTCGGGGATCGAACCCGGTCGTCCAGCCCGTAGCTAGTCACTATACTGACTGAGCTATCCCGGCTCACAAATACAAATAAAGAATCCTAAATTAAACACCAAACTTCAAATAAAAAAAAAATTACTACGTTTCGGAGGTGCTTTTCGCTTTCATCATCATAGCGATACCCAAAGCCATTACGTCGGTAAACTTCTAACAGACTACACGGCGCTATAACCCATCAGACAGCCATCTTCATGATCCCAGCCTCGAGAATATGGAATCCGAACAACTGTTAAAAAGTTTTAGCAAATAATCATGTCGCAGTCACAATTTGAAATATCGCGTATTGTATTCTCCATTGGTTCACCACTATAAAAACACTTGAGAACATTTCCCGTCACCTGACATCCTAAGGTACTAATATCCCCATAGGCTCAAATATTTACCTGCAAATTGGTTTTAAAAAAATCTGTAATTTATTATCTTCCTTCAAAGTTAAATACCTACGAACAACACAAATTTGTGATCCCTTCCCATAGTTCGTGTTCTGTTGTTTTTGTTCCATGTGGCACATACACACACACAACTAAATTTTAAAATTACTCACGCAGAATAACTGACTGTAAAATTATTTGTGCCGTTAAACAAAATCACTCGAAACAGTTCTAAACAACAGAGGATCCGATGCCGAGATTTCAGCGACTACACGAAATAAATGGCGAAGACCTGCACAGTGAACAGTCGTCTTTTTTTTAATTAAGTTCATTTGCATGGGAACAAATGCATAATTCGTCACGTAATCTGTCCGTGTCCTGAATGTCCAATGCCTTTAAAACAGAAAACAAGCATTTACCAGACATTCAACAGAGCGACTACCAGTAATATTTATAAATTTAAAAACTTATTTAGGAACAAAATAACAAACCAAATCTCTTAACAGCAAAATTATTATCATCATCATCATCATAACAAGTATTATTATGCAGGGTACCAAAATTACTCAATGGAGTTTTCTACTTAATAAGATTAGACACAGAATTAATACTCATTACCGACATTCGCTTAAAGAAATTCATAAATATGTCTCCGTATGTTAGCATAGCTATACTTCAAATGAGTTTCTACTTCTAATAAAATAAATCGCAAAAACAAATTTATTATACAGAGCAGCAGTAAAATACGTCAGCATTTTTCTGCGCGAATGAAAATAAAACTCAAGGCCTTTGGTTTTCATTTGAAACTAAAAAGTGTTACTTGAACACTGTGCCGCAAGGAACTTTATAGTCCATCAAAGTATACATACAAGAGAAAAGAGACATCTCCCGGGTGCGTTCTTTCCAGTGGGTACTAATATTCATTTCTTAACAGCGGTCTTCACTAAAATGTTTATTTTTATTTATGTTCACAGACGACATCCAACCGGTGAGGAAATCCTAACTGAAGCGGAGATTTCTATTCCCTGCGACCGGCAGGAGCCTCTCTGTTCCCTCTTTCATATTCATTAAAAAAGAAACCGGGAATTCCCCTCTTGTATCAATCTGACGTAAGGGAAAAAAACCACCATTGTCTCCTACACACGATAAATATGCTAATAAAGTTTATTAATACAATACACTCAGCTCTATTATACCCACAACAGATCTGAAGAGAAACATGGACAGATAACAACATCATTTAAATTCTTCTAAGAGATGGAGTTCCTGTCTCTCTCACTGTTTCGTTCAAAATTATTCTTAAATTTAACGAGAGGCTGTTTAAAGAACATAATTTATTTATCGTCAAGTAATGTGGACAGAAGATCGTGAACAGTAAAGAAGTAGGTCATAGGTCTCTCTTTAAATACCAGCATAAAATATCCGACTCTTTCTCACCCACACACAATTCATTATCACCTTCATATCTAAAATGACGCCGTGTGATGTCTAGATTTAAATAATATCGTTAATTCATACCCACTGCCAACTTATGTAATGCAAAATAAAATCTGAAGCTAATACGACAATGATGGGCCAACTAATTAGCATATTTCGTTGCTCACACGGCTAACTTATCTACTTGTATTGTATGTTCTAGACGGAAGAACACAGACTGTGCAGGAGATGAGAATATTCCATAAAGAAAAGGTAAATCTTGCCAAATAAAGTAAGGCTGATTGGATAAAGAAGCTAGGGGTGGTAAAAACTCGGTAAACACGAAGCAGACGTGGATGAACGAGAAACGTGAAATTTTAATAGGATGGAAAGAGACCTAACCTAAATTAGATAGGAGGATAATTCTGAGATGAATTTTACGTAAATGTGATGTGGATATTAGGTTGGAATGCTCTTTAAAGAGTCTGATGACAGACGTCTGTGGTCTAAACATTAAAGTTTCAGAGATTGTAGTGGGGTTGTGTGTTTGTAGGGTGTGGGGGTGTTTTGATAAGAAGCAAGACAGTTATACCGCGTGTAGGAGACTTGGTTACGTGCCTCGCACGCAGGGAAAGCCACTTTCAACAACAGAGCCTTTCAAAATGCTAATGATACAGTAGGTTCCATTCCCTCTACCCCTCCAGGATCACTCGTTATTTACAGAGCTGTATATTCGGTCGACCACCCCTGTACGTTTGCAACCCTGTAAGGGTATAGAGGAAATTATTTAAAAATGCATTACGTCCGGTTTTGATTCATTATAACCTGGCTTTTGATTGATTTCCTGTGGAACTAATAAGCGAATATTAATTAATAAAAAGGATATTTCCGACCATTAGAAGATGTCACAGGGTCCAGTGGTGGCATTCTGTGTGCACGAGAATGAGCAAAAATGGGATGGTACATCATGTAGTCTGGTAGATGCTGACCGATTTTTCAGAATACAACCAATCTCAATGTTCGTCAACGGGAAAATCTCAAATTTGACTACGAGAATAAAACTTCCTATTTTATAAACGGCGGAAGGAATTTCTTAATAATCTGAGAAAGTATGGATTTTTCAGGAACTCTGCTCCAGCATCTGAAGACACGATGATAACAGCTTACAGAACTACACGATGTAGCAGCCCATAAGATGACAATATCAACTTCTACCGCTGTGGAAACCTGCCACATCACGTGTTTATTACTCTGTTCACGACATCCTATCTCGTGCCAGACAAATCCAGTGACCGCCCTTAGAACCTATTCCTTTACAAGAGTTTATGGCATAAGGAGCCTTAACTCTGTGTCCCACATAATCCCAAGGTGTGGTAGCATTTACAAACGTAGGTATCTCGCCAGTGCCATCCAGAATTATCCCATGTTTAATATGCGACATGGACAAGACAGTAAAGTGTGGTAAATAAGGAACAGCTGTCGAGTACCTGGTGTAACAGTTAAGATGGTTTGATTTATGGGAAGCCCATTATCCCAGCATTTAAAGAAGGTCGGACTGAATTTTGTCTCTAGGGGCACACGAGTTTGATTACCCTGCAACCAATCTCGTCTCCGTAACCCAAGGCACTTTTAATAACAGACGATTACAAAACTTTGAAATAGCTTTTCTAAAGTAACTAATTATGTTTTATACACACGATAAGTTTGAAAGGCGATCGATAAAGGTCAAGAATATGGACTGCTCTTAGTTTCTAACAAATCTTATGGTTCATGTAAAAATTTCTCAGGTCACAATTTTATGTACAGAATTACGAAGTTCGAATTCGTCTGCTTTTATATTACTAATAATCGAAAGTAAATATTCTACTAAGTGCTACGTGCCGTGTTTGCATTTTCGTGAACTCGTCTGAAAATGTAGGAAAGTAGTCATTTAAATGCAGAGGCTCTGGTGGGAAATCAGGGTCAATCTAAACTGGACAGTAAACAAAAACAGAGCAAGTCCAAAGTAACTACAGGGTGATTCAAAAAATGGCCACTTTTTTAACAAACTGTCACTTTATTCACACAACATGCTCTACATGGTTGCCATTCCTTTAAAAACACATACGGATGTGTCTCTCCCTCTCACGGTGAACCCGCGTTAACACATCTCGTATTATGCGAGTAATTTCATTTCGAAGGCGTTCCTTTAGGTGATTCATGTTTCGTATCATTTCCTGGTACGCCATGGCCTTCAAGTGCCCCCACAAGTAAAAATAGAGTGGGCTGAGGTCTGGAGACCTCGGAGGCCACTCCACGGACCACGGCGACCAATCCAGGAAGCCGGAAACTGCTAATTCAACCATTATTCCCTATGTATAAAGACTTTTGAATCATCCTGTAGTTTCGGTAATAACCCATTATAGATTTCAATATTCTTATTCGATACTTTGCTACTTAAGGCTACACGATAAGCGACGAAACAGTTTTATGGCCATTCCTTGATCTAAAACATCCAGAAACATGGTACCGATTGACGAAAATAAGTTCTTAATGTAATTAAAACTAAATTGGTTTATATTTTAAGTAAGTACTTCGTTCATATAAGATATAAATCTATATAAAACACAAATTACGAAATAATTTTATTTCTTGGGTTCCATTAGTAAATTCTTTTATAAAATTAAAAATCAAAGTAAAGAAAGTTGGATTTTAATTAATGAAACTCGGTAGTTTGTTGCCAATAAATTCATCTACTAAGACGCGTATTGTACAGACCATTCGATGTTTAGTGCATGGTTTTAATGCTTTAAAATGGATACGTACCGTAAAAGCTCAGGAATGCAAGACACACATAACGAACAACGTCTTGGAACGGAACTCGTTCGTAAACCGAGAGTTGCCTTTACTTTTGTTGCAAATAACCATTAAATTTCAGGAAAGCACTACTAACGAATTTAGTACCATGAAAAGAACATATTGTTAGAAATTAAAGACGTGTTCTTGCAGGATTAAAGTCACTATCAGACATGATGTGGCTTCCGAATTTTTATTGATGTTTGAAGCAAGGACCATTATTGATTTTACCATAGACTGAAGTAGATTTTGGGCTGAGATGAAACAGTATGTTGTTTTATTGTTGTTGAAGTCTTGTGGTTTCTGTCATTAGAAAAATTGTTATTATAAGTATCACGTAAGGATATTGGTAAAACGTAAAGCTCTCTTTGTGCTTATCTAAGCACCGTGGTGTGAAAATGTATGGAGATTTGAGACATAGACTATAATAACATTGCCATGATCTTGATATATGGATATATGTATAATTTAATTCCATCCATCCAATGACAATACAGTCCGAGTACGGCCTTGGCCTCCACCCATGTGGAGGTTTCCTAGTCTTTAAAGTGTGCATCTGTGAGTAGTCTGTGACAAGCCCAATGCCTCTGCACTTTTGTCTGCTGGAGCCATCTAGCGGGGAATCAAGAGAGATATGCTTTTTACTAAATATATTTCATTTTGTAGGAATATGTAACAAAAATTCACAAATCCGAGTCAAGGAAGTGGGCTTAGCTTAGCTTAACTTTTGTCAAATCACTTTAATACCTGAATGTTCGTTTCTCGTCATTTTACTCTCTGACTCACTCTGTTATAGCAATAAGACTCCAAATTTTGAATACAAAATCTTTCCAACTCAGAGCATCCTGTGCTGTTTCATTGTATCTCCCATTCTGTAATTTATTTTAAGATCCGCCTGAATACGTCTCTTTTACTCCCATGTCATTCTTTCAAGTGACTTATTTCCAAGACATTTCGCGATGAAATTCTGTACGCGTGTCTTTCCCCATTACAACTAGACGTCCAGCCGGTCATAACCTCCTTTATCTTTAACAGATAAGATTGTCACCGTTGAATAACGTGTCCGCCATTCCCATTCAATTCTTCATCCTTGTGCCCTGTTATTTAAAAATATAGAAATTTCTTCTCAAATACACGACGTTATATTTAAAACGTTACCCTAACTATGACACATTAACCCCTACACTTACAAACGACGAAACCATTGCCAATATGAATTCTTACTGTCGTATCCCAGTGATGCAACTGATTTCCAGGCATTGTCGCTCGATGAGCATTCTTCACATTGTCACTTTCTGTGTCCGTCATTGTGCATTGCTAAATGCTTCATGAAAAGTAGCAAACAAAGTTATGTTAGAGAATGAACACACGCCATGTTCGCACCTGCACAGCTTGTACGCAACTGGCGTTAGCAACGGCCTAGTAGCAGATATGACCTTGACTCGAGTGTCGGAAAGAGTCTGTTATTAATACACACGGGAGGACCTGTTTCTGATTTCATTTCTCATTGTGGTTCGGTGTCGTTGTAAGCGGTATACTCAATACTTTCGTAATCAGTTTTGGTCCAAATTGAAACTAATGTGAATCAGAGACTTTATTAGTGCCCTTCGTGTGTTTGCTAAGTGCCGATGAGCAGGCAGAATTGCGTCTAATTTAATGTAGAGTGAGTTCAAGCAGTCAGATCTCTGTAACTGAAGCGCATAAAAAATGTACGTGTTACTGAGACGAAGGCTGCAGCAAATGGATTGGTTTACCGTAGTTTCATTTTTCTTTTTTAAGCCTGTAAGCGGCATGCAACTTGAAAGCCCCATAATTTAAAGAAATGTGCTGGTGGTCATCAGTGCTGAGTTCGTGAGGCTTGGGGTGTCTCTTGCGGGTGAACTTAGTTTGTATTTTTGTTTCAATGTGTGTGATCACGTGGTGAGGGCAGATGAATCCGTTCATCCACTCCTAGTGCCCTGCGCATAATGTATGTTTCAATGACGGGGTTGTGAATCAATATATTCGGCCACCCAAGGGCACGAGGAATCTTGAAAATGGAGCGTCCGTTTACGCAAGATCCAGCATGCCATGTAATTTGTCGTCTAAATACGATACGCCGGGGAAAAAATAAAAATGTGCAACATGAGTGATTAGTTTACTTGTAAAGAATGAGTGTTGCCAGACGATCTAAGAACCGATTTGCTTCACGAACGCCCAGTGTGTTGAAGCTAATATGGATTAAGGATTTTATCGTACTATTAGTTTTTTGTACATGCGGATTACATGAACGTCAAATGTGCCCCATATAGTTTAAACTTTCGTGTCGTCTCCGTATATGCTCATCTTAACATAAAATATTATACCTAGGCTTTATAGAAGATGTGTAGATATGTTTTTGGTCTATGTTCGTATCAAATATCATATTCTTTAGCTTCAGTGGTTTGCTGGTTACAGCAGTCAAATAGAAAGCATATATGCATTTCTCGCAGCAGGCGTGTTGTAATTTTACATGTTAAAAAACAAAAATCTCTCAACAAATTACGTATTTTCCTAATTATAATATCTTAAATGCTTAGTAACGTTGCACCAGTTGGCCCTACCTGATAATTACTCACAGAGTCGTTTTGGTATTATTCAGACTTACGGATTAGGATTTGTAACTTTTTCCAATTCAGAATTTACTTTTGAAATTGTAAATACGTTTAGACATGTTATAGGACTTCATGAATGTTGGATGTACTGTCGCAAGGCCTTTACCTATACAGGACAGCATGGGTGGAACATGCATGTTAACCATGTTAGCCCGGCTAACACTTGAGAAACGAATAATAATCTTGTTTTGTAGTTTGTTGGTACTCGATACATTGGAACACGGCAGAACCGAGCACATAAAATCCATCGTCTAAACTAGTCCATGTTAGCCACCTCGTTCGAGGTTTGCGTTCCCCCGTTTGTTTACGTTATTATTATTTATTATTTAGTGTTCTGTCTGACGACAGGTCCATATGAACAGGATCCTTCCATCCTTTTCTCGGACTGGGACCTGTTCATATACGTTCTTGGCAGATGATCCAGAAGTGGTTTGCCATTGCCTTCTTCTGTGTGTGAATGGAGTAATTGTTGGGATGCCACGGAGGAAACTCCCACGGCCTTGCCCAACACAAGTTATAAATTCGGGCACCACCGGGAATCGAACCCGAGACCCCAGGATTACAAGGCCAGCGTTCTAACCACTAGACCACCGTGGCATATATGCGCATATAAAAGAGATATGATGTAGTGCTGGTTTGAGGAGAGGATGTATTACGTGACTTTCCAAACTATTAAGTTAGCCAAACCTCGACTGCTAACACGGTACTTGCTTGACGTAGCGTTCTCTGTCACATTTATCGCGATTTTAAATGGATAACCATTGTTATGCGCGAGTACCATGTTGTGTCTTGTGATACTTGCTAGAATTTAACTTTCAGCAGAGTCACGTTGACATGGATCCAAATCCTTCCCTTGATTGGGATTGAAAGTCATTATCGCAGTGTTGGAGCGGTCCAAGAACATGCACGTCTTAGCACGGCCACATTCAAACTTCTAGACCTATGTATGGAATGGGTAGTGATATAATGATATCATGTTTATGTCAAGTGCCATGTTGATCTGTTCAGAGTTGTCAGGGTCAAACTGACACACTCATACGTTATCATCGATATCTTTTCTTGTACAGCGTAATAAAAAAGTCACACGGTTCATTACAAAAATATATCGACAGATATGAATGACTTAAAACTGTGATAGCGTTGTTAATTAATTATAAATTTGTAATTAATTTCTCGTGTAATTAGCAGTGAAGTCATTCATATGTATGATAAGCAGGGACATATCAGGCAGTAAATTAACTGCCTATGAACTGATTCCGTTTCTTATAGACCGACTCTGGTACTCTAGACTCCATCCTCTGTTTACTGGGAGCTCTTTCTCCTGGGGGTTAACTGTATCTTTCACTGTTCTCGTCTCAGTTGAAAAATGCCCGTCATTATTTGCTACTCTTTCGTCAGAAATGTTATATGTCGCAACTCTTAATCGGCTTTGATCATTTCCCCCAACCTTCGAATTTGTCTTAGCCATCTTGTGATGAACTGCTTTATACACTCGGCAGAGCCGGGATAGCTCAGTCAGTATAGTGACTAGCTACGGGCTGGACGACCGGGGTTCGATCCCCGACGGGGGCAGAGGATTTTTTTCCTCTAGCCTCTGCGTCCAGACCGGCTCTGGGGCCCACCCAGCCTCCTCTACAATGGGTACCGGGGTCCTTTCCCGGGGGTAAAGCCGGCCGCGGCGTGATGCTGACCACTCACCCCCATCTAGTGCCGAGGTCAAGGAAGGGAGGAGCTATACCTCCTCTCACCCCAAGCGCCTACATGGCGTATAGTGGGACAAACTTTACTTTAGACCAGTACTGTGTATCTAGCAGTGCGAAGTTTGAAGGAAAACCAACGAGTAACAGAATGGTTGCTTTAAAGTTGAAAATATCTTTAAAGAAACCCGTCGCGGACCTTTTGGGCTCGATGCGATCCGCGGACCAAATGTTGAACATGCCTGGATTAAATGGTATCCGAGCTGCAGGAACGCTGTTGGCCCGGCGACACGCGAGGGTGCCGTTTGTTTGAAATTACTGCTGGTCATGCAATTTAATTGTATTTAATTTAGCATAAATGGAAGCCAAGTAAATCCATACAGCTGGAGACTAGTTCAAAGGCTGGCTTTGAAACGCGAACGTAGATCGTCTAATGTTTTGTTATTGTGGATCCAGTATACAGAACGCCAGTCAAATGCGGTCTCTGAAGTATTTACTTTCTTGTCATAGTCTCTGGCTTTTACCATACGCTTTCTTAAAACAGCTTTAAGCCCAGCTCTCGTTGCTGGAAGCGATTGTGCAGTTAAAAGGAGCATTGCTTTGTGTAGGGCCAAAGCGTCAGATAGTTTCTCATCATGGCCGCGGGCCATGATATTACGTGTCAAGTAAGCTATTATCTGTTGTTGAAAAAGCAAATGCCTTAACCATATGCAGGCTGGATAATTTCCACGGTGGTCGTGTCATTAAGACGTATTTGTTAATATTTCATTCTTCTTCCCTTTTGTGAATTTCGTGCCGTATTCCCTTATTGCTTTCTATTGTTTTACTCTTCTATCCTTTATTTTCTCCCTCCCTGTTCTTTGTTTCTTCTTTTTGCATCTTTATCTTCTATTTACATATTTCTTTCCACTATTTTCTTCTTGTCTGTCTCTGTCTTTTAACGGGGCACGCCTGATATCGCATGAATTATGATAATCCTGAAATGAATAAGCACATGTCACACTCGCCGATCAGATAGAAGAATTCTGCGTAACACGAGGTGTTATCATACATACCGGGTCTTCAATTTATGCGGTAACGGCCTTGCTTGCACTGCGTGCTCGGCCGGTACACTGTTGACGTCGGCAGACTGGTGCGGGTTCTTCCCGTGAGTCACCGGCGAATCAGTTTCAGTGCGTCTCTCGTCGCGGATTGACGTAGATAATATATGGTGTATAGTATTAAGCAACGTGTGTTCTTAGTCGAAGCATATGCCAAATATTCATCCTACGGAAGATGCCGCCGTAAATATCGCAGAAATTTTCCTGGTGAAAGTGTTCCTAGCAGGCCCACGATAGAGAGTTTTGTAAAAAAATTCGTAGTACGGGATCAGTTTTGGAAAAAAGAAGAACAGGAAACGACAATTCATTTCGGCAATTACCCCCAGAAGAGCTTCGTCGAGTGTTTAGAAATATGTTAACGAGATGTGAAGCTTGCCTGCAAGCACAAGGAAGTCACTTTGAACATCTTTTGTGATTTAAGGTAAGAACAATTAACGTAACAACATGTATCAGTGACGAGAAATGTTCGTAGTTCGCTGTTACTAGCGGCACTGAAACTGATTCGCCTGTGACTCACCGGAAGAACACGCTATCTCTCTCCCACACCAACAGTGCACCCGGCCGAGCACGCAATGCAATCATGACCGTTACTGCATAAATTGAAAACCCGTACATCCTATTTGGTTAATCTATTTTACGAATGGTAAATTGACTATTAACTACTACACACGAATCTCGCCACGCACAACAAGACGATGCAAACAGTAATATTGAATTTTTGCAGTCGATGCACTACTTAAAATCGGCACGTGTTCCGAAATTTTGTTACCAGTCGACATATTGACTACCGCAGTATTTCCATGTCAGGACACGCACTGCTGAATGCGTCACGAACGGCAGCAAACGATTCATATGCAAAGTAATATTCGAGAATAGACACGTCCTTCACGTGAATACGCCATGTTTGTACCTGCACAGCTTTTGCGCAACTCGCGTCAGCAGCGGCCTAGCAACCAGGTTGACCTTGACTCGAGTGTCTCGGGGGATGCCGGGACACTATTACAGAGGAACGGAACTGCCTACGAGTTAATTTCTGAACCGTGCTACGATATTGTTGCTGACTTTCGTTTTACACGGCACAGTGTGTATGCTGTGTGTACATAAGGCTCATTCTAAACAGCAGTACTAAGCGACTTGTCTCATCCAACTCGACAATCAATCGGTCGATCAATCAATGAGTACATCGGAACACAATACACGTGACTGAGTTGCACACATGCGTTGGGTACTAGAACACGGCTGATGGCTGTATCCAATTGGATTTTTTCTATTCCACATGGACACTACTGTCAGCTGCATGTGGTATAAAAACAATTTAATACGAAACTACAGAACACATGGAGGGATGGAAGGTTATCACATTCCTTAAGGGCATTCGTTCGAATACGAAGTCCACAATTTGTGAGGATATTTGTGCCTTCATTACAACAATCATGGTCTTACAGCCTAACCGAAGGGACAATTTATTCACACCCTGGAATTGAACACAAGGCAATTCGTAAGGATTCTTACAAAATACATTTCTTCACTAATATTCATGATTACGACAACAAATTAAATTCATTCGTGACATACTGAGGTTAGCATTGTCATTATCACAGCCAATTGTTAGTTATTACATTGGCTTCTTTGTTGTACGGGGTTCCAGTTACTCGCCACAAAATATTTGTCAATTTTTTCGCATATTATTCACGTTTTGTTTGTAGATGTCTGCTAAATTCAAAATTCGGCAAGCTTTAATTCGACAGTGTTTCGTAACAGAGAATACAATGTACATATAAAACCAAAGTATGTTTAATATTTCTGTTTTCTGATTAATGACAAATGATTAGTCAAACGATGACCGGGATTCGACAACCAACAGGGACGGCGCTCAGGTAAGACCGACTCTGCGGTTAGCCAAGCCTCAACCCCAGTGCACACCGGGGGTAACGTAGCTGCGGCGTCAAGCTATCGATGACGTAAAGAATGCGTAAAGCGTTACCCCCACTCCACTACAAGTTTTCTTAGCGGCGTGTTTAAATACAGTGACGACATTTTACAACGTAACAAATGCAACCAGGTCACCGACGGCGCGGTTCTCGGTGGAATAAACAGTCTTGAGCCTTAAGTTCGTGTTCAGAAAGACACCTTGCGAAGCACCATTTCCCCTGTCCGAGGAACTCTACCGAATGTCAGAAGTTTTCAAAGTGTCACAATCAATTCTTAATCGCATGACGCCAGAGTGCTAACTCCACGAACCATGATCACTAGCAGCCACAGTGAAAGTCGTGCCACAGCTGAGACCTGGCCCCGGATTATCGCCAACGAAAACCGGGTTCAATTCCGGATAAGTTCAAGTAAGATTCATGGCAGATGAATTGGCAGTGGAGCTTTTATTTTGTAGTTCTTCGGTCTTCCTTAGTTAATCACAATTCCACCATCGTTCCACACTCATCTACCACCGCCTTACGAGGTGTAAGAAGACAGCATATTATCAAACTTACGGTCCCTAGTTAGGGGCTTAACCTCTGTCTGACCCGGCCGCTACCTGGTTGACCTCAGAGTAAAAGCGTTTGTTTTGTTTAGATGAATTTAGTTACCAGCTTAGCCACACTAAAATTGAAAACTGTAGCATTTAAGCCACTGTAAACATTCTGTGACTAGAATGAAACTAAAATTAGCAGGTTAAATATTCCACTCACCTCCTGGGGTGTTTCATAATTGTCTTAGTCCACTGTTGCAGATATTTAGGTTGTCATCTCTCTCATACAAATACTTCGCGAGATATTGGTGAACGAATGTAACGAGACGATGTACATACGACATGCAAATTTAAAAAAAATATTTTTCAAGGGAGACAAAGAGAGCTTTGTACAAGATAAAATAAGTACAAAAACTAGCAACAAGCTGTGGTAATGACAATACTATGTTTGCTTCTTATGAAGAGTCCTTATTTAAGATTTGAGGCTTTCATAGCGAATAAATGTACTAAAATCCTCTCCGACGATCAGTCGCGTCGAAGTTTAGTTTAAAAGCCAACATTTCGGAAATCATTTCTCTATCCACCAATATGGCCAATAACACGAAACGCCGCAGGTCACTGATCGGCCAATTCATGCGTTGCTCCTTCTAAATTGGCGCAGTGCACCCGGAGGGCAGAGGCACGTTTCTGTGATCTTCTATCCACACCTCGCACCGGGTCCATGTTGCTCAACTTCGTGTCCTTGCCTGTGTCATCGAAATTTAAAATCCTAGCAGTCAAGTTCCGTGCTTGGCTTCCTTTGAGGCCTTCTTCCTTGTTTATGTCATTATGTGTAACTGTATTTCTGTGGCTTCCCTGAAAAGTCGCTCCATGCCAACTGATACTTTGGTCTCTGAAACGTTGCTGTTTAACTCAACTTTGGCGGAGGCTAAAAACCAGAGATGATATTACTGCAAGTATCCTTACTGACAGCAAAGATCGGAAAAACGAATTAACCATTTAAAGGCAGAGGTTCACTCAAATATTATTTAAAAACCAGTTGTTACCTATTTATACGCATAAATTGGCATATGTTTAAGGAAATAATATACTTTCAGTGTTCACACAAACCCATAAATACATTACGTGGGTAAAATATGGAGTTAGCATGTGCTGCATATAGGTACCACTACGCTGTTGCAAAACAATTGAATAGGTGGTTGCAGAAAGCCAACTTTTTCTCAAAACTGAGTTATTGGCTGAAGCGAATTTCATGAAGGTTGTTATACATTATGTACGGAAATCATACGAGTTTTATTTACTAGTCTCTAATGCGGTTTTAAACCCAGGGATTCCCGACTGAGAACACAAGTCACTGACTCACGCTGTTTCTGATGTCAAAATGTCATTTGGCTGACCTAAAAGCAGGATAGCAACTGAAACAGCACTTTTCTACCAATTTCACGTTGCTTATAATTTACTTTTTCATCGAAAGATTTGAGGTTTTCACGGCGGTGAGTCTGAACATTTCTGTCTTTTGGGTTGTTGCGACGTGAAGTCTGGTAGATGTTTACCAACGTTTCAGAGGTCATGCTGGTTCCGTCATGACTACACGGCGCAACAACCCAGAAGACAGAAATCTTCAGACTTATTCATTGCCCTGATGATGGAAGCATCAAGGACCTCTAAAACGCTGGCAAACTTCCACCAGACTGCACGGCTACTACAACCAGCAGTCAGCCATCTTCGTACTCACAGCAGTGAGAACCTCAAATACCTTATGAGTGGGCAACCCGAGAAAATAGAGTGATACAGCGGTGGAGAACTAAATGTATTACATTGTAGATGGATCGTCGTCCCTTTCTGTGACTGTAATTCTTACATAAAATCTGTTACGCCTATTATTCGCGAAAAATAAATTTTGGTAATTTTAAGCAATCTGTTGATAGAAAACCTTAAAGAACGTGAAAAGTGCACTGTGGGTTAAGAGTTCGAACAATAAAACGAAGCAAACCTGCGCGGACTCATAACCAATGCAACAGATCAACGTCAAGCCAAAACCCAGAACTGGCCAAAGATAAACCACAGAATATCCCAATTTGACCTGCACACAATGCCCCATTATCTGAAAAAAAGGGAGTACTAAGAAGTAGAGCAATGCGAAAAGAGTGTGAAATTAAGGCCAATCACTTGAAGACGTCAACGGAGCCAAATTCCGTAGGTATTTTGTTATCAAATATACCTCAGACAACAGACGACATCCGATATAATACTAGTACAACTCGCGTCATCTGTTGCCATATTCACAACTAACCTCTAACTGCGCCCGCATAACGAACTCATTACAAGCTTTAATTAACCACACAGCAATCCGAGGATCATAAAGCGACATCAAAGCCGGGCACAGAATACAACACCGACAGAGACCATGAAAATAAACCAAATTTTCTTGACAGAATAAAAGAAACACCATACAAAGACTAGTGAACGTTAATTTTTTTTAAAAAATCCATTCGCTTTACAAAAGCGGCTCTTACACTTTTCAAGCTAGCGAAGAAAAATGAAGATAACTGCATGGAATTAATGGGTCTAATGTATTTAATAATCAGCAATTCAATGTCAAGTACCTAATGACACACCACATGCACGACTCTTCCAGTTTGAGCAACCATTAATCATCACTAAATATGATCGACCCATTTGCCATTGACAAGGCACAGAAGCAACTCGGATAAAAAATTAGGAACAACCCCAGAGCACATTTCTTCAGGAAAATCAATAAAATTCAGTGTTCAGAAGCGCGGTCTTGAATCATCATCGTCGTATGTTATTAGATAGTTCCAGCCAAAGGGCTTTAAGTCAGTACAAATATTCTTGCCACAAATTTTATAACCCAACCACACAATGTTTCAGTTGAGTAAACCTAATCTGATGGTCAATTACGTACTAACATCCTAAAAAAATTCTATTGACGATTCTTCTCTCTGCGTGTCCTTATGGACAATTTGGTCTTTTGAATAGTATAAGGTATCCATTACATGTTATAGGGGGTGAACTGTCAGTGCTTGTTCCAGCCGCTTTTGACATTCTATTCAGAGGATTGGATTCCTAGAGCCCAGGACAACGTTCAAATGGCTGTGATACGAAGCCTCGTACATACCAAAATTCTTTAAAATCGGAACCAATGGGGTGCAGGCTAAATGCTAGTCTCCGGGCTTTGCACATTTCAAAACTGGATCGAAATAGCAAATTAAACCACACATCAACCAGTGGCTAAAATACGGCCTACAAAATTCGTTCACCGATACAACTGGATGCAAGTGAAAACCCAGTTCAGGGCTGTAACAAGGGAGTTGCGACACTTGAAGCAAATAATCAGATACTATCCAAATGACATTCAACACTTAACTACGCCTGAAGTTCACCGATATTGGCGTATGTCGTCACTTAACGGATTTTAGAATGTTCTGCTGTAAGATGACGTCAACTTTAATCAGAGCCAATACAGCCGGCGAGTGAAGCTGACTATCCATCTACATATAGGCCTATTGAAGAGATTGTAAATGAGTACAGTTATACCGCCACACCGCCATACATATTCATGGCGTGATGCTTAATTAAGCACAGAGACAACTTCACTTTACTCAGTTGGTGACCAATAAGAGTCAATACGTTATCTCTTATTATGCGGCATGCGTTATCACACACCATGAGCGAACAGTTCATTTCAAATGTCAGGGAAATAAAGTGTGATGAGTTTAAAGACACAAATCACCGTGTTACTAAACAAACCTTAAAGCGCCATAGAGCCCATTAAAAATTAAATTCCACCCAGTCAAAAACAGAGCGTTCGTTTTGTTATTCTCCCTACAGTTTAATAAATTATAACTTTTTACGCACCAAAAAAAAAACTGCGTTAAGAGTTGGGGGGACAAGTAGGGGCCTTAGATTTTAAATGTTACCAAAATGTGTCCAACAGTTCCCGAGCTGCGAGATGACAGAGCATAAAAATTTCTTTCATTCAACTATTTTGAAAATTAAGACACGGAGAAGGTGCACTGGAAATGAAATATAGGACTACGTTTCGGTTCTCCTTACAACACCTGTTCGAAAAAAAATGCATACGAGACGAGAGCTACGATCGAGACACGCAAAGATACGCAAGTACGTCTTCACATAAATTATGCGTTACTGTTTCCGGCTATTAAAAATCCCGGTATTTTAAGCCGGCTGTCTCCCGGGTTGATGCACCGCGTAGTCCGGTAGAAGTTTACCGACGTTTCAGGGATTCATGCTGCGATGAGTAAGCCGAGCGGCGTCTACCAGATAAGGCGACGCAACGACCCTGAAGACAGTCATCGTCACACTCGCCACAGTGAGAAGTTCATATCTCAGAAAATCGGAATTGAGTTATACGTCAGGAACACAATGGCAGATGCTGTATGCAATGTCCAAAAAAGTAAATTCACCCAGAATATAAATTTTAACCGCATACTCACAGAAAAACTTCACCAAGGCCCGCAAACTGAGAGCCACAAATCACAACTTAATACAGAACATTCATTTAAGACATGCATGGCAGTCCGTCAGTTTGAGAGAATTTTAACGCACGTCTAAAAAAAAAATTATATAAATACAAAAGTGAACGTTGACATTCAACTAACAATCGCCTGGGTGACGTGAGTGCTTCATGTTCCGTCATTACATACAAAATATCACACCACTCGAAAATTTCTCTCTTACGCAGGTACCTAGGTCTGTCTGTCCATTCATAATATCTTATTTAACGACTTCTTAGTACCAATAATAAGCTCCGCATGTCTTTACCCTTATGTTCGCGGCAATGCTTTAACACAATATAGCAACGTCTATATTTTATATTAACTACATCGCTCGGCCTGGAATACCCCGGAAAATCGTAGCAAGGAAGAGGGCGATTCAATATAAAAAGGACACCAAATGTCAAAATCTATAGCTTTGCTAACCATTAAAAATTTTCGAAACACATATTCATCTTGAAGCTGGCACAGGAAGGGGTATTTTTCTACGCTTCAGTTATTATGAGTTACCATGTTCGATGCTTCGAACAGCTATCCAAAACCAGCGGACTACAAAAGTACTGCATTCATGAAAGAGTTGAAAAAATCGGATCGTTTCCAGATGTGAAGTTGAATTAGTAATTTAAAAAACACAGACGACGATGATGATGACACTTAGAAAATATTTGGACAACATCCCGGGCGAACACGACTTCAGGGAACTGCAGAAGACCGCCATTTTGGGATCTTCATACATCATTCGAAAGACGCTGTCATAAAATAAAATTATATAATACATGTAGCACTTGCTAAAAACAATATGTGTCCCGGAAACAGCTGCTGCCCTATGTACCTTAGGGACAAGGTCTGTCTCGGGTACATGGAAGTAAATACCCCATGAAGTGGTGAAGAGATGGGATAATAATAATATGAAAACCAGACTGGCGTGTCGTTATTATCAGAAGGAACTTCGACCCACAACAATCCACTGATATATGAAAGTTATTATATAGTTACTTACATTTATATTATTCAACCAACATTCAGTTATGTCAAGTAATGCAGCAAATGTTAAGCTAAGTATGAACGAAAGTTAATAATGTTGTGCATAATTCATTTTGATTTCATTGTACTTTCTGATTTTAAGAGTCTGTGAGTATTTTCATAAGATCCGATAAAACACAAATACTTTTCGCTACTAGGTACAACCGCTTAGGGAATGATTAATTCAAGACCACGGCACACACATCCGTATATGGTAGACCAGTGGTATTCAACCTGGAGTACGCGTACCCTCAGGGGTACGCGAAGATATTTTAGGGGGAACGTGAAATTTAAAAAAAATATATATTATTTTATGATAAACACTGAATAATCAGTAATGCAATTTATTTAATTTATTTTAGATGTTATATACTATGTATAACTTGAATTATACACCAACAACTTTGGGGTACAAAGTTGAAGAGAAATTATATATGGGGGTACGCGAACAAAAAAGGCTGAATAACACTGGTGTCGACTATAGAGTGTTCCACAACGCAGTGTCTTACCAGCAACCACTCTGCGTTATAGCCTGTTATTTGTAGGCCCTGCTCCAATACCAATGCACAATTCTTGCTTAAGGATTACTAAGGGGCACAAATTATAAACAGTGACTAGGTACAGGTAACCATAATGGCACGTATGTCACGAGCGAAGCATTCATGTTAACCGTATTAAGCCGGCTAACACTGTAACCATTCTAAGAACACCTGACTGGAGCTGGTTAACGATGTATGAAAGTAAGACAGACGAACATGGTTAACATAACCCGGTTACAAAATTAAAAGATTTTTACTGGTAGGGACTGAAGGTTAAGTGAGAATAACAGACGACGATACCAAAGTATCTCAGACGATCACTCCGGATACGAGAGCTGATGTCGCTGATATCCCGGCATGACATCAGCGAACACTATCATTTCTACTACGCCATGCGAAAGATATTAATCGATAAAGATCGCAGGCTGGAGGAAGCATCAGCCAACACAAAATGAGTAATGATCCAGCAATAAGTCCACGTGACAGAGACTGATACGGAGCATGGGTAACCAGCAACACAAAATATACTTAAGAATGGATGCAACACATTACAGTCTACAAAGGCCCTAGAATGGAAATGCGAGTAAAAATACGTCTCGAACGACCATAATATAAACAGCCAGTACGGTGCCTGAATATGGACTGAACGACCAGGGTTCGAACCCCGACTAGGGAAGAGGGTTTTTCCTCTAGCCTCGGTGTCCAGACCGGGGCCCTTTCCCGGGGGTAAAGCGCGGCCGGGGCTGACCGAAGTTGAGAATGAGTAGGAGCTATACCTTCTCACCCCCTAAGCACCTAATGGCGAATAGCGTGACAGCCTTTTAGTAAGGTTTGATGTGAGGTTCTCATGGCGAGGTGGAAGTTCCTTTGAAAGGCTGGTCAATGTCCCAGAAGAGGGCCATCTTCAAGTGCAGAGTATTTATTTGTCGATCAGTTACTAGTAACAGCGTTTCGTTATGAGTACCTCTACTATTTACGATTTGAGTTATTAAACTCCTGTGATATTTAATAATATCAAATACAAGTATCACTGCTAAATTATTATTTCCCATTTAAGAGATAAGATTAAAAAAAAATTGTTTCAAAACTTTCACTAGTTGGAAATTCAATGACCCAAATGTGAGTTACTCGTAACAGTAACAAGTTTTCTATCGACTGAAGTAGCTATTCTCGGTTCTGACGCCGTGTTGAATCCAATTAATAGTCCACAAATATTCCTTAATGTCCGTTTTAATATTACATTCCTCCCACCTACGACTCAGTCCCCCTAGTAGCCTCTTTCTAATCAAATTTTAATGAAGATAACTGTCTTCTGGGATGTTGTGAAGTGTAGTATGATAAAAGTTAACTAATGTTTCAGAGGTGCTTGCTGCCTCCATCATCAGGGATTTACAACACTAATTATGAAGGCAGCAAGCATCTATGAAACGTCGGTAAACTTCTACAAGATTATACAGAGTAACATCCCAAAAGACAGCCATATTCATATTCGCCACCGTGAAAACCTCGAATCTTACTAAGCATGTTTGTAATTTTGAAAATGTCAAATGTTATGGTAGTCCTCGTGGCCAAGGAAACATAGGCTGTTACATCGGAACATTTTCGACGTCAGATGTATTGCGGTATTGCATGTTTCCACCGACGGTGTGCCATTGTAGTGTGAGTTGATTCGGCGATATGATCTAGGAATCTGAAGTACGAAGCAGTTCGTGCCCTTGTGACCTCATGTTGAGGCGCAGTGGAAACCTTTGCTCTGCTCTGCGTGATGCATCAAGACGATGTTTCCTTGAAGTGGGCTTCATCAAAGCGACCGCATGCTGTCGTAATGAAACAGAGAGGAATATTGAACTGATTGCCCTGACACTTCTCTACCAGTCACATTGACTTGATGCAAGTAATGCACTTACTGTCACATGCACTGGACACACACACACACACACACACACACACACACACACACACATTTTGTGTGGTATTTATGTGTACCAGAAAGCCTTTGTGCAGCTGTGACGTAGGATGTGATCTTTCATCGTACAACTCAAGAACGGAAGACCTGATTGTAATTAATGATGGAGGCAGCAAGTACCTCTGAAACGTCGGGAAACTTCTACCAGACTACACGGCGCAACAACCCAGAAGACAGAAATCTTCAGTATAAGAAATGACAGGCGCAGACGGAAGGACAGTATTATAAAGTGTGAAATTCACGTTGTGGGGAATGACCTGGCAAAGATATGGCGGAACGGGATTTTGTGAACACGGTAATTAATCTCCAGATTCTGTTAGAGGCAGAAAGTTTCTTGACAGTCGCATAGCTAAACAAAAGACGGCGCATCGTGCAGGTAGGCTACAGGCTCCGTACAACACACGTTTCTCCCTCTCTCAGGAAGATCAATTCTGAACCAATAAAAGCTTACTGCCTGGGATGACGTTTATCTGTGTCAACAGTCTCCCGTTTTGCTAGAAATCTCACGTCAGATAAATCCTATTTTGCCGCCTGGAGATACGGTAGGCTCATCTACAGAACGCTGCACTGAAAAAACTACACGGAGCCGAGAACTACGCAAAGCTTATGTCAGCTCTTGTAGTTTTTAATACTTCATAAGGGAGGAAGCCAGATGACAAGTTTCAATGAGGAGGCGTGCCTTATCAACGTTCGCCCCTGAATTTAGGCGTTCTATGAGCAATAAGTGAAATAAATACGCCATGGGAGCAGGTTATGTCCATCAGCCAATATAAAATACGAAAACACTTCATGGACTCTCATGACATTTGGTTCAGGATTTCAGGTATGAAAATGACCGTCTTCTGGGTTGTTGCACCGTGTAGTCAGGTACAAATTTACAGGCATTTCACATTTCTTTGCTGCCTCTATCATCAGATCGGTAATTCCCTGATGATGGAGGCAGCAAGAACCTCTGTAACGTTGGTAAACGTCTACCAGACTACACGGTGCAACAACCCAGAAGACAGAGATCTTCATACTCGCAGCCGTGTGAACCTGATAACTCACCTTCTTACAGATTAGTGGTCCATACACTGAAGGAGTCAGCGTACCGTTCCTTTTGGTTACCAGGAGGCAACTATCACAGTTTATTGGTATTTGGCCAACACTCAGATGGAGTGCGTTGCTAGCAACAAGAAATGTTGCGACGCTGCTCTGATAACACAGCATCTAGATTATATCACGCTGTTCTGCAGTCTGCACGTTTTGGATTGAGATTAATCACGTCGGTGGAGATGGGGTGCACGTGTGCCTGCATACGTTTAGGGGCAAATTAAAAAAAAGAATCAGCGTGGGTCGAATGCGGGATCATGGAGTCGCTGTGAAATTCGTTCCAATCGTCACTCGTTAATGATGAAAAAGCGCAGGAAATAATAAAAAAAAAATTGGAAAGGTAACTGCAGCGTGCTGCAGTAGGAAACAAGGCACCGAACGGCACGCTAAAAGGCGCAAAAACTGCTGCTGTTGCTTCGCTGGAAATGGTCCGCGGTAATTGGACACATTTGCATAATAAAGTTCTGAAGCGTAGTCACATTTTCACTTACGATAAAATGTTACCTCAGAGGAACTTGCTAAGTCTCTCAGACCCATTCAAAATCGTTAATTTAAATAACAGACTACGTACATACTAAGTTGGATCATGTCCAAACAGTTTAAATTACAATTCTCCTACTTTATAAGTTGTCCCAGGTTAAAATAAACACGTTAAATACACAGAAGACAGAAGTTTCACTTCTTAAATTACTTAACGCTGTAAAATAAAGTCCCTTAACGTTCTTGCTAAACTTGTTGCTACTGCTATCTTCTATCAACACGAAATATAAACACTTTTCTCAAGAGTCCTCCTCGTTTGAATCGAGCAAACTTTAATAATTCATTCATCCGACGAACCCGTTTAATGTTATCTCGCAGCGACAAGGACTGTTTCTTGCACACTGAAGCACTCAGGTACGCTGGGACCATATACCAGGCACCCGGAACGCCCTGTGTACTCAAGGGCGCATGGATATCTTACTGATATCTGCTCTCCACAATCAATAAGAAACGAGATTCGACTTAAAGGGAATGTTATGGGCAAGATCATGTGTCCTCAGTCAAACACGCGATTAATGATTCAGTGAGCAAAATAGTGTGTCCTATAAACCAGAGTATATTAACGGCTGTGATCGGCGAAATATACAGCAGACATTTATGACCTGGATATGATCCTCGTATTGAAGTTGAGAAGATATTCTAGCTCTTTAAATAACAGTGATACCTATGGTATATATCAGTGGTATTCAACCTTTTTTGTTCGCGTACTCCCAGACATAATTTCTCTTCAACTTTGTACCCCCAAAGATGTTGGTGTATAATTCAAGTTATACATAGTATATAATATACATCTAAAATAAATTAAATAAATTACATTCAAAATAATCTATTAAATCTGGCCCTGATTACTCAGTGATTATCATAAAGTAATATATTTTTTTAAATTTCACGTACCCCCTAAGATGTCTTCGCGTACCCCATGTTGAATACCACTGGTATATATCACCTGTTTAAACACGCAATACCTAATTTCGTCAACAAACTGATTTATGAGCTTCATTTCGTTGTCATAATAACCAGTAATCGCTTTTCCATAAAATACCCTTTACAATGATCTGGAGAGACGGAATGAGAACCCGATAATCAAATACTGTTTTACTTTAGCGATTTAGAGGTTCAAAACAGTGGGAGGAGAGGAGAGGACAGGTAGAATTTTTAACTCAGTTCAGAATGTACAGTATCGTGAAGATATTCTTCCGTGTATGCTTTACATTTGCTTGCGACTAGGACGACGACATCTGCTGGATACACAGGGTCACGGCCTTTCGCGGTCGAATTTGAGTTCCCAACAGAAACACTACTCACAGTTCTGAAAATAAAGTAAGAACTGGTAGACATCAACGGCCGAGTATTAATTAACAGGAAAAGAGTTGGATGAAATCGGAGATCGGCTTAAACAATCTCATGGTAAGACACCCCACACAAGAAACAGGAGGTACGGAAAACCACAGCGAGAACAGCGCTACAAAATAAAGTAGGATTTGAGGTTTTCGCGGCGGTAAGTACAAACGATCTACCTGTCAACACGGCGCCACAACCCAGTAGACAGTCATCTCCGCTACAAAATTACTGAAAATAAAACCTTGCAGAATACAAGCCGTGCACTCACTGCAGCCAGCGGCCCCAGTGGACAGACTGTTCCTGCAACTCCTATATTCTAGTCAGCAGGAACAGCCAACTAAAGTGTCCGAACCAATCCAAGAACACGCAAGAACAACTGAACAGACATTCATTTTGAAGTGTCCCGTAGATCCCAAGAAACTGCAGTATGTGAGCCTGAACGTGGCGTAGGAGTTATATCCCAGTCACCAGGGAACATTTTCGGAATATCCACTACGTACGATGCCGCTGAAATCGCCACTTACAATGAATGACACGCGTAGTATTTGTAAGTAAAGTTTAGCTGAAGATTTCTGTCTTCTGGGTTGTTGCGTCGTGTAGTATGTTAGATGTTTACCAACGTTTCAGACGTCATACTGCCTCCGTTATCAGGGCGATGAATTCATCGCCCTGATGACGTTGGTAACAACTACCTTAATACACGGCGCAACAACCCACAAGGCAGAAATTTTCTTACTCACTGCTGTGAAAACCTTAAATCATACAAAGTTAAGCTGCCCCACTATACGCCATGTAGGCGCTTGGGGCTTTTTAACCTTGGCACTAGATGGAGGTGAGTGGGCTCCAGAGGCGGTATGGATACAGAAGAAAAATCCTCTGCCCTCGTCGGGGATCGAACCCCGGTCGTCCAGCAAACCGAAAAACGAAGACTTTTTAACCGCACTGGATGTTTTCAGACTTCATTTGGGCGCAGATCACGGCGGTGAATGCTTCCACTACCCACACCTGGTGTGTCCTCTAACTGATAACTGGTTTGGTAACACTTAATGCACTTAATTGGAAAGGGGAGAAACGACTGTAATCTTATACACAAGGTCAGCAGAACATGCAACTACAATGGATAGAACTAATTGTGTTCAACTGTTTATGCAAATCAGAATGGGACTTCAAATTATTTCTACCGGTGGTCTCTGAAACTAAATGGTAAGCGAAACAAAAATGTCCGTAAAATTTCATCTTAGTTTACATTTCTGTACCAAGCTATACACGATACACGGTGAGTCAAAATCATCCATTACATACTTCCCCACAAACTTCGCGACTTTGAAGAGCTGATTAATCCCCTCCAAACACACCTCGATGTGACGGAGCAATTTTCTTTAGTGCTTTCAGCAAGAGCCTGGATAGCTCAGTCAGTGACCATGCTTACAGGCTGAATGACCGGGGCTCTATTCTCGACAAGGTAGGAATTTTCTCTTAACTTTAGCTTCTCAGAAGTAATCCAGCCTCCGTTCCAACAGGTAACGAGCTCATTCCTCTCAGATACAGCGGCCGTATGAGTCAAGCTAAACATTCACTCTTATCCAGAGCCACGGTTAAGAATTTGTGGAGCTACGCCTCTACTCCCACAAGCATCTCCATGGCATAACTAAAATATTATGTACGGTGTGACCTTGAACAAACGGTCAGAGGAACGAGTAACCTTCCTACGCCAACCATGGCGGTTAGCCCCAGAAGCCAACCAGAGTACTGGATATCCAACTCGTACCCATTGCAAAAGGAGTCAGACCAGAAGCCATAGCGGCGAGGCGACTAAATGCAGCGAAATCCTCTCAGGCGATCAACCGTGTGATAGCAGACTAAACCTCCAATACTTCGGAGACTGTCTGTTTCTGTCACCAGGGTAAGATGTCAAGTGGCTACAAAATACAGATATACGCAGACGGCACCGGTCACTGGTTCGTATCCTAGGCCATATGAATCCAGTTCTCGCCTTCACGACTATTTCCTGAAGACTGGTTTTAATATTATACTCTCGTCTACGCCTGCGTAATCAAATAACTCTTCTCTTCAGATTTTCAAACTAAAACTTGGCAAGTATTAATTACTAACAGACAGACGTACCTGTGAAAACGCTAATAAACTATAGGGTTCCAAAATATTTCTTGACATCATTAGAAGGGGCTCACTGCATAGAATTAATTATATACAGTAACGTTTTTCTGTTAGCCACGAAAATCGTAAAGATGTAGGAAATATACATAAAAATATTTTCCTTGATCAATTCTTTATTTTACAGAAACATTTAAAGATTTTGTAAAAGAATATTTTGTACTCCTACAAACCTAGATTGTGATGTACCGAACTGAGAAGCAAATCTGCCAGTTCCTACAACACGCCACGTACACCAACTCCAGAAACAAACTTTTGCATCTGGCAATGAAAACCATCTGAATTTGAATCACTTTCTACAGAATTCCCGAAGGCTTTTCTGCACAGGTAATATCCCCACGTTAATGTAACTACATACGAGAACAAATGCTGTAGAGGCGCAAGTTGTTAAAATTAACTCCGTTATTCAGTTATTTACTGGATCGATGCGGAGACATGGCGGCCCACCGCAGAACTCATGACGCTGTTTGATTCTCACGGAGAATCTCGCTCGCATCATGAGAAACCAGCTCAATTTGTCGAAAACACATTTTCTTGATAAACGAACACATTGGAATCTCATATTTATCTGACTTCACACAGCACAGGCATACAAATCAATAACGAAACCAGGTTTACTCTCTCTAAGCCAGAAAGTCTCTCTCTCAGCCCTACTGGAGCGGAACCTTTCTTTGAGCGTCACTAGTCGCACAGCTGACCAAGCAATTCCTGCCTTTTATGTAACCTGGAGGTTAATTAATGTGCTCACAAAAGCCACTCACAAGTCCCTGCCCTGAGCCAGGCAAATCCTATCGGTTATTTCATAAACTTATTTCTTCAAGATCAATTGTATCACCCTCCCATACGTGCCTTAATAATATTTGAAGATAGCTGTCATCAGGATTGTTGCACTGTGTGGTCTGGTAGACGATTACGCCGTCGTGGTTCGTATTAGTTCCACTCATTTCGATGTAGACTGCGCCGACTTCATACGTCCGCCGAAATTGGATGGAACCATCGAGTTGTCTCGGCATCCAGCAACTTCAAACGTCAGAGGTTTCTGTAACATTTGCATAACACCTTACGGTAAGGGCAAACTGCGTGAGTATCTATGACATCCCATGTTCGCATTTATATTCCAGTCTTCCTTGGCTACAAGAGCGGAAACACAGCCCCACAACTCGGTCCAGCACTCCCTGAATGGAAAGCTACATGACAACTGTTGCAGCGCTCACAAAGGTCGGCCGGGCAGATAACCTCGCGACACTGACGACCGGGGTTCAAGAGTACACCGCCATATCCAAAACGGCTTTTGGGCGGGGGGTACAAGAAAGGGCTTTCCCATAGACACTAAATAGGGCACTGGATTTGCCCTTGGGTAAGTGTGGTCGTGTTAAAAATCTGAAAACACATGCTCCTGACAAGAATCAAACCCCATCGCCCAACCCGTATACAGCCACTTTAAAGAGCTATTATGCAATTCCAGGTCTCTATATTAAAGGACAAAGTCTCATATTAATTTCATAATTGAAAATACGGCTCGTGGTATCGGTTTATAAGCAAAGCCGGTCGGGAAAAGATTCCAGCGGCGGATGGATAATCTTTGAAAAGTAATGCTACCGCAAGAGAGTGTGGAGCGTTTTAGAACATAAACACCAAAGAGGCATAGTCGTAGGTACCCCATAAGACGTGAATTCACAGGTACCCGTACAAGACGAATGATTACTGTTCATGTGGTCAAATAATACGTAATGCGCCTGCAGTCGTCTCGTCTCTAGGCTGCAGGGCAGAATCTTAATACAAAGGCAGATCTAACAAATAAATCAATGGAAAATGTGGCAAAGTTCAAATACTTGTGAATGACAGTAACAAATCAAAATTTCATTTACGAAAAAATTAAAAGCAGATTAAATTAGGAAAATTCTTCCTACAATGCAGTCCACCATCTTTTTCTACTTTACACAAACGTGCAGATTAAATACTATACAAAACTATAATTTATATCTTCTTTTAGATGGGTGTGAAACTACGATTTTCACATTCAGAGAAGAACAAAAAATGACAGGGTTTAATGAAAAAAACAGGACAAAAGAGAAGAATGCACAATGAGACAATTCATAATTTATTCTCTCCACCAAATACTGTTCTGATGATAATATCAAGCAGAATGCGATGGGCAGGGCACGCGGCTTTCATGGGGCAATGAGATATGCGTACAGAATTTTCAATGGTGAGCCAAAAGGGAAGAAGTTGGGGAGTTAGTTATTTCAACACGTGTTCGACCGCACTGCACCAAAGACGAACGTTACTATTTATACGAAGCTCTTAAACATATCACTGAGACTAGGATTCACATAAATACATATAAATTTCAATTCTGGCACCACTTATCTGGTTAACATATCTTCAGTATTCCTCAACACTTAGAAGCAGATAAATTCCCCTTGCATCGTGCCTATGGACGAAAACATTGCTTTTCCACGGCGAAGCTCTGAAAAACTGTGGTTACACAACCTACTTTAATGTAATGAGTTTCTTCTTTATCGAATTACTTCTCCCTTCTCCAACAGATCTGGATGGCACAGACCTACGGCTGCAACATTTCTGTTTCCACACGTCTACCCTTCGGAGCCCTGTGTAACAACACGATAAGTAATGATGGTAGTTTACCAAACTTCGTCACGATGTCACAACGTGGACCCGCTGCTCCGCTAATATTCATATAAACCTGGCAACTAACTTCCTTCGCATTTAATGTACGTTAGAGCAAACATTGGTTCAACTTCAAGCAGTCAAGGAGTCCGTTTACAGTTGTCAGAAGGTCCTCAGTACGGCTTCCGCGTCAGAACTTCATGACGCAGAGAGGTCTCCTTGTGCTGATAACAGTCGCGCATATAGTAAAGCAATCACCTCCTTTCCATGGAATCAGAATTTTCGTTGTTGTGCCCACAACAGCCAGCAACTGGCCCAATCTGAGACAGATGAATCCAGTCCACACTCTCGCTTTCTCTTTCTATCGTCGGATTACTGATGAATAACGAATTGGAAAGGATATGGATGGAAGCAGTCGTCGTCTAATTAAAGGCAGTATCTCGGATATTGTCTGGGGAACCTGAGGAAAACCCTTGGTCAAGATAGGCGGTCTCCTGGTCGATATTTGAAACCGGGACCTCCCGTAAAAGGAAAAGCGGAAGAAGAACAACGAAACAAAATTATAATTAATACGAATGTAATTTTAAAGCAATGGTACGTTTCACTCTGATAAATCGTATAAATTAAGGCAAACTTACTTCAGTACCTCAACATGACTACGAAATATACTGTATGTACTATGAAAAGTAGTGTTTCTGAACCAGTGTGCCGTACCATTCTAAATTCTAATGAGTTCCTATACCTTTAATCTAAATTACAGATCACAAAGGTGGTAACAGCGTAGGTCTCGTTAAGCCCTGTTCTGACATCTCATCGGTCCGTGATGCTGTTTCGCAAAACACTCACCAAACAGGCAATCATGTTCTGAGAGAACTACCCAATATTGTGCTTCAGCCTGAGGTCTCTCTCTAGCTTAAGGTGACAAAACGTCACCTCGCCGGCATTTGCTCCTCTATTGTGCGGCTTTACACGCTTGCAGAAGCTCGGCCGGCAAGTGATTCTATCCGAGTGCGTTCCCTTACTCTCAGTGGCTTTCACTTACAAAGGGCGGTGAAGATTACACCTTGAATTATGTGAGGAATTCATCAAAGCTTCGCATAAGAAGAAAGCTGTAAACTTGAACGAATTTGTGTAATGCCACCTGCGGGCTGAGCCCGGTTTATTCATAAAATTATGTCTGGAATGCAGATCGAATTTTTTCATTCAGCATTCCAGTGAGTGACCATTGGCCCTTGGCCCGTGGCACGAAATTTTAAAATAATGACGAAGATGAAATTAAATGAAACGTTCATGAAAATTCTTAAATCACTGCAATTCATGTTTCGCTAATGCCTTCTAAGTAATATCTGCAGTTTTCACGAAGGTGAGATCGAAGATGGCTAAATTCACCCATGGCCCTGATGATGGAGGCAGCAAGGACCTCTGAAACGCTGGTACAGTTCTACCAGACTACACGGTGCTACAACCCAGAAGACAGCGACCTTCAGCCTGCCTTTTAATTTACAAGACTTAGCATTAACCAAATTTATTATGTTCATTTCTAAAATACACAAGATTTTACATCAAAGGTTTTATAAAACTATGAATTATATTACACAAGAAGCAGCTAATTTTTTAATTATGTAAACCTACAAATAAATTATAGAAATAATTGTACATTCCAGCATTTACCTGTTTAATGAGTAAGTGAAGCAAGCTATAGAATTTCCGACCACAAAACTGTAACCTTTCATTATTTAACACAAAAAGTAAATTATTATTGGAGCTAAATGTATCGGCTATTGTTCCAATCTTAGAGTTCCTTGTAGCAAACATACTCATCCGTCGATTTACAAATTTTCTCAACAAAGAACCAGGTAAATTTATACCTATTTTAGGTTTACGAACACTATTTTCTCTACAACGAAGAATCAATTAATGTATCACCGTTTATTTATGGATATTAAAACGGTCAGTAATTAAGGTTTCAATAAAGATAATTGTTTATTCTTTGTTTATCTAAGTTCAGAAGTTTATGCTGTAACTATTGTAACTCTTGTACAAACTAAATGTTTGATTGAACATTTCAATAGTGATTTACATGGTCAAATATGCAGTATGTATCATAAAAAACAGCATTATAACTTTTTTACGATTGTACAGTATTATAACACGTGGGAACACAATGGGTGACTTATCAGTCAGAATTTTTTCGCTTTGAAATTGGTGGGAATTTCATTTTCGATTAACGAATTTTTACCTTATGAACAGTTTTCATAGAATAAATTACGTCCGTAATTGTAAAGACGGGAGAACTCCAATTCAGTGCAAGTGCCGCTTTGAGAAACTGGCAAGTAAATTAGATAACACAGCCGACCTATTAAGACCTCTATCTAACTATATACCTCCTCAAACGGCAGTTTCTCCTACATGGGTCACTCTTAAGTAAGAACCAGTCCACACAAATCAAGATGGCATGGACAACGCTCCAATAAACCCTCATAAAACATATTACTTTCACAAAAAATCCAAAAGCCACAGAATTCCATTGCGTTGTTTCGTATTAGAACTGCATAGAGGGAACAACGCGAGCTAGATCTGTGGCCATCTATAAATAGGATTTTGCACAATATGGCGTATGAACGAGAATGGGCCACAGTATCACCTCTACTTTGATTACTTAGCTCTGTTCTTATGACCTTCGCGTACGAGGTCCGATCGGAAAGTTTCTAGACTGCGCCTATAAAAACCCGTACACTTATCTCAGGTATTCAATTCATCCATCACCCTCGAAGTAGTTCCCCTGGGAGGGAACACAACGATCCCAGCGCCGCTGCCAAGCCTGGAAGCATCCCTGGAAATCTTTCTTTGTCAGCCTGTCAAGCACCATCTGCGATTCTGCCTGAATCTCTTCTATCGTCTCAAATCTCCTTCCCTTTAGCTGAATTTTCATCTTTGGGAAGAGGAAACCTTAGAAAGGAAGTTGGGGTCGGTTCTTGCAAGATCTTTCAGCTCCTGACAAACGAGAAGTCGATTCTGCTTCTGGTCCTCAGACAGGATGCGTCGCATGTGGAGTTCTTCCTTTAAAATCAGCTGACAGGTCCCATAGCCTATCCCAACAATGTCGCACAAGTCGTTGATGGTACGACGTCGATCTTTGTGAATGGCCTGAGGTTCGACCATTTTTAAAACGTGAATGCCACATAAAAGTTTGTGCACGACCCATTGCGGACTCCCCAAATGCTTGCTTTAGCATTTCATAGGTTTCCGTAGCCGTTTTGGCGAGTCTTTGGCAAAATTTGATGCACACGCCATTCCGAAATCGCAGGAGGGTCGGTGTAATGCACTGCCAAAACGCCCGTAACTAAGAAACAAATGCTAATTCGATGATGTCGGCTGGCACACTGATTCACTATGAATGTAGGCCGCACCCCCTAAAGGCAGAAGCTCGTACTACATACGGTTCGCCCGCTATTGACACAGTCTTGTAACTTTCCGATCGCACCTCGTATTATAGACAATCCATGCTTCCGCCCAAGGCCTGGCTCGCTGGTTGGCTGGCTGGCTGCCTGCTTGCTTACCGTAGTAAACCGACGTTTCGGGAACAAACTCTTTCCCCATCTTCAGGGTTCTAATGTGACTGGATCCTCGGAAGTCGCCTGGCGTCATCGCGAAACAGGCCATATTTATTATTGGTGAAATGCGGGATGCCTTTAACCACCAAGCAGAAAAACGACGCTACAAATCGCGACGAACAATATGCCACATTTAGTACAAATGAACCTCGACGTTCGAAAAACGACGCCAATCGTCGTACCGACGGCTAAAGCGCAAAATGTAACGCAGGAGACACTCGGGATGCCTGCGGACACGGCGTCAGAAAACGACGTCACGAAGCCTAAAACCCCGAAACCAAGGACTGAATGTTAAGTTAAACTAATAGACGCTTCCGGACGCTACACAAGGTTCTGGCAAAATGACTCCGACAACCACACACAGCACAGATAAGCCTTCAGAATCATACAAATCTAGCAAACCGATGACCAGCGTATCGACGATAAATGGTCAAGACGCCGAGCGCTGAGAAGCGGATAAACTTTAAGATACGTGACGAAAAAGAAAATAAGAATAAAACGAACCCAACCTAAACCTAACCTAACCTAAGCCGATCTATGCTAACATAACCCAACTTGTACTGACCCGCCCTGCTGAGGCCTGACGAAACTGTCCAATCATGTTCAAACCTGTGCCGAGTTGAGCAGGTAGGAGCAGTCTTTGAGCCGACCTGCTTTAATGAGGACAATCTCTTGTAATAATTTTCTGACTCAATTCATCATCAGACATGACTACACGTTGACACAGAAGAAATGTACAGACATTATGAATATATTTTAAACGAAATTCTGTAAATAATTCTTTGATGAGAAATGCTCTTTGGTTCAGGGATTGTATTTTTACATGATATTCAACAGTCGGTCTATGTGTCAGATGTTCTGGCGTTAGAAGAGCTTCCGAGCAAGACAGATTAATAAGATAACATGGTTTTCCAATCTTCCAGCAGTAGCACTGCGGGGACTTTGCTTTTATTGAATAACTCACTCCGTACCGAGAAAGGGAAACAAACAAAAAACAAAAACAAAGGAAAACATAATTCAACATTGGACGATCAGTTCAGTAAAGCTATTTGAGAAAATAATCGCAGAATATTCCCAGAATTATACCAATCATAAAAATTGCACTTATATATTGTTAAGAAGATGTGACACTACGCTTCAAAGGTTAATGTTCTGTATTAGCCAAATTCACTGATCAATAATAAATGCTCCTTGCATTACGGAGCACTTAGATAAATCTACGTCAACTATTTAATGAACGTGATATTCGTTATACTAATTCATTGCATCTTCTTACACGACGTCATACCTCGTCTTCACCGTCCATTTTAATAATATACGTCCGTGCAATTGCGCTGAGACGGAATGGCATCTCCAACTGACTTGGAAACAAAAAATAAAATTATAGGATCTCACCTCGAGTGAACACAAACCGCACATGACACCGATCTGCAACCGAGTTGACGCTCAATTTTACTTCCTGCTAGTTTCCTGGCAGGCATTCTGTGTTTCTGTTTCCGCCTTAAGCTAATGCTCCTATCAAGAACAAAAGCAGCAGCCGTGTGTGTGTCGTAAATCACAGCTTCCTTCGAACAAAATACGTCTGTAAAGAAATACATCTGCAAATGGAGTTGCGCAGTGGAGAAAACTACCTTATAACAGAACAGGTGATACGGACCCGCAAATATGCACTGTATTTGAACGATATTCCAACGTAGCGTACATACTATTTACTTTATAAACAGAAATTCTGGTAAAAAAAATAGATACACACACTGTAACAAGTCGCTTCCAAGGATCAAAGAAGCCATCAAAAATCAACTGTGAACGTTTAATTAAAACTCTCTAAGAAGTCCACTTTTACGTGAAAATAACACAAGTCTCTAATGTAAAACTTGGGAATTCGCCTCCTTTCAGCGGAATTTAATAGGATTCAAACATATTCATCAGTTCTCTCCGAAGGAACATCAGACAACACAGAATAACTCCTAACTTCTGATTACACATCTCACATATATTTCAGTATTTCCCAGAGAAATGAAAGTTGATAAAATAAGAATTACTTACACAAGATTGACATTGATGTGGAAATTAATGTGATGTTTCGTCTCGCTTACAATTTCTTCGCTGATTCCCAGGCGGCATGCAGATTCTCTGCAAGCGTGTACATGAAGTCACCGGGTGATCACTTGCAGAACGGATTCAACAAGAAGGAGAAACTATGAGGTGATCATAAAGTTTAGGTGAAGAGGCTGTTGTCATGGAAACACCCGACCAAGCGAACCTGTTACCTGTAGCCTATCAGAGGAACATCTAGCATCCTGCTGAAGGATCATGGCATGCAACTACAAACATTCTAAGATCCGGATAATACTGAACTCGTCTGTCACTTCCCGGCTCACGGCAGGAACTCCGATAACATAGGTCAGTTAATATTACTGTTTAAATGCAGTGATACTCGGCACGCATTCCTAAAACCTTTCAGCGCTTGGCGGTGAGTCATGCAGTTCCAGCCGCGAGCCGGGAACAAAAAGTAGAGTTCAACATTACCAGTGAACTCGGTGTAGAAGGCTGCCTTCAAAAGGACAAATCGTATTCGGCCTCGCAATTACGGTTGCGTGCGAATTTCTAGGCCGACGAGCTGGGAGACCGCATCGGGTGATGCATGCCTAGGCAAATCATCTCGTCTATGAACCTTCAGAAATAAGACAAGACATTCTTAGTTAACTTCGGTGGCTCAGTTAAAAATGTAGGGACAGTTTTGTCCTGTTAAAGCACGATACTTGGCAGTTCCTTAACAATTACATTACCGTATAAGATTTAAGGATCTGGAGGCATTAAAGACGTCGATGTTTGTGTTTTGCGCTGTAACACCGTGTGGAATTGTGAGTAGACGCCGACAGACAAATGACTAATTTACGTCTAGCTCCCAATAGTTTTATCTTTATATATATCTGTATGTGTGTGTGTGTTGTAACTTATGAAAGAACAGACCGACAAACTGGGAGAATGGGGAAGTTAATTATCGATGTGATATTTCTTGCTATTAAGAGCCACTTCTATCAGACAAATTTTCAGTCCTAGTACATTTTTCCTGTATCTTCGGCAAACGTTAAATCGAGACGATCCCTTGTCCCAAGTACTTGCATCTTGACAAGCCACACAGATATATTGATTTTGCCGCGGCAACTCTTGAACTAGGGCAGACCTACTTCCGTTTTATCAAAGCGTTTCTAGGAACATAATGATATAAAGTCACGAATGGGTGTACTTAATAAAAGGGGATGCAGATGGAGCGAGTTAATAACAGGGCGCAGGAACCGAATTATCTGTGCCATGGTGAACAACCGAACAAACTAGTGCAGTGATCAAAATAAAACAAGCCACAAGTCATTTACATAATAGCTAATGTCGGACCGCACGCACAGAGTCAATTTTGTTGTTGTCAGTAGATCCATTATGTGCTAAAACTCAAACAAAATTAATTTTGTAAACTTCTTCAAAAGTGGTTCACTGTGCAAAATTGACACAAGTCACAAAAGAAACAAAAAAAAACTGAACTGGAGGCACTCACCACCACCTTCAGGAAAAACGGATACAGCAACCGTCAGATTCAGAAAGCTCTCAATCCGCCTGCGAGGCTGCCACCGCCTACTGAAAAACCAGCCTCGGTTGCCTTCCTGCCCTACGTCGGGACGACCTTCAACCGCATAAGCAGGTTGCTGGCCAGGCACGACATCAAGTCTGTTGGTCTTCCGCCAAAGAAAATTCCCAGTTTTCTCCGGCCGGTAAAGGACGACCTAGGACTGAAGACGCCTGGCGTATACAGAGTTCCCTGCGAGTGCGGAAAAGTCTACATCGGCCAGACAGGCCGTTCCGTTGAGGCCAGGATCAAGGAGCACGAACGCCACATCCGGCTCGGGCAGCCCGAGAAATCTGTGGTTGCTGAACACAGCTTCAACTTGGAGCACAAGATACAGCTAGAGGACACTTCTATCCTCTCCTCAAAAACCGGCTACATGGACCGGTTAATCAGGGAAGCCATCGAGATCGAACTTCATCCTGATAACTTTAACAGGGAAGATGGACTTCACCTGAGCCGGTCCTGGAAGCCTCTGATCCACACACTCCGAGAACGAGCAAGAGTGCGCCGCCAGAACCAACCAGACCAGTAACTCGGCCCCTTTCAGGGCCTTTATCCATACAACTACACTCACCTTTCTCTCTCTACTTTCTCTCCCTCTCCCACCCTCGCCCACGTGCTACCATTGGTCCACTCCCATACCTGCTCCCATTGGCTCGGGGCAGGCTACACCTTTCACGTCCCTGCCTATAAAATCCAACTCCTCACACCCTATTGGCATACAGCGCGGTATCTGGGGGTCACCCTTGACGCCGGGCTTACCTGGTCGGCGCACGTCAACCAGGTGGGAAAGAAGGCGGCGCAACGATTAGGTGTGCTAGGCCCGCTCATCAATAGGAGAAGTGGCCTGTCCATCAGGAACGGTGTGCTGCTCTATAAGCAGCTCATCCGTCCCATGATGGATTACGCATGCCCGATCTGGAGGTCAGCTGCCCGCACCCACGTCCGGAAGCTGCAAGTTCTGCAATCCAAGTGTCTTCGCATTGTTACCAACGCGCCCTGGTACGTTAGTAGCAGGCAAATACATGAGGATCTGGGGGTCCCTTTCTTTGCCGACCACACCAGAGCACTGACTGAGAGATTTGACTCGAGGTTAGCTGGTGTGGGGAACCCCTTAGTTCGGCAACTCGGGAGGCACTCGTGCCGAACGAGGGCTGCCAGAGGTCGCCGAAGGGCAACTGAGGGCGACCGATGTTCAGCAGGCCAGCCGAGGCCGTCCCCAAACGACGGCCAAGTCGGCACAACGAGTGGTTAGACTACTCGGCTACCCTGACTGAGGTTTTCCGTGCTTTTCCTCAGTTGTAAGGCGAATGCCAGGGTATAACTTAATAGGGGCACGGCCCGCCACCCTCCCCCCCCCCGATCATGGAGGCCATCAGCTGAAATGATCTTCCCCCCACGCCGCAGAGGCCTTCAGCCGAAACGGCCCCTCCCTCTCTGGGTTCAAACCCCAGAGATCCAACCAACCAAATTCCTTTGGACAACTTGCCTGACGGGATAACCTCCCATCAGCAGCAACAGATCCCAGTTTGAATGGTCGAGGCTCCAGCCACGGCGTAACCCTGTTAGCGTGAGCAAAATTTCCGTTTTTTATATTAAGACAGTTTACCATTTCCAGCAATGCGCCTTGAGTGCAGGAATGGTGTCACCTAGGTAGGGACGATGCTTGCGCTTGCGCAGGCCTCCGCCCTCAGTTAGCTTTTTGGTTGGTTGGTTGGTTGGTGGTGCCTATTGGCATATTCATCGCCCTGATGACGGAGGCAGTATGACCTCTGAAACGTTGGTTAACATCGACCAGACTACACAGCGCAATAACCCAGAAGACAGAAATCTTCATACTCATCGCCCTGATGATGGAGGCAGTATGACCTCTGAAACGTTGGTTAACATCGACCAGACTACACAGCGCAATAACCCAGAAGACAGAAATCTTCATATTCACCGCTGTGAGAACCTCAAGTCTTACAAAAAAAAAATCCCCTCAGATATACGATTTTAAACATCTTTCGACATGGCGTATACAGACCTAATAAACACAAGACAAAAGTAATGCATGTTTTTTTTGAAGGCAAACATCTATGAAAATGGTTCGTTTTGTTAACATTAAACTTGAAGAAGACTGTAAAAGTGGAATCCATACTAGAATAAACACGCGGGTTTCAAAATTCTGAATTATTAATAAAAGGTTACGTCCGTTACCTTACTTAGTTAGACAACTTCAATTACCAACTGTACAAAACCTGCGGTCTTAATGTCTTCTTTAGGTACTGTAAATCAATACCCATATGTCACAAGGAGTGTTAGGTGGTAGCATAATCGACTCGTTCGTATGGGCTCAAAATACCAAATCCCGGTCATATCAAAACATTTTTTTTCCTTCATGAAGCCACCATGATGTTATTTTACTTTATAAAAATAATTGCTGTAACAAAATTTTGTGTTTTCAAAAATATGTAACCAAACATCACTGTATGACCCTCCTGTAAGTGGCGTTAGTTTCGATTTGACCTGACAAGTTTGTTTATCCGCCATATTGATATTGAGGATTGTGGAAAATTGAAAAAGTACGCTTTTAGGGTAGCCCATATCTGCATAACCCTCATACCAAATTTCGTCCACAGTCGTCTAGTGATTCTTGAATTGAATTATGCGGGAAGACAGACATAACCAGCCCTTTATGCATTAATTTCATACACATCTTGCAAGGAACGCACAATAACAAACATGTACGGCGATAAAACGTGAGGAACACAAACAGGCGACGAAAGCATTTGGAAACAATTTACAATATTCTAAATGGTCTACACCTTTCAGCTCCTGCTGCTGAATTACGTCTTGTGACATCAAATGATAATGCAGTCTCTTAAAATTAATTGCAATGCTTGTTGGTGGAACGAGGAACAAGTGAACACAAGAGACCTGTTTGAGGGGACCAAAAGAACCAATCAGTAGGATGAAGATGTCTGTCACCTGGGCTGCAGCGCCCTGTAGTCCGGTAGAGATTAACCAACGTCTTAGAGGCACTTGCTGCCTTTATCATCCGGGCGACCGCCCTTTCCTGTAACTATTTTTCGTGGATTGCTCCATATCTCGTATGACGACAAACAAATTATAAGTCAAAGAGGTTGGAAATTAAGAGTGCGTTAGAGTTCTGGCGCTGTATTTGGCACCATGGCAGCGGTCCCTCGATACCTGTTGATGCAATGATGTATAGTAACAAGAACATACCAAATTTTGCAGCCAGAGTAAATTAAAAACTTAAGTGAAAAATCTTGTAAAAGGCGTGTCAGCGTTATTCCTGAAAGGTTAAGAACTTGTTCTAAAAACCAAAGGTCATATTAACAGCGAAATAACAAGTTCTGTTACACTTAGTTAGTCTCTTATTAAATTAAGCTCTGATGTGGAAGAAACCGTGTGTTCACATTAATTTGCACAAGACTGTAGTTTGGGAAGTCAAGCCAAGAGACAAGCTAAACCGTCAGAGAAATCAAAGAAACAAGTTAAAAACTTTGGTAACTTTTATGATAGAGGTGGCCTGGAAAAACAAAACGATGGTAAAAAATAACATTAAAATGAATAATATAAAACATGTAAGACTTGAGGTTCTCACAGCGGTGAGTATGAAGATATCCGTCTTCTGGGTTATTGCGCTGTGTAGTCTGGTCGATGTTAACCAACGTTTCAGAGGTCATACTGCCTCCGTCATCAGGGAATTCAATGAAATCATTCATCGCCCTGATGACGGAGGCAGTATGACCTCAGAAACGTTGGTAAACATCTACCATGCTACACGGCGCAACAACCCAGAAGACAGAAATCTTCATATTAAGAATTGCTCTGATGACGGAGGCAGTATGACCTCTGAAACGTTGGTTAACATCGACCAGACTACACAGCGCAATAACCCAGAAGACGGATATCTTAATATAAAACATGTTCTGAGTCTTCGTACAGAACTGCACTCTCCGCTGGTAGGTTTGTGTGTTAAGGTACAATTTGGCTGCACGCGACAGAGACAAGCGACCGAGGCAGGCGACAGAGACGGGAGACGGACACATCGCAGCTTGTCGCCACACACTTCTGAGGTGACGACCGAGACATGCGGCAAAGTGTTTGTTTTCTGTTTTGTTTTGTTGAGACATACGTGCACATATTCTGTGAAAAATTAGTACAAAAATGCTTCTAAAAAGGTTACTCGAAGAAGAAGATGTGTTGCTGTGTTATTTGTTGCGAAAGAAACAAAGAAAACCTATGAGTTCAATATTCAAAACCAGACGTGAAGAATTATCTTTCTGTCTGTTAATAAAGAATCATTTACCATTTTCTGCTACTAATTCTACCAATTGCTCATCTTGGTCACCAGTAAATTTAATTTCTGCCATTATTTTACTCAACAACACACGTGCTGCCTGAGCCCGTCGCGAGACACTACTGGTCCGAGAGCGGTCTCCTGTGCTTTGTCTCTGTCTCGCGCTCGTAATTGTACTTCATACGATTGTACAGAGAGCAGACAGGAAGCGACCAGTCTCGGTCTCGCAACTCTGTCGCCTGCCTCGGTCGCTTGTCTCTGTCGCGTGCAGCCAAATTGTACCTTTAGAGATGCCGAACGTTCGACTTCTATTGAGACCGGCCTATAGATGCGATTCCTATGAAATGTCGATTGTACCTACCCACTAACAGATGCTGAGAGACAAAAAATTATATAAAAGCTCTAAAATGAGACACGTTAATTTCATTTACAATCGACGCTAAAATCAAAATCGAAAAGAGAAACATAAAATAGAAGTCCATATTACACGTCGTGCATTCTCATTAAAAACCCATAATGCAACTTACTGACAATTGAACACGAGGTAGATGCAATTACTGTTCAATTTTAAACAGTTAATTGGTCACAGAATGGCCACAGCCACGCCATTCCGCTTCACTGGTGGAGAGCTATAAATCCAGTTCATTTTACATATCACATCTCACTCTTAAAAGCAGAATTATGTCGGCGGAATTGTGGTTGTGGCGGGTACGTTCCTGATATACGGCTAGTTGAGATGTATGGGGAACAATATAGCCAATTAATCAGATTTCCCATTTAATCTCGGGATGTATAGCCTTGCATCAAAGGCTGAGAAAATACTGTCAATTACAAAACGATACATCGTTAGTTCAGAATATGTAAATGCGAAGATCTGGGTCGTAGCACCGCGTAATAGGGTATAAGTTTACCAACGTTTCAGAGGTCGTTGTTGCCTCCATCATCAGGGCGATGAGTCCTGATGATGGGGGGCTTCTGCCAGACTACATGGCGCTACAACCCAGAAGACAGCCATCTTCGGACTCACCGCCGTAAAAACCTCAAATCCTACCTACATAAATGCGATGAACAGTTTACTGTTACATCAGCCGTAATAAAATTCTTCATCCAGAGTGGGAAAAGTGATCACGCTTGGAAATAATCTTTGCTGTTTTATTTCCGGACACAGCAAAATTTTATAGGTGTCGCCAGCCAAATGCAACTTAATCGAAATGCATTAGGAAATAACTCGAGTGAAGTATAAAATGAGGATTGTCACTGGAACAGACTGCTGACACTATCTAGATGCAAATGGGAAAATTATAATTAAATTAACCTGAAGAAAGTAGTGTGTGAACATGGACTGAAGTCCAGCGAAGCAGTGGACTGGAAATCTGACCAGCTAAGCAACTATCACTTCTCAAGGCCTCTGCTCCATGAAGTAAGTGAGTTAGTTACCGTTACCAACATGAGTCAAAATCAGACATGAAAACACGTTCTGTGGCTTGGGTATTTGCCGCTGGAACACTACGATCGTGTGTTCAAATATCACTCCATTCCTATGTCATGTTTTACAGTGTATATGAAGGCCTTGTTGCAGGACCACCAACCAGTCCAGGAGTTTTGCCAAATGTCCAAAAATTTATAAATGCTGGCAACCAAGGCTCAGAGTTGGATATAACGCCTACACTAGCACAAAAGAATCCATTTCGGATTTTCCAATCACCCTTCATTCGCGCTCAGAACTGCTGTAAAAGCGTAGAAATGTACAAGACTGAATTACCGCAAATAAAAATCCAAAATTATAAAATGCGGCCAGGTGGGGCGAGCCTCGACCCGAGAGCGCTGTGGTATAATTTTGGAGTAAACCTGACCCATGTAGGGCCCTGGGCACGTTTCCTCCTGGTAAAGGCGCAAGCACACACACACACACACGTGTGATATACCTCGTCTTTATCTCGCGGCGAAACAGCGGTCTGCTAGCAGCGCACACGGGAAACATACAAAGTGCTTAATCTACCAGTGAAATGCGTAAGCGAAGACGGCATGGCTGCTAGGTATTGAGAAACGGCATCAACTACTACAGTCCACGACTGTAATCTTGAGACTTGCGAGGAATGCAAAGTCCGTAGCGTTAAAGGCAGACGATATCTCTCCTCCTTCCTCCTTCACCCTACCTCCTCATCCCGCAAGACTCGACATTACAGTCGTGGACTGTATAGTTTTAAGTGTCGTGTGCTCCCTTGCTGTCATCATGTTGTATTTATTTCTTATTACATAAACATTCTAGTTAATGCTTATGAAAAGAAGCATTCTGCAATAGTTTCGTTATTATGAAAGTCAGCAAAGTACTTAAAGGTAACACAAAAGTTGAAACGTAGTGAGTGCTGAATATAATTTTGCCTTACGGAGAGACCAACTTCCTAGGGTGCAGGCAAGGATGTCATGGCTACTGTGAAATGATTGTTATCTTAGTACTAAATGTTATTCGTCTCGGATTACGTGGGGTCGAGATTCTTTAATCACTGAGATTACAGATGAACAGACTGACCTGAGTTTGTTTGCGTGTCTAATGAAGGTTATTTCACTATTTCATACAACCCTTCGGCTGATAAAATAACAAACAAGCCAGCAAACAAATCCGGACAATTCTGATGAACCTGCAGGCCGATAAATCTATACTACTATTAAAGAAACGTTACTGAACGAAACCATTTCAATACGGTTAAATTTACAATTTACGTAATAATTCAAATAGTAGCAATTTTTATTTTATATATTGCTACTTGATGACTTTCGATCAAAACGAGTAGTGGACTTGAATAAAGCATTTGAATACATGTAGACATAACTGTTTGATGGCCCTATGATTCCAAAGTAAAATAGCTAGTAAAACAACAGGATACTATTAAGAATATTGAGATGCTTATTAATATAAAACTTTACGGAAAATTTTAAAAACATGCGGATTGACATTTTAAAATATCATATCAATAAACATATTCTTCTCTCTTTTACACACAATTTACCTTATAAAATCTGCAGTATATCTGTAAATCGTGTGAATTCCTAATGCTTTTCAATAGGAATCGAATTCATCCCTGCAATCCTAAGTAAATTGGTTTGAAAAAAATAACGAATATTGTAAAATAATTTCAATGTGCTATGACTTGATTTCTGAACGAAGCCGCACGTACATACCTCCACGGAGCACAGCCCTTCTTGTTAAGTTGATAGTAAATTAATTACCTGAACAAGAAGTCCCCCGCCTTTTACGTAACGTAGAAAAAACCGAACTCAGTTCGTCCAACTCAGCGCACGTCACGAGCTATTGCACGGCTTTTCAAATCTCTGGAAAAAAAAGTCTAAGAGAGCTGGAAGTACAGGGAGCAATTTTTTTTTCCTGATTGAAATTGTGTGTCATGCCAAGAACTTGTGTCTGACAACGATGAGGTTTCAGCAAAACGATGCTACAGCCAACGCAGTCAGTCAGGGCAACCCTGGACAAGTCTAAGTTTCAGGAAAACCTACATAGCCTACTACCTATTTTTTGCACTCAGACCTATCACTGCCAGATGTGGAACACACAATAAAAGACAGGTTTCTCGTGGCCTCTTACTGAGAAGTCTGTTAAGACCTCGATAAACGGACGTATAACATCTTCAGCACAACAGAATACATGATACAATTTGAAGAACGAGATTTGAGGTTTTCACAAAGAATTCTAGGGTCTTCAATAAAGAAGATGGAGGAGATGTGTTCGTCTAGAACAGTGGTATTCAACCTTTTTTCTTCGCGTACCCCCAGATATAATTTCTCTTCAACTTTGAACCACCAAATTTGTTGGTTAAATTCAAGTTATACATAGTATATAATCTACATCTAAAATAAATCAAATAAATTACAATACTGATTATTCAGTGTTTATCATAAAATAATATATATATTTTTTAAATTTCACGTACCCCTTAAGATGTCTTCGCGTATCCCAGGTTGAATACCACTGGTCTAGAACACTAATAACCACCCATAAGACTACACGGCACCATAACATGAATACCACTATCTAAACAGACTATTGGAATTATTTTCTAAAATCTTAAAACTTTCTATACTCTACTTCAATATTAGTCTTCTAAATCATTTTGGTTAAATGAAGTAATTTCCTTGTTGCTACTGATGATGACCTCTTGAGGTTGAAACACGTATAACACTAGTACCGTTTTTATAGTGTTAATAGTTGTTTGTTTGCTTATTTTATATTTTCTAAACCTTTATGATGGCTCTCATGTTCAGCATATTCTCTAAATCCAATTTTTCAGCGCAAAGCGATTTATTGGGGAAATTATTTAGGGTTGCTTCAAACTATATTAAAGTTATACCTGTAATAAATTGTTCATGTGAGCACGATAACGTTCAATCAACACAGACACAAACGTAGCCCATATTAAAACAACTTCGAACCATTTATACGACTCTTATCATAAACGAAAACCTGACGGTAAATCATCACAGTCAATCGATTCATGCCCTCCCTTCCCCTCTGCCGACATCTGTGGACTTTCATGGTGCCCCCCAGACTTCCCCAAGTACTATATCGTTACCATAAAACCGCTATGATGGTCTCAGTTTCGACTACTTTCATACAATCAGACTACAGGCGACCCTCGTTATACGCGTTTTCGCTGCTTACGTTTTCGTATATCGGTGATTTTATTTCAGTATCGTGAATGAGGAGTATCAATATCCTATCAGCGGCCACGGTAGAATCTGCATGAGTCGCGCGTGGTGTCACTAGCTCGCCCATCCGGGTGGTACAAATGAAGTCCTCTCTCTCATAACGCATACGTTCCCCGCTTCAGGCGTTTGCGATATACGAGGCGATTCACGGGAACACAACCCCCGCGTATAATGAGAGTCACCTGTATTTTGTAGTGTGCTTGTACACAAGATGCGAGGCGGAGAACAACACATTAAACGACCTTAGGCTACTATTTTCAGCACATACGTATGTTCCTACACTTCCCTCTCTAATAAAATTAACTCTTCAGATTCATGCAACACTGTACGTTTCCCCAAGAACGTGTAATTTCAAACTGTAATTCTCCGCACAAACGTGGACTGCAGCGGTGAATACATTCCATTCAAGGAGAAATGCAGTATGAATAGCATCGATCCCTGAACAACTTTGTCCTCCCTGCAAAACACTTTTAACAACGAAAATAGCTGTCTTCAGGGTTGTTGCGCCGTGTAGTCTGGTAGAAGCTTTCAGAGGTCCTTGCTGCCTCCAAAGCCCTGAATATGGAGGCAGCATGGACCTCTGAAACGTCAGTAAATTTCTACCAGACTACACGACGCAACAGCCCAGACAGCCATCTTCAGACTCACCGCCGTGAAAAGCTTAAATCCTACAATTTTAGCAACGAGTTTTCGTCTACTCACGAACTTTGAAGAAACAAACAATTCTTATTTACGGGCATTGAACGGACTAATAAATTGCGACTCCAAATTCATTTAGCGAGCACAGAACCCCAAGCTTACGAACATTTTACGATGCGCGAAGTTCAAATTTAACAATATATCATATGAAAAATATAAATTAAACTTACGAACACATTTCAAAGAACACATTACGTTCGTAAGTTGGAGTTCGCCTGTATATGAGGCGGGTCACATTCGGTAAAAGCAAATCAGTGCATACAAGATGAAACAGACTACAGGAAACAATACCTGTTTTGATCTCTAATGTCTTTCCTTCATCCTTCAACACCATCATCCATCGCAGGGAACTTATTAAAACTTTCGTGGCCGTTGTATGATGCATCAACTTACCTAAAAACCAAGAAAATATCAAATAGAACACATGTAAGAATTTCATACTCAGCAGGTTTTATCATTTGATAAATAATGTCTTCCTTTGGACTGAACAAAAACGGTACTAAGGCATAAAACTCACCAGGACAATGCCGACGACAACACTCGGTAACCTCCGAAACGAACTTAACTAAGTATTCTCACAGGTGATAAACGGGCAATTACTGGATATTATGCTCACATGGGTTTGTAACGATTTTGAGATTCTATATGCTTAGATTCCCTACATACACGAATATACCGTCATTGAAGACAGTAAATTTCTGTCAACCGTGGAGTCAGAGCATCTGAAAACTCTACCCTGCAACTGCACAGATCAGCCCGGAAGATAAAGACAGTACGCTCCACCGAAACATGGTATCTACCTACAAGTTCACACGGTGTTACAGTCGTCTACCTCATATGCTTATTTCTGACAAGAAATAGATGTGAAACGACGCGGTGTACTCGTACAGCCTCATCTGACACGAGGTCTGTCGCTTTTTACGTAGCCACAGGTAAGAGACACGTACGAAATCCATGACCTTGTTTGGCAACAGCTGCCCTATATATATTTTCCGTATGGAATATAACGGAGGAGGTGAGAGAAGGAAACATTTTCCAATAACAACGAAAAAGCTAATGATCTGAGTTTTCTACATAATAATCAGAGACGGATATATGTAGAAAATCCAGCGGTTACCAATACTATTCTTGCTGTAAAACTTGATAAATTTACTATCCGCCACACAAGAAAAAAATACTGTATTCTGGTAGGTATAAAGATTCAAACAGCACCATCAAACATGTAACCACAGCCATTTTTCTTCGTTTTCTTATTGGTTCTTCTCGCGCTGTTCGTTCGAAGCAACCAGAAACAACAGCTATTCCATGTGACAGAGTTCGTCCCTTTTTACTGCGCCTTGAATATCCTCCAGTGAAAGAGACAGACTCAGTCCATCAGCAAGTAACTGAAGCAGCAACTAACTGTTCCTTCTGTTCAGTAACTTAGAAAATATGACAAAAAACAAATGAGGTTCCTTCTTTACAAGGAAAACTGCGAAATCACTCGCCTCTCCCAAAACGAATGATGTGGCATGTACATTTATAGGAGAGTGGGTTAGAGGAGAGACAGATATTCCCCTAGCGTCAGACAGTACATGAAGGTGTAGTAAATCGTCCAAGTGGAACACGTCATGAAAAATCCTCGACATGCCGCTGCTTTCCTTCCGAATACGCGCCCTAGCACGACAGAGTCGTTAACTTCTACGCAACCGGCACTGAAACCATAATACTGGTCCCAGAGGTGCAGGGCAGCTGAAATGCAGCGCACAAATAAAGATGAGAGTCTTTGGATTGTAGCGCCGAGTAGTCTAGTATACGAAAGTTTACCGACATTTCAGAAACTGCTGCATCGGAGCGAAAACTTCTGCCACCTTCGTGGTCGCCGCCCTAAGAAACTCAAATCCTACTTGACACAATAAACGTTCACACTCAATTAGTAAACACCCACAGGATCAGAAAGTAGATTTTTTTTTTACATTTAACTGAAACGTAACTTCAACAACAGTTCATCTAAACTGTTGGCACAGCTGATAATTATTACCTTCAAAGAAAGTTCACAGGCCTACACCGTTTGTAAACACGCCTTTAACCTACACTACCTGCTGTTAATATTTTGTTTCAGACATACATAAAAAGATATGCACGCCTTTACGTCAGAGTTGTTTCTACAACAGTATACTCGCAGTCCGTTCAAGCACAGAGATATCACGTGTATCTAAAACAAATCTACATTAGAACGACTTTCTCACATTGGACTAACGTTTTAAGAGATTTGAGAATTACAAAGCTGTAAAAATGCAGATTGTCGTCCTCCGAGTTTATGACTCACCTTAGTCTGTACGTGTTGCCTAGTTTCGGAGAGAGATATCGCCCGTACTCTGAAGATTGGGGTAGAATGTCCCTCTCGCCACCCACAAATCTGTGCGGTGTCGTAACTCAGAAGACGCCAACCACACATACAGATATACAGAGTGACATTCATAGATACTGCGTATTCCAATTACAGAGTGTCCCTATACGGACAACAAATGGTTCTACAGACGAGGTATTATTGGAAAATCGCTAACATATAGTAACTTATATATCAGATTCATTCCATCGCATTACGACGCACAGAGACGAGCGCCCAACCAGTAGAGCACACAGAATGTTTAGATACGTCATTAAACAGAAGGAGGAACGAGCAGACACAACATTTAGAAATAAATAAACGAAAACAGGCTTCAATTTCACATAATGTATTGACCCATTTATCTCCAGAAGCAAAGTTATTGGTACTTTATGGACAGACGTCAACACACAAGCACCGAGTCAGAATGCACTGTTATGTTCTGCAATTATGCTGGCAGCTTCCTTATGGTGAATCTGTTATACTACACTGGCCGGATACACCTATCGGTAAACACACAGCCATTTTCTGCACAACACAGAAACACGACAGCATCGACTAAAAATATCAGTGTGTTTCAAAGGACGCACAAGAAAGCCAATTTGAATTCGACCCGTTCCCAATTTACAACAAACAAAAACTGAAAGTGTAAGAATACGCCAAAATATGACTCACGAAAACAAATTTTCAAACAGCGCAATAACCCAGAAGACGGATATCTTCATACTCACCGCTGTGAGAACCTCAAGTCTTACAATATAGAAATACTCGAACCATTTATATATTGTTTGTCCGTCTTTGCACAGATGTGTTCACATGTACGATTACACTGACTTACGCGCAAGTTCTATTTCAACCTTCTGGGTGTATACACCCATCACCAGTTCATAAATACGTCTTCTTTGCAAACGCGTCACTGTAATCGTTGATGATGGGTGTATATACCCAAAACATGTAGTCAATTGACGCTTTCGTGAGTGTGTAAATGCACACGTGAACCCATTTGTGTAAAGACAGACAAATAATACATAAAAATTGGTTCTTATATTTCACACGACGCCTCAATATTAGCTAATAGAAATACTTGTTTATGGATTTCTCGCGATGATTTAATTCTTTTCTGCATGTCTTCTTAATTTTCCACTAGTGTATCAATGTCCCGGTGTAACAGACCTAAAGAGAAAACACGAGGGAAACAAAAGAACGCATATAAAATATCTGAATACAAATGATCGACTTCACGCACGATAACTTGGATATTTTGTGCTAGTCCCAATGAGGGTCAGCGCAGCCAAGCCTAGATCTACGACTACTACCAGACAAACTGATGTGATGGAATTTTTATGTCCAAATATAAGTTTTACATTGTACAGCATTATTATGCTTTACGCGGGAGCAGATTTAGGCTTCAGGGAACTACACTGCAGCCAGCGACGCTGATGATAAACTTATTTATGAAAACGGTACAAGGGGAATTAATGGCAAAAACTCGTGTCACAGATATTAATATACACAACAGTGTGGTAAAAGTAATATCCTATGTCAGGGAATACAATTATAAACAAAACATCTCTTCCGATGTTTCTGTGGTTTCAAGAACAATGTAATGCATACTCTCCGATCTATTGATCGGACAGGATACTGGGTAATAATTTGAGCGGTGTCAAAGTTATTTTTAAAAAAAGACCTACAGAAATTAAAATTACACCACTGGAAGGAGAACATAAAAAAAAAATTGTACTAGGCGGGAGAATTGACTAACTCCAACGATGACCACCAGGAGCGCAACTGCTGACATGCTAATAAAATTACGTAATTCTAGAAAGTGTTTTTTTTTTGTGCGCTCGATTTCCAAGCTTTAAATCTGTGATCACTGTTAACCAGAAATCTCAAGTGCGATCAGTTCTCTTCTCAGGCCGACGCCCCTACGTTTATGCGTCGTCTTACGGCCCCTTTGCAAACAAAAATAGATTTTCTTTAAGTTCAGACCTTCTTGGCTGACGTAAACAAGAAACATATCCACGCTTTCTAGAGGCATCGTGAAATGTTTGTTCGTAGTTATTACCGAGGAACGTTCAATTTTCTTGCAGTCATGCACCAGAAATCATCCATTCCAGGAGCACACGCCTGTCACAGGTGTACCCACCGAAATGTTGGCGGTTGCTCTTGGTCCACTCATGCTCCAGCTCGCTCAGCGCCTGCGCAGTGCCGTCCGTCCCTTCTTTCTTGCTCCAATTTCTTCACACTTGGAGAACGCAGTCATCCATCAACCGGATTCTATGGAAATGTCTTCCTCGATCGGTTTCTACGCAATGGCCTGGCCTAGCTGATGCTCCCATTCACATTCAAAATTGACCCCTACAAAGAGTTCCAGAAAAATTGCATTTCTGCAAACAAGGTGCTAGAAGGATCTTCGCCCTCACTCCATCAGTTCTCGGCTTCTCCAAATACATTATCCGTTTCGATTATCCTATAATTCATTATACTCCTCAGATGAATATAGGCTAGCTCTACGGAGTTCTAACGATGGTGCGTTACATTAAGTATTGCATCGTTCAATATTCTAAAAACGAGGTCAGGAGCTGTCTCTGCTCTCGTAGTCAGGTAAAAATGAATGTTCTCAATCCAGGGATTGGAATTAACCCCTGCTATTGAACTCAACAGAAATACATTTCCACTTGAAGAGCCGCTTATCGAAATATAATGGCTTCATTTTTAAAATATCGAACGATGGATCAAGTTCAGAGAAACAGCTATACTGAACTCCTCATTGTACTTCCCACATTCCTCCTAAATGTACGAAATTTTACCGAAACTTTTCCATTATTTATTTCAATCAGTGCACAATTTATCCTCTTCCAATAGAGCATCATTGAATTTTAGGTATTAATTTTATCCGGTACTATATTGACGTTCGTGATTCAATTTCATAACAAGTGCGGATAAATCTCTCACACGGCTATCTAGAAGTACTGAGCAGTGTGTATAACATTAACTGTTATCAATTGGATCAAGGGTTCGGAAGATCAAAATTCATTCCCATCATCTCCTATTTATTATCTGTGTTGATGGGTATCGATGTTCTACCTCGACTGCTGCCGATTATTCCATCAGGACTCATTACCGCCACAATCAACGACGCTAAACAGCATCTACCTATGTAGACTGCAATTCGAGCAAAAACAATTTTCAATAAATATCAACCTGCGTATTCTGCAAAATCTGAAATCACGATCTGTGACCTGAATTAGGTGCAAATTACAAAACATTGGAATTCAGTTTCCATACATGTTATTATTTATTCTGTTTTTCTCGTTCGTCTCTCTGTTCATTGGTTAAAGATACGATAGTGACAGATTTTTAAGAGTAGATATTTAAAATAAAAGATTTTCCGGATGTTTTCCACCGTCTAATAAATTCACAAAATTTCACGACGTTTCGGAGATGGTACTCTATCTATGTCTTCAGGTATACCTACTCTGTTGGGCCCAACAGAGTAGATATGTTACAGCTGTCTTCTTGCGTCTGATTAAACACACGCTATAAAGAAGAACGTATCTAAAAAAGGTTACGTACGAATCCTAACAGGGATTTCCACAAAGACGAGCAGTTTCTCAAAGTCTGGTGCATCGACGACACCGTCTACAAAGTATCTCTTCCAACAATTTCCGGTGCGGACACCCCAACACCAAACAAACGCAGACTAATCGAAATCCGATAAGTGAGTAGGCGGACTTTACAGGCGTCACGCTGAGAACAGCCGGACGGACTTTATCATCCCACTACGTGGCCATTTTACACAATGACTTAAAAAAATGTACAAGGTGAGGGGCACGGAAAACATACAAAAAGGTTTTATAGCATGTGTGCCGCCTGATGAGTTAGGCCGCACTGCAAAGCAATTTTATCGTCTGCCAAGGCGCATTCATTCACGTATGGCCATACTCAGATCCTTCAACTACGTCGCGTTCGCTCCAAATACCTCGTTCCAATTCGACCGTACGAAATCCGTCCACACAAAGAGTAGAAATCGCTTGTATTGTTTAACTTTTCACACCTGCAGACAGACACGGAGTGCGGACAGTGTTCGGTAGCGTGTCGGCTGGTCGGAATGAAAATATTTCGAACGCACTCATTACAGAGCAACAGACAAGAAGAAAAATTATGACCACCGTTTCATTGTTAATGAACTTGCTCCTGGTTATACGGAAATGGTTAACTAGCTCGAACTAGAATCTGTATCACAATATCCACATAGTAAGAAAGCTATTTATTAACAACACAGCCATTTTGAAGTTACCTACAAAATATGAATCCTCTTTTATAATTAATCGTGCAACCTACGTGCCTCTAAAGGAAAGTCGTGCCCAAATTATAATTCACACTCTGTATTTATAATTTCGACAGGTATAATTTTATACTTATGAGAAGGCGCGTCTATGAAGTTTCGTAAATTATTCATATTTGGGAGCTATTGGGAGGAATCGGGTAGGGGGACAATAACATGGCGATACGATAGCTTATTCATATAAATTAAGGACCAAAGACTAAGAACCAAAGTCACTAACCCTTTAAAGTTTAGCGGGAGAAATAATTCCCACAATTAAAAAAAATACCGATGTGAATAGCTTCCGCTTCTCGGTGTTGCATGACAAAAACAACCCACGTGACTTCAATTAAAATATTTAATAATTTTGACTGAAAAGGGCTTAGCAGGCCTCCGTGATGCACCTATACCTTGATAAAGAGAGCTATGTATACTGTACATCGGACATGTTATTGTCAACTGCAAGCATGCCGCGGGAGGTGAACCAAACAGGACGAATAAAATATCAAATCAGAATTAAGCATAGCAAGCTATCTAGAGACTTCAAGCACAAACATTTACCCTGAATTTCTTACAGGTCTATGCTGATAGCGTTAATTCATCGGGCGAAAACATAAATAGGCCTACCATAAGGAAAAACACATGAATCCTATGCGAGGTCATCACGATGGCGAGTATAAAGTGTGGCGAAAGCTTATCACCGTTTCAGAGGTACTTGCCGCTTCCGTCATCAGGGCGATCATCGCCATGATGACGGAGGCAGCAAGTACCAAACTACTCAGTGCAAAAACCCGGAAGACAGCCATCTTTAATAACTCTACATTGGACGGAAGGAAAGATTCTGCTCCAGAAAAAATTTTACAATAAAGTTACAGATATTAATAAGTAACCTACTACGTTTTCAGCTGCGAAGTGCTATCAAATTCCGTTAAGTCGCATGTTTATCAATAGAAGACTGTAACGCGCAGTAAAACCATGCAAAATGTAAAACTCGCGGACTCGAAATGGAGCCAGCAACATTTCGCAGGACTGCACTGTGACATCCCAGTCTGGCAGGAACTTGCTATAACGTACCCCCGGTATGGTTCATTCATTCTGACGAATAGGAATGTCACGGCTGAAATTACTAGACAACAAAAACAAATGACCACGGGACGAGGAATTTCAAAGGTAAAGTAATTTAAATATCCTGTATCAATTATATTTCTTACGTAGCATCCAATTTTAAGGAAAAATCACGAAAGAGTAGGTAAGAATTTGGAAGCTAGCCATAGTAGCCGAACTGAAGGCATATCTGGAGAGTCTAAAGGCCGCCATTCACGATCGCTCCATTCGTCCAAATGGCGCGGTGTCGCTCCAAAATTGTACCGTGAATGCGGAAACTGAAATCCATTGGCGTGGCGTGGATATTCTGTCGAGCCATAATCCATCCGATCGCTCCATCGTATCGTGAATGGGGGAATCGGCGATCGAGCCACTCCAAATCGGTTCGTGAGTGGCGGAATCGCGGTCCATTCTCATGCCAGTCTGCCACGAGCCTTCGCCCAGTGAAGTCCAAACTTGTATAATGTCGGGTCGTGAGTTTGTTATTGAGGTGATTGAGAAATATAGAGAGTTCCCACGTTTGTGGCTGATAAGTAATGAAGACTATCATGATAAAGCTAAAAGAAGCTTAGCAATGGAAGAATTGGTGGTTTTATTTAAAACCAAAGATCCTACCGCCAACAAAGAAAATTCCCTTAGAAGTTGCTTCAGAAAGGACTTAAATTGCTTCTATCTAAGAGCCATTGCTTTGACCACTTTCGTTTTGGTTTTCTCCTTTTAATATACAGGCATACTGCCGTAGCTAGTACCAATTCTTCGTCCATCGCAAACACCACGCACTTCACAGAGGGACAACAAACCGCGACTGGCGTGATGCGACCGTGAATGTAGTACCTCTTTGGACGTCATCCATCTGGAGCGATCGTGAATGGCGGCCTTAAGACAAACAACGAAAAACCTCAGTAGGTATATCCGTAACTGGGCGGAGATTCAATTCGGAACCCCCCCCCCCAGAGACCAGCGTTATCGCCACATCTAGGACTGTCTGTTTGGCGACAGTATATTTAACATGAAAGCTATCAAAACGTATATACATCTAATACAAATATGGAGTAAAATATGTCAAATCAAAATAATATTTGAAAAGGATGCTGAATGAGGAGGGGTTAGTTCGTATTTGCAGGGAACGGCACAGTCCTATATCAGATGGGAAATACACGTTCGTGTCCATATCAAAGCAAGCTACAGTAATGAGCGCGCCATTAGCAAGCCTCAGGTATGCAGTCACATAAACAAAAGGCGACGAGAAACTAAACGAACACGCCCGCTGACAATGCAATTTGCGCGAAATGCAGTCAATACTGCACGTTTTAATTATTCCAAATAAGTGCCGTATAAAATTAACGAACTCAGTCTTGAGCAGGCGGTCGGCGAGGGCTGAGTTTCAACTGTTAACTGTATATTAATTAGCGTAATCCAACGAAAAGTTCCACGCAAACTAGAACAACTGTCACACAAACAAACGTCCAAACCAACATCAGGTAGCTGCGCTTTGCAACCTCTCTTAGGTCTAGAATAAACAAAGGAATGATCGGTGCCACATTATGTGATTTCCGGTCCTCAGGTCGACGAGTCAGAATATGACTGTCTTCTGGTATGTTGCACCGCGCAGTCTGGTAGTAAGAGTAACGCCCTGATGTTGCTGGCAATAAGGTACTCTAAAACGTCGGTCAATCTACCAGAATACGTGGTGTAACATTCCATGAGGTTTCATTATTAGGCGTTCTTCCGTCATATTAAAAAATAAACAACAACCCCTGTGCCATATTTAAGACTATTTTCCAACCCTTAATGTCAATTTCGTGCTTGCGGGCCTACTGAAAGGAAAGACTTTTCGGGTTACTCGTCACTGCACCACGTTGTATCACTGGTATGACAATTACATTTACATTTACACTTACAGGTCAATCTAACCCCCGCTACCAGCATGAAAAATTACAAAATTACAATCAAAACGTTTTCAGCTTTATATGTGGAACTAGCAGAGCACCCACAGTGTTACTGCAGGGAAATTCGACAAATACCTACGATCACCATTCTTTACTGCCCGAAAGCTTACCATTGGCCTGATCACTCGATACGTATAATTTAATTTAATAAAAATATTATTATTGTCACTATCAGAATAACACTTCCCAAACACGTCTTCACCTGGACTCGAATCCAGGACAGGTTTCGCGTTTGTGACATGAGCTCCTGTAATATCCGCACCGAAACAACTTGGTCTTGGCCACACTGTTCATCTTTCGTGTTTAGTTCCCGAGTTATAAAAAATACCTTCAACGGGACTCAAACTCAGGACACTGTTTCGGAGTTATAACACTTCTATTTTCTTTTTCTGGTCTCAGGAAACAAGCATGTCAAGTTTGGTGCAAATCGGTACTTGAGCTATACGCAAACATGCTAACATCCATGCACAATTTTAATTTTAAATTGCTAACTGTTGTAAGATTATACGTAATTCAGCAAAAATTAGCTTTCTGCCTCATCTTCAAGTCTAAATTTCATCGGATGATCATGACTGTACACTTTTAAATCAATAAACTTGATTTGCGAGAACATTCCGAAATGATAACCGAGGCCATTTCAAGAGACAGCGGTCGTAATAATACATAATTATTTCAGTTATATTCAGTTGGTCTCTTGTCACCACGACATGACAAACACGCAGTTTCAGACAGCCGACAAAGCGGGGTGAGCCACTACTTGGGGCAAGCAACACATAGCAGGAAAAAAGTAACAAAATATCACAGGGTACTGGACTTGAACAGATCGTTTAGCACCTGAGCAAATGCGAAAGAACATGTGATTAGAGACTTGAAACGTCAGGAGTTTCTACAGGTTATGTTCATTAAAACACTAACAAGAATGAGTTCTGTTTAATGGTGCGTGAGATTAAAATGTACAACATCTGGACTCTCTACACTGCAGGATCATTAAAAACACTAACCACAAATAATCAAAGAATAAGTCAATTTGACGATGTGTGAAATGAGAATTTTAGTGTCGGAAAACATGAAAGGAAGACACCACTTACGACACCTTGATGCAGACGGGAAAATAATATTAAAATGGATCAAAGGAAATGAGACAAGAATTTGACTGAATTAGACAGGCCCTAAACAGGATACGATGCAGGGCTCGCTGATCACGTCGGACTGCCTACAACGACCGCTAGTCCAGATGTTTCCAAAGAGTGGTCCGCGGACCAGTAGAAGGCCGTGACCTTCATTCAAGTGGTCATATCTGATCACTTGACAGGTTTCCTTCCTCTATCTTCCGCATCTTTACCTCCATTCTTTCCTCCATTAATCCTTCTCCGTGTCTCTTAGCTTCAAAATAGTAACACCCGTGTTACTATTCTAAAGCACAGTGTATCCGCGTGGTCATCATTTGCATTAAAATGTCTTGAATAAAAGCGCATTTTATACACCACGGTATACAAAGTTTCAGGAACCGCTTTAGTGTTACTTCAGCGTCATAAATACCACAACCAGAATGTCCTGATTGAAAATACAATGCCAATAACAAGACGGGAATACCCCAATGATATTCGTTTACAGTTTCTCGGCAATCTGTCAATTAATACAATTAGCAGTAATGTATGTAACTGAAACTGGGGCCCGGGAGATACACAACTCACTAACGGGATCTCAGGTCCCCCAGTAATCAGCATACTGCCCTAAATTCTGTGGCACCAAACGTTCATAAAATGCAATGCCTCGGTATCAACTCAGTGCCGTTTCGGTAAGAAGTTACCAGAGTAAGATTTTAGGTTTTCACAGCGGTGAGTATGAAGATTTCTGTCTTCTGGGTTCTTGCGCTGTGTAGTATGGTCGATGTTAACCAACGTTTCAGAGGTCATACTGCTCCGTCATCAGGGCGATGACGGAGGCAGTAGGGTTTATACAAAAACCGACTTTTGAAAAAACTGGTTTTCGAATTCCAGTATTTCCAAAAAAAACCGGTTAAACCGGTTTTCGAATTTTTACAAAAATATAATTAAAACAATAAAAAATATATTTATTTTAAAAAAATTCAGTTTATTTAATATTTATGGAACTACAAAAATATAACAAAATAACAAAGGTAGGTTCCTTTTACAAACACGACATACACCCGACCTTCCTTTCGGAGGGCCCCAAAAAGGGCTGATGTTTCTTTCCCTCTGTATCCATCCTAATCCTCTGGTACCCGTACAAAAAGTTCATTTCCCCTATCGCTCCCATGACTCCAATTGATCAATCATCTTGTGCTCCCTGGACCGATCCGTCACAAAATCCTATATAAACCACCAGCATCATAACCATTCTCACCTCAGTCGTGAGCATGGAGGCAACATGTTCTTCCAAAACTCTAATGCAAAACCCGACGACTGTAAACCGCAAAAACGAAGAACACCACAACGAAAACTCACACCGCCGCTAAAACCTGAAATCCTACGAAGTAATGTAAATTCATAGCAAGCTACGAAACAATCTCTGTAGTTTATCCAGGTAATCTGTTATCGTCTTATGGATAAAAAGTGCTGGGATTAACTCCACTCAGAATAGTGGGACCTTCTGGAATCCCTCTGGGGCAGCGGGAGTCCAAAGAGTCATGACAAACTGTTCGTAACAAATCGATTCACACGTACCTGCAAGGAAGAGCTGGAAGACATTGTACCACAGAAACCGCAACCAATGTTTTCACGCAACACTTACTTAATCCTTCAACAATAAGTGCAGACTTCTGTATTATTCGCGTGTAAGAGGAGTTAGTACACGGTCTAACAGAGTAGAGTCGCGTCACACAAAGTCTACAGGCATCTGTGACGCACGGCACATCCCAGTGCTACAGTGTGCAATGAGGACGAGGAGAATATTAGTTTAATGCAATGCTACTTAAGTGATGTAACAGTAAAAGCAAGAGCAGGCCTACTTCTTTCAACACAAAGCAACAGACATGCCGACTGGAACATAAATATGAATCACATATTAAGAAGAAAGTCGCATAATGTGGAGTGTCATAATCCATATTCTTCAATCGATGCTATATAGTCAGCAACGGCGTCGAAAAGCAAACAATAAATAAGTATACTCGTCACCAAATATTATTAGGAGGAACGAATCTAGGAGTACGTGATGGGCGAGTACACGGAGAACGCATATAATATTTCTGGCGGCAAACTCTGGAACACTCAGATGTAGATTCGGGGAGGGATAAAAGTGGTTCAAAATAAACGAGAGTGTAAGGGTACAGAATGGTTTTATCGAACCGGGATATGGTCCAATGTCGGACTGCTGTAAAAATGGTAATGAACTTTAGGGACTCATAAAAGGCGGGGAATTTATTCACGTTCTGAGCGACTAGCAGCTTCTCAAGATGGATTCTAATTGACGGTGTTAGATCCTGTTAGTTAAAGGCGACAATAAAGATGTCAAACTGTGCAAAACGAATTTCAAAAGAAAAATACATACACTTGTTCCTCTGGGTTCTGGATCCGTGTAGACTCGTGGGTAGATTCCAAGGTTTTGGAGAAACATAATACTTCCATCTTCAACTGAAGCCCTAAAGATGGCATCTACCGACGAGTCTACACGGCGTCCAAACCCAGAAGAATGGCACAACTCGCACAGAGGTGAAAACCTCAAATCTCAAACACAGAGAAAATTTCGATAATAAAGGAATCTGTCCTACAGGGCCAATGGTTCCCCAAGCAGATGTTCGCAACACCATTTTATTCAATAACTGTTCAGCGTTGACGTTACGTACAACAACATAGTTATTGGGAATATTTGAGACCGAAGAACTAGTGCATGACATTAAGAAGCGGGGCTCTCAGAAAACGTCAATAAAATGCATCACTGTGTTGACGTGTTACCACAACTCGATTCGAGAATTAGACAACAAATTCTGCTGGTGACAACTCAAATAAATCTGAAAAGATCCCAGCTTCCACATACATAATTCAAAATACACCGACGCAAAACAAATTAAATCCGCAGTGGTCTGGTCTGATATATTCATAGTTTATTTAAAGATAAAGTTTCAAATCAAGAAAACTGATAAAATGGAAATATAAATATATAACGACTTCTGGAGGCGATTGCAATTCTTTTCAAGTTACAATACTGGCTTTCTCCTGGTGAAGTCTCAATAACTTAAAAAAAACGCCAGTGTAGCCAGTAATGGGAGAAACTAACCAGGTACCTCACAAATACAAGTTCATAGCGTTATGGTGTAGGAATCCGCTCAGTACAGGGCCTTGAAACCGTGACTGGCCAAATTTACTTCTGTTGGTCAGACAAATTGCATACTTCAGGGCGGTGACTGATGGAGACACAGCACTGGTGGAATGCTGGAATGTATAGACGCTTCTCTGGAATTGAACCCGGGTTACCGCGGCACCAATTCAAGGCTAACACCACCGTTACGGTTCGGCCTGGAATCAGGAACAAACTACAAAATCCCCTTCTAATGGAATAGGATATACCCTATTACACGCAAAGACGTCTGAGCCAGTGTTTCGAACAAAATAAGCAATCAAACTTAAAAATTCGGTGCTGGATTATAGTGTATTATATAACACAATATACAATTATATTTGAAATCTAATCGGGATGGTCTAATTGGGTGAACAACGCAGATAAACGCTGCCGGCATTCCCTACATGCCATAACTGAAATACCCACAAACCAATTTCCGAAGTTGAATGCATGTGGTCAGCCACAAAATTTCTTGTCACGACGTTTTATCTGAACACAAACGCTTGTGATGCAATAAACAACACTTTTTTCTCAATTTATCACATAACTGAATGGCATTTAAACGTATTTAGGATAACAACCTGTTAAAAAGGGGTCTACTTCCAACCTTAAACAATATTAGCTGTAATTCTTTCTACAAAACTGGGCACTGCTGCCAGGTCTACATTGGTTCCCATAAGGACATTTATTTTTCTGCGAAAATTTTATGTGGGGCGGCTAAACGTATCATATTACACTATCACGTACGCCTACATATTCACAAAATGGCTAATGTCAAAGTATTTAGTCAGACTATTCCATATTCCAAGGCGCAACAAAATTACACATGGCACAGGGCATTCCTTACGCAATCGATAGTTTACTTCAATACATCAGCTGTCGTTATAGATAACCAATCAAGTTCTTTACAAAAGACGGTCATTGCATCACGAAAGAGAACATTTAAAACCTGCTCATAAAGGGCCGTCGACTGCTTTGCGCTTTAAAGAACTGTACAGTTCCCAGACAATTTGTAAAAATTTCTAATACGAGAGTTTGCTTCTACGGTGACATCGAGCCACAGCGGCCCCCAGCGTGTTCTTGAGGTTTAGAACGCCGCTAAGGCATTCTCTTTAAAGATAGCGGTGTCAATGCAGGCAGCGTAGCCTAAGGACAAGGCTGGCTGCAAGCCAAACACTCAAGAAAGTCACAATGTAGATATTATGCCTCTCTAGGTTGTTAGAAAAATCATTAGATTTTGAAGTTACGGAAAATATGAAACTTTGCTGATATTAAAATTCCCTAACCATATAATATTTTTCAGTGTGGGTTATTTAACGTTCAATTCTCCAATTAAAAATATAAATTTATGAAGAACTGTCAACAAGAATGGCTTCGTGGAGTCATTTCAACCTGAAAGTGCCCCGGCACTTTGTTTCTAAGACTACGCCCTTGGGCGACGTGTTTTTGGTCCAACCGCTCGTTATTGTCGGCTGTCCAAGCGTACTTTTTCAATAAATTCGCGCCTCCCTAATTTGGGTACGAACACGATCGCCCACTTCGTGCGCCGTTAACAAAACAGAGCTCGGCGTGCTTCCATTTGCAACTACTCCTGAAGTCATGCCAAAGAACACTTTACTAGCAATAGGCCCATTCATTATGTAACAACTCTCTGGTGTTATGTGACCAGAATAGCCAATTGTCCAACGACCATCTCTGAACTTACGTCCTCTAGCCGAATACAATCGCTACTACCAGGTCCTTAACAATCGCCTTTGTATAAAAAATATTTCTTCGCTGTAATTTTTCAATGAATTTTCCCATTACATTTTTCCGTTTCGTGCTTCCATGTACAATGACACCACTTCACTTCTTCAATATAATGGTCCCGGCAAACTCTAAACAAATATTCAATTTCAAAATGACAATTTTTTGGTGTCTGACTTGCATAACGCCGTTTTATCAGCTGGAGGTCTATATGCGTCCAAGGACTGAAGGAACCATGTGTGGCCTGTGATTATAAGAGGGGGATTCTGGAGAACGACGTAAGACATCGAGTGGGACAACAGCAGACTCGAACCCCAGATCTCCCGAAAACGATATATGTCTCTTTTATCATTACACTAAAACATCCCGTCCAATTATTATTCTCACATAATAAAATGTTTGCTTTCATTTTCATTATATAACACTGTATAAATCCTACAAATGTAGTTCTAGTCCTTGGGTATTCGCGGCTGAGTTCAACGTATAACTTCGGCTTTCGTGTGAGCCTCGCAGAATGTTGAGTATTATCCAACGTCTTGAAAAACATTGAAGTTGCCATCTTCAGGGTGAATGTGTAATGGGAAGAATTCTGGAAGCCTTGTATAGGGCATGCAGCAGGTGGCGAGTTGGATTTGACGGTGATGATCAGTGGAGCAAAAGATTCAATCACCTCTTTTCCACGACCACATGCTCTTCTCCCACTCTATAGCAACCCACTTCCATTCCACCAATTAGCACCAACTCGCTTCCAAAATTAGCCCCACTGCACATTCGCCCTGAAAATGGCAACTGCAGTTACACGAAACGCTAGAAATTAATCAGTTTTCAACGCGGCTTACACCCGAAGGAGAAGTTATGTTACAAATCTGTTTTTTTCAAAAGTTATTTTATTTTTAGGCGACGCATAAGTAAAATAAGAAATTCTTCTCTTCAGCACGTGACACTTCAAAAATACGAGAGAAAAACACAGGAAATTAAACTGCGCCAGTATCGGAATATCAGAACACGCTACTTCAAATTATATACCAAGGTTCATTTAACTGTTACACGAGGTTGTCAGAGTGTGGAGTGAGGGAGGGTTAAAGGGCCGAGGAGTTTATTAGCCAGTACCGTGTACCGTGGAGACGAATTCCTCAGATCCTATAAACATTAGGCTTCATGCATTCCAGCAAGATCTAGCAGCAATCAATCTTCTTCGGAGATGTGTATTCGCTTGATACGTATCAACCCACAGAACACAATGCAGGACATGCAAATTTATTCTACCCCATCAAGCACGTACGGATAACATATAAGGTTTCGCCCACATCCTGTACGAGGCGCGTATTTTTCTTGACAGTCAACTGAATCACAACGAATCCAAATCGATAAATGTCGCTCTTTCACGAACAGCACAACAGCGGTGCGACACAGTCGAGACAGGTGGGTGTTCAGCTAGGGGCAAAGTAACCTTTGGCTCCCCGCAATCCCTTCCTTCTTGCAACTCCAGCTCTTCCGCCCCTCATTTATCCCCACACGTCCCATCCATTATCCCGCTACAGTTGAGTCTGCAGGAAGCTGGAAGAACAAGGAAAACAATCCGAACAGAGAGAGAAAAAGAAGTGAGGAACTGCGAAAGCCAGTTTTCAAAATCATATCCACAACGGTCCAATTTGTGCAGTCGTTTGCACAAATGTGAGCCAACATAGTTGATTTATAAAATAAAAAAGGCAACGAATCCACATCTTACAACAAGAAGTCACTGAAACTGCACCTCCTTCCTGGCCGGGCAAAACACGAGAGCAACAATTCTTGTTGGACCAAACACCAATAGCAGTTCCTGAAAACTTTCACTGATTTTCATAGCCGGCAGAGAACCCCTACAAGTTCTGTATCACTGTGGCTTCTGCAGGTACGTACAGTAAGAGCAAAGTTAAAGTTTGTCCCGCTATACGCCATGTAGGCGCTTGGGGTGAGAGGAGGTATAGCTCCTCCCTTCCTTGACCTCGGCACTAGATGGGGGTGAGTGGTCAGCATCACGCCCCGGCCGACTTTACCCCCGGGAAATGACCCCGGTACCCATTGTAGAGGAGGCTGGGTTTCTTCCTTCTACATCCGGGGTTCTAAACCCGCTACTGACATTCTATCCACCCATGTGTATTTTGCAATATTGTGTCATCCAGCATGATAAAATATAGTTAACTGACACCAGAAAGTATATTTTGTAAATATCGTCGTTATCAGTCAATAGCCAGTGCTGTGAGCAGCTCAGCTTATTGAAAACGTCAATCAAGAACTAAGAAGCGTGTTGTTAAAGAACACTCGAGGGATGCATGCAAATCGCATCAGAAATTAAACATGATCCTGAAACATTAATCAAGCAACAGAAGTGTCAAATTACCTCGATAATGATTCACTTTGTTAGAGGAATTTGTCGCGTGACATGTTTGCAACAGCAGCGGTAATTCCGTAACATTTAAAAAAACAGTCACTGGGTTCGACACAAATTGCTCTCATAATCTTGCGTCCAGCAAGGTGATAAGGGTGAATGTGGCTCCGACTCTGAAAGAGGTCGAGGACCCTTGTTTTAAATGCATAAATCGTGTGTTTCCCAATATCTTATTCCCATTACTTAGTAGCCTTCAATAAGAAACGCGGAACGCTTCCTGTAAAGGAAGTGACCGTCGATCTGATATTACTGATGCCAGATATTCATCGAATCTGGCAAGAATGACACCCCGTCGCCATCTGCAACTTATCAGAATAGGGTCTCATGGCAGAATATTTTTAACACGGCAATTAATCGTCGGAATCCACAGAAAGCGGCCACTTTCAAGAGCCTCTAAGTGATTGACTATTAGCTTTATATGAAAGACCCTGCACCATCGCTTGAAAAACAGACACAGTTTATCTGAGCGTGCGGATTTATGTGTCCTTAGCGTCTTCTGAGCCAAAAGGGCGAATGTCACGAAAATATGTAACGTCATGATACCGGATATAATCCTATAGTAAAAGCTTGAAAATTACCTGCTACCAATACCACAAACATTGACATCGTCAGAGACCAACACAGAGATTCAATATGTAATTAACTATAAGCAGACATATCTTTTTTCAATTACGTATTTGCACAGAATCTAAATTAAACAAAAATCCACGTTTTCATCTGTCAATTACACCTGTAGCAAGACGTGACAACTGGGAACAGTGACGTATTATGTATAAATGTTATAAACTTAAAATAGCCACGCATTTGCAGAAATTTCAACTGTGCTTATAATACCAACTATTATTAACCACATGTTCCCAATGTACGGGAGCCAATCACCTTTGGCTTTTGTATTTTGTTAGCACAACTGATAAACCACTTAACAGTGTAAAAATTACCGCCTTTGGGAATTCAATGAGCATGACTTTAGCGTGTATCACTCCTGAATATTACATACGGCTGTCATTAGCATGCTACCAATTTACTTCCTCAAGCAAGACGTCATTTCACCTGCTTTAGTTCTGGATTCATATTCAATATTTTGCACCCAAGTTCCACCTTTGTATGGTACTCAGTTCTCCAAAGTCCAGACACTAAAACATGTATTTTCGATATTTTAAATACACTCGTAAAACCTATAAATACGCGTTTCTAAAACAACAAATACACAATTTTTAACAAATACTGCGTGTCATACGGAGAAAGTCTATTGCTGTAAAATCTGCCATACAACTCGCGCTGTCTACGTTCCCATGGTCCAAATCTCTTTATTTCAGCAGCAAAAAACAACACGGAATCAGAAAGCCTGCTTTCCTATTGCACAGACGTCCAAACTGTGTAACCTGTACGTCTAATTCCTTGCTTAGGAATGATTCCGAATGTACGTATCTTTTACTCCCGTCCTACACCGGGTATTCAATTATTGTGTAAAGGCTTGCAGAAATATCTGGTTAATTATAGTAATATAACAATAAAAATTAGACCAAATAAAAATCCCTTATCATATTGACAATCACCTGCTGATGGAAGTAGAGCTAATTCCCGAAACATCATGTTGACATATCAAACGCACTTCAAACAAACAAAAAATTTAAACATAATATCAGATAAACTATCCTCCACTACTGTAAATGACATGAAGTTATAAGTTCTTCAGTATGAGATGCTATTCATTAGCAGTATCAGTATTTTGGATAGCGCAAAGTCCCGGATTCAACCCAACCATCGATAACAATATTTAAAAGTAAAATAAATAAATCTGGCGGAATAAAGAAAACCAATCACCTGAAGACAGTAGTAAAACTAACCTTCGAAACGTCGCGTATGCGCATGCATCACTCAGACACAGTCCAACGCCATATTAGCATAATGAATCAACCATTGTCACAAACCTTTGCAGAATGAAGTATGTTAAGCACTCTGCTCTGCAGGTATCATGATCTACGACATGTCACGCCACTTACATTTATCACAAAACATAAACATCAACGAATAATGGCGACTGACACCAGTCACGTGCTTCGAGATCCAGAATAAACAGTGATAAATACAGAACACTACTCAGTCTGAAGCTTCAACAGAACGAAATTAATGCGCTGCCTAGAACCATGCCTTAGCTCTAGATTTCGCCCGAGCGGAAACCTTTGTTATGACAGTGAAGAATACCTCGGATCCACCGTTCAGACAAACACAACACACGGGAAATGTTTCTTTAGCAAAGTGAATTCACTTTAATTCAGATAGGTAATAGAAGTGCATGAAGTGTACCTACGTACATGAAAAGTGGGTTGTCGTGACCATTTAAATGTGTAATTTAATGAATAACAATGTAATATTTCCAATTAAAGGATTATGGCATTCGACTATTCGGAGAAGACATTAGTTACGAAATATAGGCAGGATTACAACGGACCAATTTTAACGAAGATAACCGGGTTCTTCTAGCTCCATCATCAGGGCGATGGAGGCAGCAAGGACCTCTGAAACACTGTCAAGTTTCTAGCAAACTATACGGCACTACAAACCAGAGGACAGACATCTTCGTACTCACTGCAAATCCTACAATTCTGACGAGTTCGCCACAATATGACCTTTGACATGTATTCAAGGTAATCGCTGTACTCATGGTAACTAAGACAGCCTAGAGATTCGCTAACCAGTCACTTCGGCGCACTAACAGACGGGCCGTGGTTGGTTTTCATGCAAAGTGGCCATTATTGTTGGCCGAATTTAATACAGATGGCTATCTGCTGGGTTGTAGCGCCGTGTAGCATGGAAGAAGTTTATCAACGTTTCAAGGTGCCTGCTGCCTCCATCATCAGGGCGATGAGGGCGGACTCACCGCTGGGAAAACCTCAAATCCTACTTAATTTTAATAAAAATTCGAATTCGCCGACAAATTTTTGTAAAATTCCCTAATATTAAACATCATAAAATCCGTTCAGCTGTCCTCGAGTCTTTATATAGTACAGACAGACTTTAACAGGCGTTCTGCAGGGACGAGAACGCGCCTTTGAAGACGTAAGTACCCTATACACTACGCATAATATGTGTGCTTCCAACGTCTTCGATGAGATGCAACGCGCCTTCTCACTCAGAACCAAGTGCAAACAGCTTCTAAACCAACAGTTTCGTTAAAACGGCTCGAGAAATCAATCAAAAGCATGAATTGTAGTATTTTGTGTTGTAACGCTGTCGTCTTTAAGGCTTAGGTTGTTAACAATATTTTGGGTGAGAAAAATTGCCTGCAACTGCCGTTAAACCCTCAAATATGATTCGAACGTAATGAATTCTACTACTCTGTAGTAAACCATCACACAGCCCAACTAGAAGCATTCACCGACATATCGAATCCGTCCTGCAGTGACATCCACGTACGAACTACTTCTAACACTCATTTCACAAATACACAATCAAAAACACAACCACGTACTAAAGTTATTTTAAACAAATTCCATTAATTCAGCATACAGTAACAACAAACAGTCGGAATAATTAACAGTCTGACGATTATCGTGGCAGCGCAGATTTCGTTCCCTAGAACACCGCCGTAGCCGCGCGGTCTGAGGCATCATGCTTCGGACCGGCGATACGGAATGCGCGCTGGTTCGAGTCTCGGGGGAGAAGAAATTTTCTCATGAGATTTTCGACCGGTGTATGGGACCAATGCCAACCCAGCATCGAGAGGAAATTGGGGAGCTACAATGAGTAGCGTAATCCGGTCAGGAAAACTAGCAATGGCTGGGGGTTCGTCCTGCTGACCACACGTCACTCTGTATCTGGTTGGATGATCATTCACCTCTGCTTAGGCATGTGAACGTGAGGCCAGCAGCCAGCTAGTCGGCTTTGGCTCTCTGTAGCTGTTTTGCCACGGATTTAATTTAATTTTAATTTAACACCGGGTAACTGATACGAATCTCAACAGCAACATTTACGTCAATCTCGGTCTTCTTGGTTATAACTCTGTGCGGACTTGTACGTAACGTTTCCGAAAAACATACTTCCTTCAACATCTCGTATAAAATGGAAGCAATATAATTTTTTCGAAGCGGTGACATTTAACTAGAAACCCACACAGTCACAGGGGATAAGATCTAGATCGGCGCCACCGCCCTGATAACATCAAATGTTGCACGGGGACATTTTTTTCCCCGCTTTTCCTGCTGTCTTGTGCAGCTGAAGGGCACATCATGTCGACTACTATCTAGTACAGGACGAGAATATGAAACGTGCACCATTTTACTGTGAAATTACTCGTAAACTACACGAATTTAAGTAGGTTATACAACAAAGATTTTGTGACCAACATTTCGCGGATGTTTAGATAGCAAAGACTTGAAAGAAAGTCAGACAATAATGAGTAGCGAACTTTTTTGTCTTGGGCAGTTAAACGACTTATAACTTTCAAATTTCAAACGTTTCTGAATAATTTCGTCCACTGCTGTCTGCGGCATGTTCAATCGTCGGGCGGCATGCCTAGTTGATTTGCAGTGGACTGCGAACAAAAGAAGTACGAACCGTATCCATCTGAGCTTCAGTGCTTGGTCGTCTCCAGGGCTCTTTCCTTTACAAATGCAGTCAGTAAGTCTTTATACTGTTTGTAACTCGACAATGTACTGCAACTGCAGACCTAGATTCGCGAAATCACAGCACGAATTTAGCTTCTTCGACTTGAGACGCCATTTTAATAACTGTGAGCGTAGCGCTTCAAGTGGAAGGATATGGAAACTCAAGTGGCACGATCAACATCATATAACCTACTCAAATGCGTTTAGTTGTCATTTCCCTACCATTCGGCTCATGAGTAATGTTACGTTAAAAAAGGCACATATTTCAACTGTGCATTTGTATATAAATATTAAATGAAATGTAACCTCAACATCTTCTACGAAACCGGCAGAAATTAATCGACTTCCTCCACCCCGAACACACCGCTGCCTCTCTTGCTATACAGTACAGGGCCCACATATCGTAACGGGATCGCGAGATGCAACAACAAACAGAATGGCCCTCCGGCAAAACATCACGTCTCTTGACATCACGCTCAACCGGACATGCTTCAAACGGAAAGGAGCAGACTTTATGAATGTGAGTGGCTCCAAACGACTTATCAAAGTATGGTTCTGTGGTTCGATTTCCAGCCCAATCAGAAAATACAAGTCGTTTCGAATGAAAACCCTCTTCACTATCGACTCTGTTCCACCTACAGAGGTCACTTGGTGTTGAATATGATGGGAAAATGGCGACTGTGGCCTACTTCAAGATACTTTCCTGATATTGAAGCAGATAAATTCAATAAAACAGCGATAAACATCAGGATAGTCAGTAAATCCGCCGAGATTCGAACGAGACAGGCAACTAAGTACAAGTGTAGACGGTTACCACTGCACGAACTTGCCCGTCAAAACTCTCCCTGCTACGCAGAACATGAGACATCCCATCGGCAATGGCAGCTGTGAAACAAATATGGCCTAGGCGAAAACATACAGCCGTCATTAAGCAGCGAAACAAAATACATGCAGTAACTCCCGCAGTTCAGAAGAACGCTCCCATAGGAAAAGTTACAGAGAAAAACTTGGAGGGTAACTTACACAAAATCTTTGTTCTAAATTCTACAACACAAGTTCAGGCCACAATGAAGCACACACTAGACAAACGAGATACGAGACCAAGGAGGCACGTACCAGACTATTTATTTCAGTACAATAATACTCTTAAGGCTGTCTTATGGGTCAGGAGTATAGCCGCTCGCTTCTCACCGTAGAGACCCCGGTTCAATCCCCGGTAACGTAGGTAAGACTCATGGTGGATGAAAGAGCAATTACCAGATCTTATGTTTTCCCCTGCTGTTACCATATTCATTCTATCACCGCTCCACGAGGTGTGCGAAAGCTCTGACAAAACAACACTTTACTGGTCTTCAGTTTGGAACTTCAACTCTGACCTAACACTTGATTGGTCTCGGAGTAAACGCATCGTAATTTCTATCACATATTTATGAGGATTTACTTTCGGACGATCTCTTCACCATTAGTCAACTGACATACACTGTTTTAATAACACCATAAAATACCACGTCAGACCGTCAGAAGCTGCAGGTAGTGGATGAGAAGAGAGCAATCTTCAGACTCACCGCCGTGAAAACATCAGATCCTACACAGTGGGTAAGAAAATCCCTTATGACTCCGAACAGGAAATGAAGCGATGCAAAATATGATAGCCATCAACGGCGAATCCCCGTTTAATGCATATATAAATCCACTATCGCAGATGCTGACAGGGTAACCCTATCATATTTCGCTAGCATCTTCCACGTTCAAAAACATTAATACAGAAGTTTTCAATGTTAATAAAATAATTTTATGCCACAATTATAACGCGGTGATTCTTGTTTCAGAAAAAATAATGAATTATACTTCAGCTTCATACAAAAGAGGCACCATCTTGGGCCTAAACGAACCAAAATTAAATTCCCCCGACAATGCTTAGCATAAACCACTAATATTAAATTTCGCAGAAATCAGAACAGTAACGCAGGATAACGTACAGGCGCAACAGACTTCCAACTCATCACTTAATGAACTTCATAAGAAAACACAGGGAAACTAAAATATGCACATGAAAGGGGATGATCAGGGGCAGTAAGCAGTGAAATGTGGAAATAGTTAAGTACACAAAGGCAAACAGAAGTTGGGAAATGGCGATGTGAAACGAGAGTTCTAGAAGAAGAAGAAGAAGAAGAAGAAGAAGAAGAGGAGAGACCAGGTCTGCGGGGAAATATTATCGGTTGAATTTCTTTAAGACATGCTGAGTTCTCATTATCTGTTAATCACAAACTACAACGAAGTGCATACATAATATTAACAGAGCTGAAATATACGAAATAACTTCAAAAAACTTTACACAAAGGGAGAAGAAACAATGACACAGATGTGATTCCAATTACTTGGGGGGGGGGGTGATAAAACCCTGGACGGGACAGACAGCCCTGAAGAGGGGGTGCGCATGCGTGTAAATGTACAGCCTATTAGCACTTGAGAAAACAGAGGTGGCTATAATTAGGCCTACCATTTGATTTAACATTAAACAACGCCTTATTCTGTGTAGACCGTGCCACGGGTTTCGAATGATTCTCAGAACAAAAAGGGTTTATGCCTTCTCTGCAATGAAGATAGCGCATAAGCGGCTGACTGTGTCTGCCAGTCCGCTGTCCGCATGTTTCATCTGGGGACGGATTTTTACGACATTTAGCAAGGGCGTCATGAAAATTTATGCTTTCCTAAAATAGTACCTTTTCAATTTCCTGCAATCGGTTATACCAGCATGGCTGACGCAAGAACTTGTGAGGTGACAGCCATGCTAAAACTTATCCCATAAGATTATAAACGGTCAAAACAAATTCCCCTCTCCTCCAAATCCTTTTCTGTCTGTCCTGCAAACATTCGCTGCAGATATTATAGTACTTTCTGTGTTACTGAAATGCTGTCTGCCTACTACACTGCAAATACGTAAACAAATACTCTCAACGCTCACTATAATTACAAACTTATTTGATATGTGAGATGGAAAAAGTCATTGACAGGTGTCACGACAAACGAAAGAATGTTTTTCTGTATAGCCCGTGAAGTTACTGGCGTACGAGCTGTTACAATAAATATGACACCACCCCAAGTAATCTGTGCAGAAAGATCTTTAGCAGCATCTATATTTGTGATATTTAACATCATTTATGTAATAAATACGAAACAATACGAGCTTCAAATCATCATCGCTGCAAAAAATAATATAACTGTTATTTCTTTATTTGAAAAAAAAATCATAACAGTAACCCGAAATGGTATCGGATGAGGGACAAGGTTATCGTCTCTTAATGCAGAGCGCTGAAATGATAGATGGTAATAGATTTTCGAAAAATACAGGCCCCTTGTTACACGCAATTCGTTGATCAGTGTAACACAGCATGGCGGTTGCGTGAAACAACCGAACTTTCGATCGCATGACTATCTGCTCACTAATCCGATATGCTACCACAAATCTAACAATGTGTTATAATGAAGATTTCTGTCTTCTGGGTTGTTGCGCTGTGTAGTCTGGTCGATGTTAACCAACGTTTCAAAGGTCATACTGCCTCCGTCATCAGGGCGGTGAGTATGAAGATTTCTGTCTTCTGGGTTGTTGCGCTGTGTAGTATGGTCGATGTTAACCAACGTTTCAGAGGTCATACTGCCTCCGTCATCAGGGCGATGAGTATGAACATTTCTGTCTTCTCGGTTGTTGCGTTGTGTAGTATGGTCGATGTTTACCAACGTTTCAGAGGTCATACTGCCTCCGTCATCAGGGCGATGAGTATGAAGATTTCTGTCTTCTCGGTTGTTGCGTTGTGTAGTATGGTCGATGTTAACCAACGTTTCAGACGTCATACTGCCTCCATCATCAGGGCGATGAATGTGCCATCTACCAGACTACACAGCGCAACAACCCAGAAGACAGAAATCTTCATAATCACCGCTGTAAAAACCTCAAATCTTACAATGTGTTATAATCTTAGGGATAAGCATTGCTTAAAGAACACATGACTTATAAATGAAGACCTTGAACTTAAATTTTATTAACATTTTCTTTTCTTCAATATTAACAAATCATAAGATTGTCAACGCAGTAAACATTTCTTGAACTGAAACAACAAAATATCCAGTATATTCAGATTTTATATGACACAATTATTATAACGCATCTGTAGTTCAAATGGTATATGTGTCTGAATCAGATGTTGAGAAGAGTGTTGTAGCGAAATGCTGGTGACAGCCCACGCAGGGGTTAGTCGGCTCTTTTATTACAGGTAGATGAGATCAGGGATGACTCTTCTCAGTCTGTACCAATGCAGAAGCCTACTCATTGCCTCAACAAGCCAGCGCCGCCGAATCACGATTTGTATTTATGGAGAGACAACATAACACATAATTGGAAATGTGCACAAATGTATGTTGCAAAGCATATTCCACGACAGATTACCACACTACACAGAATAACAAATTACTTTCGTGGTTTTCACGACCACCAAGTATTGATAAGGTTTAATAGTAGTACGTCTTAATTGCAACATATATTTTATGTTTGTTCCACGTTCAGGGACGTAAATTTGTTTTTGAGAGAAACGTTCGATTTGAGGTTTGTTCAAAGGATGGGATTTGACAGGTAAGAAGCAGCATTAGCCTGCATGTGAAACACACAAAGCGGAGGGAGCAAAATTCATCCGTGTATACCCCAGAAATGGTAGAAGGGAAGACACAAAATGTAGTGAAACACCACAAAGAATAAACAAATAACAAAGAAAGACATGTTATGTAAGATTTGAGGTTTTCACAGCGGCGAGTATGAGGATTTCTGTCTTCTGGGTTGTTGCGCTGTGTAGTCTGGTCGATGTTAACCAACGTTTCAGAGGTCATACTGCCTCCGTCATCAGGGCAATTCTTAATATGAAGATTTCTGTCTTCTGGGTTGTTGCGCTGTGTAGTCTGGTCGATGTTTACCAACGTTTCAGAGGTCATACTGCTTCCGTCATCAGGGCGATGTATGACCTGTGAAACGTTGGTAAGCATCGACCAGTCTACACAGCGCAACAACCCAGAAGACAGAAATCTTCATACTCACCGCTGTGAGAACCTCAAATCTTACACAGCACGAGTTTAGTCTCGTTCAGTTATGTCCACATCGTAAGAGTCGTTTGTACCCACTGCAGTTTGTTCCACTTTAAGTCCATTAACCAATCCACCAATTCGTTTATGTTATTGGCATTCACGTTACACAACATTCTACACTGCATAAACTCTGTGACGAATATAAAGTTGTAAAAATCACGACCAAATTGCTCTTTTGAATATGGATTCATTTTTGAGTCATGTTCAAAAGGTTAATTCGCCAGCTGTGCCAATGTAACATATAACAGGCCTACATTTTTTGTACAGTTGTAACAATTTATGTTAGATCAAAGGTTTCTTTGACGCCACAATTGAAAATAATGTCAACTCAGTTCTTTCTTCATTTAAAAAGATCGCACAGAAGATTCAACCCCAGACATAAATAAATAGATCGTACTTTTTAGTATTCTTTTTATGGGAAGTTCTGAGTCACTGTATAAACATAACAATCTTCCTTGCGGCTAAACCTAATCGTATGAACCGCCGATTACCAGTAGAGACTCAGGACTTACTCGCCGGCTCCACAGTTCTTGAAGGATCTTGGAAGCTTTACATATGAGATATTTCTTAAGCTGTTGTACATTTGATAGGAATCCTTGGACGAGTGATCAGCTCGTCCTAAGACCTGTACATACATACGACAACACCACATAAGGGCGAGTCGCCCTGATGACAGCGCCAACAGGTATTTTTGAAACTCGGTAAACATCTACCAGACTATACACGCCGCAACAACCCAGACGACAACCATCTGCATTTTCGCCGCTGTGAGATCCTGAAACCTCGCGTAGACATTTTTCGATCTGATGTGCTTCCCATTCCTTGTATCAGCGTTCTAGCAGTCCTGCACTCCGAATGAAATAAAATAATATACTTAACGGAGTGTGGTGATGGTCACTTAGATTCATAACGTGTATCTATCTTTGTTCGCCTACGGCAGAATAGTCGAACTGAGTCTATTGGCCGCTTTAAAAGGAGTCGACTGTTCCGGGGTCCATCACATGGTTGGGGAGAATCATAATTGCTTACTTTTACTAATTAAAAGCTTAATCTTAAGAAGTGTTTTTCGCTCCTCTGCTTTCCCAACAGAACACCCACGAATGAGAATGTCAATAAAACAGCAGTGCACAAATAACCATTTGACATATATTTGCAAAAAGTAAATCTGTCCCACTATACGCCATGTAGGCGCTTGGGGAGAGAGGTAATATAGTTAATAGAGCAAATTTTAAATTATCCTTAAAAGAAGGCTGTGCCTGTTGATAATTTCCCTGATTATGGAGTCAGCAAGGACCTCTGAAAAGTTGGTAACCTATCAAACTACACGTTCCAGTAGCCCAGAAAACAGACATCTTTATTTCAAGGAAATTTCTACTGTGTTGGTACACTGCAACTTTTCTAGTTCATAATCAGTGTGGTACTTCTTTCGGGTTGTGAAGCTGACCAACTACTTCCATCTAGTATCAAGATCCATAAGCTTGTATTTCACATTCCTGGGGCAGTTCTTAAGCACAAGAGAACCTTCTCTTTCGTGTTATATTTCACACCCATTTCCTAGTTGTTCTCGACTTCGGGAACTCAAACACAGTGTCAGCGTTCAAGCAGAAAGTACGTTTATGCCCTTCTTGCTTGTAAGGACCCTTTGGCACTGTTTGTTGCCGGAAGGAGACAACAGAAGCTCCCTCTCTTCCTCTCTTTTGCCAAAACTTCCTTTGACCACCGAATTGTATTAACGTAAATACACAAGGGGTTGAACTGGCTGGTGAGAGTTCTTCTAACTTTGAGCAGATGAAACAAGGAACGAAAACAATTTTTTGAAATAATTCTATCCCTAGGTCCCTTGTCGTGTAGGAATTTGGGAGCATTCCTTTCTACAAACATTTTTTTGTCCCTGAGCGTGTTCAACAACCCCTCGCCCCCCCCCCCCCAGTTTGCATCCCAAAGGGGCTGAACGTAAAACGTCTGTTGGGGCGGCTTCAGCTTGGAAGTCTAAACAGCACAGAGACTAGGCCTTATCCCCATCAAGGGTAAATAGATAAGGAAATAAAATGGACCAATTGAAAAAGGCCCACCCCGAAGCAGTAATCTTGAACTTTTGTGATTGAAAAAAGTTTTATTTATTCAAGGCAGCTAATAGCTTAAAATAAATAATATGATTTGTGGTATTTTGGTTGAACACTATTTGTGGATTACAGAATATAATTATACGTTAGACGCTGGTCCTTAACTACAGCTGCTTCCACACCGGAAGTCGGATCATTTTTTGTGTGCAAATAAAGTGCTTTCCTGAAGAAGGAATATTACTGTGTTAACAGTGAACTGAGTTTCTGTTCTATTTCCAGCTCCAAGCAGACGGTAGTAATTAGTTTCTTTAAGTCCAATATTAATTTAATGACTGTACACTCCGCTGGTCACTGTGCTGTACATTACGTGCCAATGGACGTATAACTCACATACTCACTCGCACGTGTGATATGGTGTGCTTATATTTTGAGATTATCAATATCGGATTCAGAGCCCAGAGAAACGACTTCATATTACACGTTAACAGACTGGAACATTTTCTAAAATTGTGCATGCCTTTGTCAAATTTAACACTTTACCCTCCCTAATGAACGAATAATTGATTGACCACCAGTGTTTCAGTTTCTGTCCAATATGTGATTGTATATTCTAAGCCATAAAGCTTAATATCTGTAAGTAATTAATTTATATGTTGTCTTTTTAGGATGATATAACATCTTTCTTTCGTGGAACAACGTAAATTGTTTGCAAACAAAAGATGAATGACAAATTTGGCCACAAAATGAGTGAAGTACGCAGATAATTTGAAATACGAAACTTTGTAATTTCTACAGATCAGTTAGTTTAGTTTTGCAGTGACTCTAAGGGATAATTTTTATTGAGTTATTTAACGACGCTGGTGCGGTGCCTGTGTTGTAGAGCGTGGAATGAAATGGAAAGATTATCATGAGATGTGTGCAGGGGTTAGATAAGAATTTGGCAGGCACTGTCTGGTTAGCATTTGGGAAAGCTGTGAAAAAGCATACAATGCCTGAATATACCTGGTACGCTGGTCATAATAAGACTCTTCTTAATTTTATACAACTTAGTCAGAAGGCGGAATAAGAAAAGACCATTTGGAGCACAGTATTTAAATTAAGTATGATTTGAGGTTCTCACGGCGATAAATACGAGGATATTTCTGAGGTCCTTGCTGTGTCCATCATCAGGGCGATCTCCCTGATGATGGAGGCAGCAAGTAACCTCTGTAACGTCGGTAAACGTGTAGCAGACTACACATTGTTACAACCGAGACGACATCATCTTAGTACTAAAATTGTTGATCATCAATAAATTTTCTGGTGATGGAATAATCCAGTTCCATACGAACGGGGTTTTCTTGACTACCTGAGCTTCTAAAGAAGAACTTCGCTCCATGAAATTTGTTATACTAGAGGCAGTCAGGAAGACGAGTCATTTCCTCAATCGGGGAACCTTCTGGATTCAGTGCAGTAGCTTGTTTGATAACTAACTGAAGATGAAGTCGGAAGGCACTTTGTAAGTACATTTGACCTGGAATGCCTCTGGGGAATGGAGTAACCATGGTGACGTAAAAGCTCTGTCGGACCCACTAATTAATGGGGCGAGGTTAACAAGGTGTAAGTGGATCACGACATGCAGAATCTTGTCCATTCTGGTGCGTTTGATAGCGTACATCACCATCTCACTTCTGTTACATCATCAGATGTAGAGCTGTAGGCTCTGTTCATATTTATCTGTTTTAATTACGCCGTGTATAGGTTAAGTGTTCGATTCAATGATGGACCTAAATTAGGATTGTGGCTCTGCTCCATCAGATAAATTAAATTGGGGCATGGTGTGGAAATCAGTATCGATATCGGGACGTTAATATTTATACAAAATTATTTTATCTGGTTAACTGTTTTCAAATTTTCGGTTTCGTAATCCTTGTAGTTTATGATGTTTAGTAGTTTGGGAAATCAGTCTCTGTATTATGCAAACATGTTGAATTCAATTATTTCTACATTTTAACATTTTTCACCAATATGTATGTTGTTTATTATACTACTTCGTCTCTTTTCTAACCAATCCAGATGTATTTTGCAATTCCTTTCATTAATTTATTTCAGCGGTTGTATTTTTCATTCGTTACTGAAGTCGTCCAGTATTTTTCCTCCACGTACATCGATCAGTACAGCTGCAGTATTATAAATTTCTACTGCGGTGTGTTCTTTGCATTGCTGATAATTTTAAAACTGTTGATGAGGCCTGTAAATTTTAAAATTAAGAACATTTTAGCTTTAAACATTAACAATCCAAATAATACTCATATTTCAATCGAGTATACTGTGTTAACTTTTACTTTCAATATGTAATATTAAGGTTAATCGTATATTTTGTTCTTAGTAATTACTAATATAAATATTTCCTCAGATGCTCTATATCAAAATTGGTTCGATTCTTCATTACCTTATAATAAACAGAAGCTATTTATTCTATCGATAAATTACGAGGTAAGACTATGTCGATACATCCACATCGGAATATTTCGTCAATACATCGAATTGATTTGTGGATGTCAACCGACACCTCGAGTGCTAGCACAGAATGTCCTTTGTCGACTTTTATTATCACAGAGCTGTACGACATTTCGGAGACTGACTCCGGCTATAAGGGTAGAAAGTGATGGTTCCGTTACGTGAAGACAAAGGACATTTTACTGTCGTTTTCTTTTGTTTCAACACAGGGACAGATTCTTAGTGGCGTGAGTGCCGACAGTCGGCCATATTTGGAGGTAATTCTGTCGTGACACTACTAAATAATTGTCTTAACCTAAATGATTATCCGGGTATTTCAGTTCGCCCTCCTACATATTACAGTATTAATGTTTTTTATTATTTATATTTTCTTCATCTTCCTACACGTGCTATTAACACTGATATCATCCACCTGAAAATTAATTTTTAGAGAGGAAATATTTCGTATGAGTAGAAATTACTTAATGAAAGATCGGTCCATCGAAAGATATTTTTTCAGTTTCATCACAGGACATCATAACGTCAAACAGGATTAAAATTCGTTACCTGATTGACCGTTTTAAACCTAGGAGTCAACGGAATTACATCGTAAGATTACGATCGACGCAAAATTTAGTCGAGTCATCAATATTCGAAGTCCGTGGGTGTCAGAAACAGATATGTAAATGATGATATATACGTTTGTATATGCGCACAGCGTAACCGTCTTCAACATAAATTTCAACGCAGTTCGGCGCGTGCAGAGCGCTTATCTAACGCACTACCTCAGGCCTGTCAATACACCAACCACGCCGCATAACACGAAGTAGACTAAAAATTAGGCGTACTCTTCACATTTTGTCAAAAAAAAAAAATTGTTTTCGCAGTTATTTATAGATTTTTACGTGGAAATATTTCACTGTTATTTGTCTTCGTAACTTTCTCCAAAATCTAAACACAAAATTAAGTAACGTGAAATAAGAATCATGAAGAGAAGAATACAATTTGTGTTTCACATAAATAAATATTTAATATGCTTTAAGGAATCGAGTTTTAATTTTGTGTGTATTTTACGAATGTATGCTTTAACCTATTGAGTCAATTATATAGAAACCGAGACTTCACAGAGCTCCGTTTCATAAAACTTCTTACAGATGCTATGAAGTTATGCAAGTTCTTGTATCGGTAATTGACTTGAAAGTGTAGTGGTTATTTCGCGGAGACGTTTTCACTGACATGCTTTCAAGACGGCTTAAATTATATGAATGAAAGCTTAATGACACCACAGTTAGATTATATTATGGCGCGTGGAATCTGACGTCAAATTTAATGCGACGATAAAAGTTTGCAGGCAGCAAGCACATGGAGTGAATACTTTAATCACACACTATCTGTCCACTGCTAACAATGAGAGATTTAATTTTCGATTCATTAGTTACGAGCGCTTTTATCGAATACGAATTATATATAAAAAAACTTGTTACGAATTTTTTCGAAAAATAATTGAATGTGCGATAAATTGTTTTTGTTTGAAACTAATTTCCATGGGATGACTTCTGTTCTTTATTTCCGAGTGTCAATAAAGTCTTATTCAAATGGCTGGATATAAATCACAATAAAATTTTCAAATTTAAAAATAACCAGAGTGTGACGGATTCGTTGATAATTTAACTGAGCTGTATCATTATTAATTCACAATTAGAATATGAGACTAACGTTAATAATACTTTTGGTACGGGAAACGGAAAGAAGCCGACGAAACCTGTCACGCCAATCACGATGAAGTATACATTTTTAACAAATGTGTTATGAGCTATTTTTCATACATCATTGCTATTGGTGTTAATTTATAGGAGCTGCAAATCTATTACTCACGACTAATATTATGTTAGTTGGGTTTATTCTGCCAAAAGCAGTAGACCCACTAACGAAGGCCACGGAAAGACGTCTCACTGATCGATTACCCCCTTCCCCCCAACACCATTTTCTTGTAGTACTCTGCTTTATTCCACCATTCTGCTCACACGAACGTAGTGAGGACCGTGGCTAAGGGACGAGGCTTCGGCTGTCTGACGCAGGCCGGTGGGAGCCTGCAATGAATACAACAGCACGATGAGTGGTTGCGGGGTGGGGGGTGTCTCGAACGCTGTCATCCTCACCCCTCACCGCCCATTCCACTTCTTTCTGCGGCCTCTGTAATGAACACACGCACTGTACTATGACAAGCCAATTGTGTGTTCATGAATGTTTTCACCCCGAAAAGTAACATCGTCTTTTTCCAGAAACTCATTCAGTTACACAGGGAATGCTTTCTTTAGTTGAATTCAGAATCGTACGTCTTCCTTTCTTGCATCAAAACATTGCAGTTAAAACGTAAGAAACTATCGATTACTGTTGTTCTGATTTGGCGTAAAGCTCGTTGTTTCAATCTAAGATAAGGACGTATTTATGTAAGACTTGAGGTTAACACAGCGGTAAGTATGAAGATTTCTGTCTTCTGGGTTGTTGTGCTGTGTAGTCTGGTCGATGTTTACCAACGTTTCTGAGGTGATACTGCCTCCGGAACGTTAGTAAACATCGACCAGACTACACAGCGCAACAACCCAGAAGACAAAAATCTTTAAGGACGTATTTTTCAGGCACTCGAGAATAAATTGCCAAGGAGAATATTCGACCTCAAAATAAGTAAAAGCTAGATGGTGAAAGCAGAAAGTAATAATTTGTACTCTTTAACAAATATTTTTATTAAAAAATACAAGTGGGAACGGTGAGAAATACATAGGCCTACTTGATTTTAGTTGGAAATCCTAAAGGGAAGAGACAGCTTGAGAGACCTAGTCGCAGATGAAAGATTAAAAAAGATATAACTTAAATACAGTGAGGGGGTGTGGATTTGATTCGTCTGGCTAGTTCTAGATTGTGATGGCAGGCCACAGTGAACACGGTTCGATACGACAAACTGGTAACTTGATGAGGCGAACAACTATCAGCTTCTCAAGGAATTAGTTCCGTTGGGTTAGTTAACTGACATGTAATCTAACGCGTGGTGTGAGGAGTGCTGTGTAGATTAACAGCTGCATGTATGATCAGGTGTTTAAATGTCTGGCGTAATTGCTGAATTTGGAGTGGAACTGAAATAATTAGTTGAAAACGGCACCAACAGTGATGCGTTATTTAGGGGAATTATCAACGCCTTTGGGTCAAGTGATAGTAATGGAATTGATGTGTATTCAGTTCGCCGATAATTCGTGTTCACAGTCTTGTGTCAGAGGCGACTGGTGGGATGTTACTAAAATAAGACTGCAATTAGATCACTGTATTGAATATTTATCAGTCACTGAAGAACAGCGGTAGTGAAATAGACGTCGCCGATGAACCTGCAGTAATGTGTGAGATTTGAGGTTCTTACGGCGATGAAGATTTCGGAGTTTCGGAGAAACGTCTGTATCCTTCCTCAGGGCTGAAGGCTAAACGGCGTAACAACCCGGAAGTCCAACATTGATATCTGCGCTTTTATGGTAAACAATGTTGACAATGTGGCTACTTTCAAAAGAAATACAAGAAAGACAGAAAGGGTGCAAGGAATTAAGATACAAAACAAAACATCACCGTAGAATTTCAACGGGCCTTTTCCACTGAGAGGCATATAACTCAATAACAAAGGAGCTTTCTGCCGTAGTGACACCATCTGTAAGTGATAACACTTCAAATTTCATACCGAATTTGCAAAGACTGGGCCATCTTCAGGCAAAAGAAACCTTCAGTTTTGTAACAGTGCTCTGTTTAACCTAAGTTTTGTCGTTTCAGGGAACAAGAAGTTATGTAGGTACAGGTTGACACCTTTTTTTATCCTACGCCAGACTGAAGCCACTGAGGCAGTAGTCTATTTCTGGCAGCCCAACACAGATTTGAATCGGCGATAAAACCAGTCAAATTTTCTGCAGTATTAATGTCTACGACGTCACTAAGACCTGGGCGCATAGTGAGGTGGGTTCCAATCACATCCGAAAGTCCACATAGTGGACAAGTGGACGACTCCTTCATTCCAATTCGATGAAGATGCTTCTGAAGTTAGTCATGACCCGTAATCATCCTGAAGCACGGAACTCCTATAGCTCTGGGTAAATCCTGAGGAATACGTGAATTAATCAAAGAGCTCCAACTTTTTCCTATAATATTTGTTTCGTAGCATAGCTGATACCTTGAAACAGTTGTAATATCGATGTTGCATATTTAATGTAGTTAATCATCTTCGTTCTTTTAAATCAATGTTTAAAGTGAACACATATTGAGAAGCCGCGTGAACCCGTCCGCATGTTTTATTACCCAATGCGCTGAATATATTCAACTAACTACGGTATAGCACGTGTAATAAGAACTGGAAGACGAAGTTATTTTCAAATCGTTATTTGTCCAACATCACAACTATTTATGAAACTAAATTATAATTAACAGAATTCATCAGAAATTGGTACATAATTTTTATATTGAATTGATATATATTAATTTTATTTTAAACATTAGTTTATATCACGTAACCTTTGACATAATATATATGTATATATATTGAACGAAATACAAAAAAATAGTTCTACATAATTTTATTCAACCATAGATTTTCTATCCCTTCATTATATTAGCAATGAAACGTACAACTCTGTGATGGTTGGTATTCCTATTGAAGATTAACTATGTCAGCATCTCCAAAAAACATCTAGACCATTGACGGACAGAAAAAACAAAGAACATTTTTCAAATTTGTGTATTTGTCCCGCACACTGTTAGTGTATTCAGACTGGCAGAACGCGAACGGATCTCAATCAAACAGCTGCGGTAGGACAAGCCGTCACTGTATTCTGAAGGCAATATCCCGAAATTTGAATTAATCAACTGCCTCAAACATTAATAGTGAGGCAAGAGTTAACTCCGAGCTAATGAGATCCTATTGTACAAATATAGAGCAAATGTCACCCCATTAAAGTGGCATTGTACCACCTTAATGGCGCTGGAAATTCCATTTCTGTTTTGGATAAATGAGGTACAACCATGCATTCACATCATACGTTGACGCCCTAAACACAAAAGCGACATCGTGAATGTCCCTCTTTGTGCTTCTCTTACCACCAGGCTCGGTAAATCGATGTCATTTCTATCAATTAAACACATTCCGGAGTCTGAGATGGGCTGACCACACACTTCATCCAGTGCCGAGGTTAAAATAACTGAAGCTGAACCAATGACATCACGTGGTGTGTTGTTTTTCAAATATCTGTGAAAAGAGCTGTAACTTTTGTACAGGTCGTTTAGAATAGAACCTTCAGACTAATGTTAATAACTAAAGAGTCATTAAAACTAACTCTGTGGAGCAGAAATTGTTTTAACAAGATATTCATCGTTTATCTGGCCAAGAATACATTTTCCCTTCTTATGGAATCTAAACGTACATTAACATATTCACAAGAAACCCCCATTAGACTCTACCAAAGGCAGTTGACAGACATAAATTACAGTCGTGTACAAGAAATCTGAAAGGGATCTCCTGAGCCAGATTAATTCAATCCCCGCCCTTCCTTAAGATTAGTTTTAATCTTCACACCTAAACTTAGAACTCTCAGGTATTCTCGTAACATAGCGATTTTGTATTAAAATTTTGTGCCCAACCTTTACGTACCTTTGCGTGTTATATGACCTGACTATCTCATCTAATTTAATTTGAAAGAACAGCAGAAATAACAGAGTCCATAATTAAAAAATTTTCAAACTTGTTCAAATGAAAATTTCGTAAGTACATAGAAGACCTCGGCGTAGATGGGAAGATGATATTAAAACCGATTTTAAGGAAATCAAGTGGGCTTTTGTTAACGCGTTAATAACCTCCCGACTTCCATAAAAGGAAGGGAATATCTTGACAAACTAAACAACTGCCATCTACTAATGTGCGATTCTATATCGCATAGTTAGATATTTGAATAATGAACATATCCACATCACTTCGCGATAGAATTTATGCATATGTAGATAAATTTTTAGTTTATGTTCGTCAGATTTTCTGTCAATAGCTAATTTAGTACAGGACGCTATGCGTAGAAGCGAATCATTAAGTCGTGTAATTATTTATTTTACAACTGCTTGTTTGTGAAAGCAAAGATGTTTTGTTTATTTGCTCTCAGTGCAGAATATATTAGGGCACTAACAAAACAACTCCATATTCCGCAAAAACTTGTTTTTTTTAAAAAAAAGAGTGATAATGCATTAGACAGAGCAAGATTATTTCCACTTACTAACAAAGTCTAGGAAGTCCTGATAAACTCCACAGAAGACCTCTTGGTATTATTTTCCTCGGAGAAATCTGAAACTTCTGTCCACCATTTAATGGTCATCCCCTCACAAACGAGTAGTCTGTTTTTGACCTTTTCCACCTAATAAACAAATACTGAGATTATTTATAGACTAATGAAAAGATTCCTTGCAGTTGCGGAACACAATACTTCATCACTGCTGTCACACATTATCACAATCTGACCCTCCTTTGCAATAATTCTATGCAATAAATATAGACAGTATTTTGTTGAGATAATGCAGTTGATTAATAAAATATATTTAAAAGAATATGACAAGGAAGAAGAGTCTTTAGTCATCCTCAAGTCTTAGTACTAACAAACTGTGTGCAATACGAATTATTGAAGATTTCTGTCTTCTGGGTTCTAGCACCGTGTAGTCTTGTAGAAGTTTGCCAACGTTTCAGAGGTCCTTGCTGCCTAAATCATCAGGGCGATAAGTGATCAGCCTCTGCAAGGTTGGTTTACTTCTAACAGACTGCACGGAGGCACAACCCAAAAGATGGCCACCATCGTACTCATCGCCGTGAAAATTTCAGATCCTACTATTTCAATACAGTTCAACCCTAAGAGGTTTTTCTGCAAATAAGGAAAGTTCCACACATTCCTTGCTGCTAGATGTAGTTAGGATGGGCCTGGTGGTTGGTCCGTATGTCGTAGCAGCGAGGAAATCTCGTGTCTACACCTGGAATCGATCCTATGACATCGAGGTCGTAGTTTAACTTGGCTCTTCCAATTTTCTATCGCAGTCTACTTCTCTACATCCCGTTTTACCTTTATACTTTATCGAAGGCTGAGTCTGCACAGTGAAATGTCGGCCAAACCTACTTCCTCCATCCGTGCTAATTATACAGCCCAATGACTTGATCTCCGTAATATTTTAATGCTAGAATGAAACTTTGTTACCACGGCAAGGTGCTTCTTCCAGTAAAGGAGGTCAAATATGGTCTCCTGATATGGTCCATAGCTACAAACATTCTGTGCAAGCAAAGATGGGGCTGACTTCCAAGTTATTGCGCCGTGCAGTCTGGTAGATACTGACCGACGTTTCAGAGGAGATTGATTACTGGCTTCGTCATCAGGGCGATGAGGACGTAATATGAGCCAGACGACACAGCGCAACATTTAAGAAGACAGTAATCTTCATACTCGTCGCCGTGGGAACCTGAAATCTCACCATGATACGGAAATAGTCACGGAAGGAATATAGGGGAACGGTTTTAACGTCTTGGTAGTCGCGTGCTGTGACTCTTTCTACAATATGTGCCGAAACGTGTAACGGGAAACATTTTGCAATTCCTTTCAAGCACTGATGTACATTATTAAACTCCAAGATCCCAAAGTACAAACTTTGCCTTTAATTTTAAAATGAAATTTAATAAGAATCTCATCTGAAGAAGATTTCTGACAACACAAGCGACAAAGCTGATTGAAATCTCACTTCATTATTAATCACGCCACGTTAAGGGCGTGTTGGTCCTTTTGTTAAACTTTGCTAGTAACTCCGTAAGGGAGCGATCCTTGATCAATTAAGAGCAGATTACAATCACAGGCACGAGATAAAGCCATATAATTGTTACACAAAATTATATCACATTGAAAGTGAAGATATTAGTACAGTCGCTTTAGATTAAGGAGGATCAGTATCTTTTATACGTTGTAGAGAAGCTTCTCCAGCCGTACAATAAATTCCATGCTTTTATGGAAACTGAAGATTCGTCAACATGCTTACAAAATTCCACCAATGTGCCCAGTTCTGACTAACTTTAATTTAGTCTACAACTTTATATCTCATTTCTCTAACAGTCTGTTTAAATTTCATCATGCGATTTGCGCCTGGATTCTGAAGTGGGCTCTTTTCTTGGGGTTCCGGCAATCAAAATTCTTTAGCGTCAGAGACCTGTGTTCGCTCCCAGGGTAGTCTATGCGAGATTCGTGGTTCACACAAAGCGGCATTCTGACAGTCTTCGATTTTCTCCTGTCAATACCATTCCACCGCCTCTCTATATTTACTCATGTATTATCTGGGGGCTAGACAAGGGGCCCGTTAGTGGTCGTAGTTTTATATAAAAATAGTCTGACCAAGGGGTGAAGCTTTCATGTTAACCTTGTTAGCGCGGCTAACACTATTTACACAACATTCCCCCCCCCGTTCTTCACCCTTCGCAACAATAAAGACAGTAATCTCTCATTCTTCTATGCTTGGTACAGCCTATAATAAATATGATGCTGTGATTATTTATACGGGTCTAATATCTGAGTGAAGTGGTTCGTGTTCAGTTTGGTGCACTATCTCGGCTGGAGATCTGAGTATTCCAGGACGGTAAAATTTGAATCGGTTGGCGGAAGCGACCCATGAACTAACCTGGCGGTTCTACTGGGGTACAGAAAGTAGCCTTCTTCTTGTAAAAAAAAGAACAGGATTAAGTCACAACTAAACTCTGGCCGGGACTGGAAGCCAGGTCCAGGAACACACATGAACGCGGTCACGAGTCTTGAAAAACGGTCTTCCTGTGTGTGGTGAGGATTCAAACATGCTCGACGAGCTTTTATCATTTTAAACGTTACTTTATGTTGCTTGTGGAAAAGCGTTAAAACAAGAAAACACTAGAAATGTCTGCTACTAAACTAGAGATAATGGGACAGAATAGTTACCAATAATTCGTGCTGTAGGATTTGAGGTTTTAACGGCGGTGAGTTTGAAGATGGCTGTCTTCTGGATTGTTGTGCCGTGTGGTTTGGTAGGAGTTTACCGACGTATCAGGGGTCCTTACTGCCTCCATCATCAGGACAGTCGTCAGTAAACTTCTACCAGACTATAAGGCGCAACAACCCAGAAGACAGAAATCTTCAATAATTCGTATTCCACACAGTTTGTTAGTACTAAGACTTGAGGATGACTAAAGACTCTTCTTCCTTGTCATATTCTTTTAAATATATTTTATTAATCAACTGCATTATCTCAACAAAATACTGTCTATATTTATCCCCAATGACATTGAATATTCATGTCTATAATTACGGATAGTCCATACCACTCATGTCTCTAATTAAATCCAGTAATCAACACTGCACTGTAATTGCTAGTATTTCCTGACCATAGCTGATGTTGTCTTAAAGTGTGCAAGGAGATGAGGTGAAATCGGGTAAAACTGACGCTGCTAAATACACAGCCTCTCAGATCCGTTTAATCTCGTGGTTTTACCAAAACTCGAAGGCAAACATGTCATTAGCCTTTAATTTTGTAAAATGAGATGTTTAAATGATCGGAAATGCCCTAAAACTGTACCTAACTGCTATGACTTCGCTGCCAAGTACCTCCATGCAATTCTACGCCATCTTCGAACCCCCGTCTTCACCTGTTAAATCTAAACGTTCTCCCTTCGACCGTTATTAACAATCCAAGCTCCTTACGCAGTCAATGCTATTACGGGTTTATCTAATGCATATTAGCTATACAGAGCCTAGTTATGTCAGCCAAGTACATGCATGTTGCATATTTAAAAAAAAACACGAACATAAGTATGGTTAAAAACTTCACTTTTAATTCTTAACAATTTTGTAATACTAAGATTACTTAATAAAATGGAAATAACCACATGGAACAGACTGAGAAAGGCCTACAGTCCAACTACAATTGATATTCTCTGTTTGTGTAAAGATGAATCTGCATATTCATGAAAACATGATATTTACATCGGCAAGCTCTCGTTAGGAAAATATCTGTACTCCATTACGCGTCATAACTCTTATTACTTTAATGTGGTTATTTGTTATAAAATCCCATTTAAAATGGCCTTGCAGCAAAACTGTAAATTCTCAGTTGCAGAAGCATGTGTCCGTACACCCTGATTAGTCAGTCAGCGGTGGCATAACAGTTATTGATTCAGGAATAATTGAATATCAAGTATGACAGAACAATCCCATTCAGAGAGCTTCATCTCTCTTTAATGCCACAAAAATCTATTTTATTTATCCTGCTATAACGTTCATTTACTGCCGTGTAATACTGTTTTATACTTAATACGGTATATGACTGATAGCCTTGCTAATGCAGAATTAACGAAATTTGATAATGTCGTATGTGTTTGTAAAACGTTATTAACGACTGAATTTTAACACAATCGGCTAGACAATGTAGTGTATGGTCTATCTGTATAGGCCTAAATCTAATTCAACGTGGCTGCAACACTGCTAATTATACGTAAATCTGGTAATCCGTTCTTTGTGAGATTCTAATAAAGCCTTTTTTTTAATCTCAGTATTTCAGAAATAATTTTATCCTGCAGGGCCAACAAATCCTTTCCTAAATGAATTTTAACTCCGCGTTAACTTGACACTTCACATTCTTTAGATTGTTTTAATGAGTAGCATAGACATTAAATCCATCAATTCGTTCATTAATTCTGCCTACATGTTCCGAACTCAGGTCATCTTATCTTTGGATTTCCAAGATGAGAAAAAATCAATGTTTGTGACTGGAAGTGACTCTCCGTCATCCAGTTAACTAATCACTTTGCTGACTGAGCTGTAACCCCCCCCCCCCCCGTGATAAGTGCTAACACACACACACACTTCTCTTTCACATGTGGGCGGAGTCACACTAACCGAAACGTGACATAAACGCTGTCTATATCAACACCAAAGATTATTAACAGGGACTGTTCCCATTAGTACAATTCGAATGACACAATATCATTTGTTTTTTTAACAATGACGTGTATGCTTGTCAGAATACCAGAGTATTTTCATTAAAATGTCTTATATTAAAATGTTATTTTCGTTGCACAGATGGCAGCAGTAGCAGTGAGAAGAATTTGAACGGAGCGTCATCCGCGCGGAGAGGCGTTGAAGGAGGAGAGCAACGCCGCATGGTGGACATAACGAGAGACAAGCCAATCAAAGTGACTGTCAGAGTTATTGTACCAGTCCGGGATCACCCAAAGGTACGTAAGAAGTGACTTTAGCAACAGGATGGTACGTTAATATAACTGTGTCTATAACGCAGATTGTTAGTTCTTCATTACAAATTAAATATTAATTGCAACAGAATGAATAGGTCCATAGCAGGACATACTTAGAATATGAGGTCATGTTTGGGACTAATTTGAATTCCGATTAATTGTCAACATTAAAGAGATGCACTAGGTAGTGGGGCTTTACTAGTTGGGCTCTTCCTTTCAGATTTACCAGTCAAAATTTGTGCACATTTGTCATCTCTCCCATGCCTACTTCACGTGACGGGGAGGTTCATAAATAATAGAATATGTCACCGATACTAGGCACCTTCATACGCCTGCAGCTTTATTTGAAACGAGGTCTGATAAAGGTGCAATGTTGTAAACTGTCTTGTTCATTACCAGAAAATTTCACTAACCCTTTCAGGTGTTTCGGTAAATGTACGTATTGATTTGTTGAATGAATTGACAATCTCTAATAATTGTTATAGTTAAATTGTCTGCCCTCAAACTGAAAACTTCTGTATTATACATGTTCATTGTTTTAAATCATTCAAGTATTTATAATTCATGTTAACAGATAGCTTTTTACATAAAAGAATTTCCTTAAAATGTGATTTAGAATGTTAAAAATTACAAAAGAGGCCATAACGGTGAAAGAATATTAATTATGAAAGTAATAACCATAAATACAATTTTTAAAACAGAAGCTATGATGTCACGGTTTTTATCATTGGTTATTCGAAAAATGTATTTTATATAAGAGTACACATATGACACCCCTATTCTGCATATATTTTCATCTATCAGCCACCATCCCCGCTTCCATCCATACAGTTTTTCTGATTTTGTTCCAAGTTGTTGCCACTTTGTTGGGCCGACATGTGCACACAAACAAAAGAAGGCAGAGACGCGCTGATCCACTGTGACAGGAGAACGTTTTTTTACTTTCTCATATTTAATTTCTCTACAATGATGCTCATCTGTTTTATATAAAGCGTTACGGAAAATATTGTAAGTTCCTCATGAATACGCTGGGAAAGGGATGAGAAATGGTGGTAGAACCAAATCCATTATTCATTTCGTAAATTGTAACTTCTCAGTAAAAGAAGAATGTATTGCAGTTCTGCAAAAATGGCATTAACAGATGCTTAGATATTAATGTAGGGTAATTTAGGGATATCTCGACACCTTAAGAAAGAACTCTAGGTTTCAGGAATATTTTTTGAAAATTAAAAACAGAAATTTTCATATATTATCCATGGAGGTATGTTTTATTTGTACTACAATAATAAAGCAGGTAAGTTTAAGGGAAACAGTGCAATTAACAAAAAAAGAAATGGAAGCAAAATGTCGACTTCTCCCTGTGTTTGGGGAGATTTCGACATGTGCATGGGAAATATTAGGAGACTGTAACTACTGAACAGAAAACTTGAATTCATAAAATAATGTCAATAAACAGTAAATATGCAAAATTAAAAACAGGCGTTACATGTGAACTGATTATCTGCTCCATTTTCCACGCAAGTTTCATGAAACCATCTTCCACAGTCGCCGAGACATTTAACCCATTGTTCGCCAGCTTTGTCATCGTAATAGTAGGCACTGCACACACCACAGTAATTTTCAACACGGTTGATGTTACCTGAGGAGCTGGGAACATCCGTCCCGAGCCGTCGCTTTGAATGGCGGCTAATAATTGTCTTCATTTCAATACGCCTGTTTGGCTTTCCACTTTTCTGTCTGCTCTCTCTCAGTTTTGCCCTGAAGGCTGCTGATGTTACAACAGCCGATTCCTGTTTCTTCCTTCCTTTGCGAATAGAGGAGTCACTTCGGGATTTTACCACTGGAACTGGTGACAATTCTTCAAAGAACGTAGACGTTGATGAGGGTGCAGGGGAGTCAAGACGAACAGGATCTCCACCATTCAGAGCTGGCACAAGCTCATACTCGAAGACATCATCTGCCAGTAAGCCAGGGTTGTATGGGTAGATTCCACATTTTCGAAACCCACTAGTCAAATTACCAACTGTTGCTGACTTATCCCATGCCAAGTGAACACCGTATCATAAGGTTCATAACCAGAAAAAGATATATTAGGGAGAACTCGACATGTCGAGTTCTCCCCAGTACACTGTGTCGAAACCTCCCTGACTTACACGATTACAATACACATGTCACCACTGGTCACAGTTGAAGTTTTTGTCAGTTCACATAGCATGGCTGTCCTTTAGAAAGTGCGAGTTGTCACCACAATAACTATTAATCCATAAATTCCATGTGCATCCAGTGTAATTATCATTATCTGGAATGTAATTATTATAGCATGTGCTATTTAGGGTATGTAAAACTCACCTGGTCGTCTTTGAGGGTTCCGTACGAGGTTGAGACTTGCAAAAACAGACTCCTTTGAAGTTGCACGTTGATCGCAGTATGGTAGGCTATCTTCTGTACAATTACAGTCTTTGCCACTACAATGCAGCTGTCGCTAGAGTGAAATTTGTTAAAAGTGTCGAGATCTCCCAGATGTCGAGATCTCCCTAAATTACTATATTTTTTTGACTGGTATGCCTTGGCTTTGGAATATTAATAAAATATTGTAATATCAAACTAAAATCCTGACGTCAGCTTAAATTCTATGAGTGTCATAGAATTTCTTTTTTTCATTAAATGTCTCATCAACATAACGGACGTTTTTATCCTGTTGTATATTTTAATGAAAAAAATAAACTCATAAATTATCGTATCAACATGTCTATGTGTCTGTATATATCAGCCTACCTTAATAGATTTTAAACCAATGGGCTTAAACTTATGCTAGCAGAATAATCATACTAGCGACTGTAGCTGAAATTTACATGTTAAATTGTGATATTAACGGTTACTAACCGGTTTAGTGCCACCGGTTTTCCATCTAAAACCCGGTGGTAACTATATTTACCACTCAGTAATTCTGCATTTTTCCCATATAGTGCGTTTAAGAGTTTCGTATGATTTTCAGAGATAACACCAGTTATATTCTTCAACATACTGATCTCTGTAATGGAGACGTGTTTCAATTAAACTGTTTACTTCATTGGCTATATTAATATTGGCTCCATTCACTTTTATCATATAATTAGGATCGTTCCCTAAAAAAATATATTGGATTTTGCTCCAGTTTGACTCTCAGTGAACGTCAGATTAATCCATTACAAGCTTATAATATGTAAACATGTCATGACAGTTCATTGCTATTGCAAGATTTTTCGTTAGAAACCAACTTTCAAAATGTGGGCCTAATTCTCTGTACAGGAACTTAACCGCCTGTCTAATTTATAACGTACAAAACACGAATCTGGCTTCAGCGTCAAGGAGAATAACACTAAGTCCATTAAGCATACGTATAATATAAAACGCAATCTGATGTTTGACTGGTTTAACTGCGCTCATAGACGCCCAAATATACTCTACAGTGACGTCGGAAGACACAATGTTCGATTTTATAAATACTTCTAAAATAGGCGCTGATGTTTTAACTTTCTTATAAGTTACTTTCACACTGCGATGAACTTGTCGATATTTGTTTTCTCTGTTGTAAAGCCGTGTAGACCTGCAGTTACATAAAAATTCTGTCGGAAGAACATGCCATGTCCGTCTTCAGTGTCTACTAACAAATCCACACGGCGCAACAACGCCGTTGACATTTTTATGGTTGTGCTAAATTGAAAACGATTGGGAGGGAATATAGCAAGAAGGAAGTAATTTGGTAAAGATAGAAACGTGATAATGAATGGAAGTAATGGGAAGATGTATAAGGGAATAAAATTAGTAATTATCCCTTTAATTTCAACGTGTCTTTTAAAGTAGTGGACATGTTTCGCGTTAATATAATAAACATTAACAGTCTGTTGTTTTGCTTAGTAAAAGGTTACTAGAAGACTCTACAAAGAATATAAACGTAAACGAACAGACGTGTAGAAGTTCAGTTTCTGAAATTTATAGGAGCTGAGAACAACAGAAATTGAAGAGTTTGATTTTCTGTTGACAGAGGAAACAATTGTAATTGAAATTCTTAGTTCAAGAGCAACTGTTTGTAGGATACTTCCTGAAACATAATCCTACATAAGAATAGAATCAAAGTCTTCACAGGCTAGAGCACTTTCTGAAGTAGAAATTTCATTTCATATCTGCCGAGCAAAACGAGTCACAGAAGCTCAATGAATAGCAATCACCGGGGTCAAGTCACTCGGGAACTCCAATGAAACTGACTGCAGTAGAACGCCAAAGGGGATTTGGATGTGCCAGACAAACTGTTAATTGCCTGCTAGAACCAACACCGCTTTCACACACAGGAAAATAAAATTGGGCACATGGTGAACATTTGAAGCACAGCATTATATGCATCTTAAACTGTATTAACCATTATGTTATCAGCAGTAAAGATAATATATAAGATGACGTTTTAAAAATAATTTATTGCTCAAAAGGAAATAACTGCACGGAGGTATGATATAATTTTCTTTCATTTAGTATTTTGTTAAGAATGTACCACATCGAAAGCCTGCACTCATATATTTCACCCACTTATTTTTATCTTACAAGTGTTTCGTAAATGTATTAACTTTTTCGGAATTCGTATATATATATATATATATATATATATATATATATATATATATATATGCAATGCTGAATTTCTGTTTCAAATATATATGTTTTTATTACATTACTTCTTTAGTATTGTAAACTTTAATAATCTTACATCAGTCTGGTCGCTGCTAATTAACAGCTATAGTTTAAGAAATGTCCATAAAATTACACTATTGTCTTAATTCCTCAGAAATTCCTATTCCGCGAAGTTGGTATTAGTGATGGCAGATAAATGAAAAATACAAAGTTTGGGGTACATTCCATTTTCATTAAGCTCATGTCAAATTTAATAAAAATTTTCAGCTGGATAAAATTTTTAGGTAGGCAGGTTGATATGGTTATAATCCTCGAAAATAAAGTGAGGAAAGTACATATTGTTTTAATTACAGTGAATGCAATGTACGTGCGCCCATAAAGTTAAGCTCGGAGGTATGTAGAAATGTCTTAGCAAAGAAACTATGCCTACATCTCCTCGGAAGATGGCTGTCAACTGTCCTCAGGGACCTGGGCCTCTTGAAGTCGTCAGCGGTTTGAAGCAGCTTTCTTTTATCGAATTCTGCTTATATAATTTCCCGTGTGCTCCGCAATTTAAGTCCTGTAATTCCACGGGACATAACGCTTTCTCTTTTGCAGCCATTTAAGGCAATAGTTAAAGCTAAGAACTTCCATTAGCTTTTTGTACTTACAATTGTAAAGCATGACGTAACCAGCATGACAAGCTTACAGACCCAATTTTGCGAGGCGTCTTAAATTACATAATTGTGTTAACTGTGTTAGCTTTCCTGCTTGTATTAGGTTTGTTTTATGAATATTTTCAGTAGGACACTATTTGCTCATGGTTGTATGTTTCTAAGTAATGCACCTTTTCTCCTTCATAGCAACAAAACCCAGTTAGAACAACCTAAACTGTATGTGAGGGGAAAATCTCTGTCCTTTCACATCACATAACAGCCAGTCACATGTACTCATGCCCCGACCGAGATTCAAACTCGTGTTTTAAGTTCATGACCACCTTGAACTGTGTAAACACCGGGTTGAGCAAATTATCCTTTGGTCAGCTAAATTCGAATTTCCTGTAGGCCGTTGCTTGTACAACAGTCCGAAATGCGTGTCCATAACTTGTCACAATGTCTGTTTTTTGAATCTGACGTACGAGGGCAACTACCAGCGTATTTGTTTGAGATCAGGAACCCGCAGAGACAGCATTAGCTTACAACTATTATGCAGGTGTTTGTTATTAAATCAGTGGTTAACGTTAAAACCTACGCAAAAGTCTAAATCGAGCCTGCAGCCAATTTGTTTTGGCATGTACTTCTGTAAAATGAGTATACACGACATACATACACATAGGCTTTTAATTAAATTTATTTCAGATATGTCATATATGGCAATCCGGAAACAGATTATTTGATTTTGGAAGACGAAAAAGGAAAAGTAAAACATTGTAATAATTAGAATTAATACCACTAAAGATGGAAGTAATGAGTCAGATATCAGTGGAAGGATAAATAGAAGAACAGTTATATTAAAATTTAAGAGTAATTTATGGGATTGGGATATTATAACAAAGACAAAACAAATATATACAACGCAATAGTTATGAGTACGATTAAGTATTGGGCAGAAATAGGGCATTTAAAGGCAAAGACAGAATCAAAACTACATTCCACAGAAATAGATTTTTGGCGACGTTCTGACGGGATTTCTAGAATGAACAAAATTAGGAATACTCTGATTAATAAAAAATTGATGTACAAAATTCTATTGTAGATTTTATAAAAAAAAAACAAGCAGTTAAAATGGTACGGACATGTAAAATAATGACAGGTGGCAGGCTGACTAAGAAGGTATTAGATTGGTAGCCACAAGGAAGAAGGAAGAGGGGAAGACGTAAAATTACTTGAATGCAAGGAATGCCAATAATGATGCGGGATAAAGGGTTGGAAGAGGGTGACTGGAAGTGCGGGGGGAAATGGAGGTATATTACATTTAAATATTAGGTTTTGTCTATTTGAAATGAGAGCAGGAATACGCTCGTGATATTAAACAATAAATAAACAATTTGAATATGTAGCAGGTTCCAAAAAATCTGTATTACGTTTTGCCCGAAACCGCCTGGAATCACAACGACGTTTCGGCAGTTGAGTTTGACTCGGTCTTTAGATAAAACATAACTTATGAACCATTTAAATATAATTTGTGTTTGTCACTTAGTCTACCTGTAACATACTGAATCAGTGGTAAAAGCGTTCAGATTTCCGCTGCTTTTAAGTGACATGAAGCAGGTGGTGTGAACGGAACATGTACTAAATACGCAATGCAGCCAACCCTTTGAATAGCTTTAGGCAGTTGACAAAGGCGAAGTATTGTTGAGTACCTGACAAAGGACGAGAAATTTCTTGTTTATTCCCGTCTGTTAGATCGTGATATGAGGGAATGGCCGTCTTTCATAACACGCGGAAAAACAAGTGCAATACCGGACCAAGTCGAATTACATTTCTGGCTTTATAAACGATTTAATACTCGTTTCAAAAACAGCTTAATTTCACCCTTTCACTCTGTCAGAAATCGCGTGTTTTATCTGTTCGGCGATTTATAACTGAATTTATAATAGGAGTTGGATGTTCGTCTTTGATAGTATTTAACGTCTCAACCCATACAGTGGCGGCGCGGTCTGAGGCGTGGGCCCTGTGCCGCTTGGTCACTGGGACCGTGAGTTCGAATCCCACTAAGCCATGGATGTTTGTCCGCGTTTTTCTGTGTTGTGCTGTCCTGGGTACAGGTAGAGGCCTTGCGACGGGCCGATCCACTCGTCTAAGGAGTCCTACCGAATGTCTATATATCGAGCCAACGAAGAACGAGTCGATCCCAGTAACCCATTCAATGAATGTGCATGAAATGTCATTTCGTGAGAGAGGGGGTGGGTCTGAGAAATTCATTGTAATCAGTACCATTCCATCATATCATCTGCTTTATGTTGAAAAGTGAGTCACTACGAATCTAGTTTATATACACATAATTACATAAAAGTGAGTTGTGTCCTATGGCATATATAAAATTGAAAATATTTTTATGAGGTTCATATTTAAGAAACTGAGCTACAGTGACGCTGATGATTATTTATCTATGCAGTATGATGTTCGTGTTGATGTCAAATTTGTCAACAATAAATATATAACTCTGAAATGTAAGTTTCCTACTGCCCCTTCTGTCGCAGATATTTTGAATGCGAATATCACTCAGAGACGCAAAATAGCAAAAAGAGCACGCTTGCAGAGTGGGTGTAATTTGGAATACACCTTCCCAATCATGCCGTATAATCGACAATAGTAATCCAGTTATGAGAAAGCTATGTGCTCTTTCGTATTAATTGTTTTGATTTCTTATTTTGGTAGACTCGGAAGTATCTTATAAATTATTATTTTGGTTGACACTGACTCGACATTTATATATTTTCTGAGGTCCCGAGTTTTAAAATGTTGAAACACATTAAACTAAATTCTACCCGCTGTTTTACATGGTTATACTACTGCCTGTCTTTCTCTCTGTCTCCCTCATGAAAGAACACAAATTAAGGATTTTCGAGAATAAAGTCCCGGAGAAACATTTGGTCTAAAGGGAGAGTAACGGTGAGTATGAAGATTTCTATCTTCTGGGATGTTGTGCTGTTGTCGCCCTGATGACGGAGGCAGTATGACCTCTGAAACGTTGGTAAACATCGACCAGACTACAGAGCTCAACAACTCAGAAGACAGAAATCTTCAAGATAATTAGACCTAGATTCGCGATATGAAATTGTTGAAGTTCAAACGATAAATGATTATTTTGATGTGTCCCAAACATATTAGTATATGTTGAGTTAATAATACAATGCCTAGTAGTTCAGGACCATAAAATTAATCTCAACAGCAGGAAGTACTATTAATAGTTATTACACGGTATTTGTGAATGCATAAAACATTTCGATTCCTACATCCATTCCAAACTTCACTCTTATTCCACATGTCGGGGTTCAATTCTATTCGTGGGGGGTTTCGTAGTTTCTGTCGGTACGTACAGGTAACTTCTTTTACATCATGACATGGCTACTATTTTCCCGCAGCCTTCCCAAATCACATTCAAAACAATTATGCTATGTAATCAACAGGCCTTTGATTAAGCCAGTACAGTTAAATCTCATAAACATAGAAGCAGCCCGTACTATTTCTTGGACACAGCAACAATTATGTAAGAGCTTTGGCTCTCATTGAGAGCGAATTAATGCTGCATTACAGGGTTACCGCATTGTCTGCCAAATTACAAATGTAGACCTATAATGAAAGCAAACTGGATGAGTAGCAGAGACAAAAGAACATATATATATATATATATATACGAGGTGCGATCGGAAAGTTTATAGACTGTGTCAATAGAGGGCGAACCGGATGTAGTACGAGCTTCTGCCGCTAGGGGGTGCGGCCTACATTCATATTGAATCAGTGTGCCAGCCGGCATCATCGAATTAGCATTTGTTTCTTAGTTACGGGCGTTTTGGTAGTGCATTACACCAACCCTCCTGCGATTTCGGAATGGCTTGTGCATCAAATTTTGCCAAAGACTCGCCAAAACGGCTACGGAAACCTATGAAATGCTCAAGCAAGCATTTGGGGAGTCCGCAATGGGTCGTGCACAAACTTTTGTGTGGCATTCACGTTTTAAAAATGGCCGAACCTCTGTCGATGATGACGAGCGTTCTGGACGACCATCTTCGAGCACAACGCCCGAAAATGTTACGAAGATTCGGCAGGCCATTCACGAAGATCGACGTCGTACCATCAACGACTTGTGCGACATTGTTGGGATAGGCTATGGGACCTGTCAGCTGATTCTAAAGGAAGAACTCCACATGCGACGCATCCTGTCTGAGGACCAGAAGCAGAATCGACTTCTCGTTTGTCAGGAGCTCAAAGATCTTGCAAGAACCGACCCCAACTTCCTTTCTAAGGTTTCCTCTTCCCAAAGATGAAAATTCAGCTAAAGGGAAGGAGATTTGAGACGATAGAAGAGATTCAGGCAGAATCGCAGATGGTGCTTGACAGGCTGACAAAGAAAGATTTCCAGGGATGCTTCCAGGCTTGGCAGCGGCGCTGGGATCGTTGTGTTCACTCCCAGGGGAACTACTTCGAGGGTGATGGATGAATTTAATACCTGAGATAAGTGTACGGGTTATTATACGCGCAGTCTGGAAACCTTTCGATCGCACCTCGTATATATATATATATATATATATATATATATAGGTCAAATAAACAGTGCATATATATATATATATATATATATATATATATATATATATATATGCACAAACACGCTGCATCAACTTTGGTCCTCTTTCGCTATGCACGACCGATATTTCAAAACCCATGAGCTGTCATTTTGTGCGCTTTGCATTGTTATCTGTGATTATTCAGCATACATATTAAAACTGTTTTTTTTTTTGTGGGTGATGCCGATACGGTCTTGAAAGTCGTTCCATCATATGTGATGAAAGCAATAGAATCTAATATTGATCCACTGTAATAATACTAGCCTATCAATCATATTTGTTCTCACCTCTGAAACAAGTATTCGTCGGGCTTACTGGGTAAAATAAGGGCAAAGATAACAATAACGTATTCAATTCACGTGATAGAAATTATGGTTAATTCGAATTATAACAAGTTATACGTTCTTTGCATATGCCACCTCCCTTAATGCGCATTTATCACAGACATAAATCTATTACTGTACATTACTATTACAGTACTATTACTGTATATACGGCAGAGAAAAAAGCTAATAAGACTACAGATATTACATTCTAAAGTGGTTGAGGTGAAGGAGCGAGCGATTGTCAAAGTCCCGCCCCCATTTCCATCTATAGGGTCACATTCTCAATCGTGGATACAACGTTAAATTAAACTTTCGGTTGCACTTGAACGTTCGGCTGGAAAATATTAATAGAGCACCGAGTCATGCAATATATTTGTAAGGAATACCAGAAACTCATTACAAAGGCACCTTACCTCGGCTGCTGAATTGTTAAATGAGTACTTTCGCAAAGTCAAAAAAAGAAGAATGTTAGTGTATTTTTATAGAGAAAAAAAATTCTCAGTGCATTTTAATTACAAATTCAATAAATGTGAATCCGTCCATATGCAATACGTGTGTTGTTTTGCTCCCTTTACTACATGTTTTATCAATATTTTTGACTATCTTCAGATGGTACAGTGATTTATAAAGATCAAAATTGGAGTATGTAGCATATAATATTACGAGGAATTTAAAATGATCTTGATTAAAATTATTCTCGTTACAAAATATAGGATTTATTCACTCATATAGTCATTTTTTATCAATGTTAGTCTATAAATGTGTTACGAAATCACATTATGTCATTCTTAATCTTACCTAATCGAATGGTGTCTTAGAATATTAATTACAATCAGTATCCTACAGGAATTAGTTGCTTATAAATTTTAGTACATTTTTGTTTTTAATTGATTATTTTTCTTATACTATGTTTTTAACTCTCCCCTAATGTGTCAGTTTTTTCATAATATCCAATTCTGTATAGTCCTTCACCAAACTTCTAAATTTTATTTCGACCAACGAGATTTTGTGTTTCTTCTCTCAGTCCTAAATTACAAAGGAAAAACATGCGTCTATATTCGTACTTCAATTATTTTACGGCTTCTTAGTGCTCTGAGTGCTGTAGAATTTCGTACGCTTAAATCCATAAAACTTGGTTTTAATAATGCAGGAGCAATAAAACAATATATGATTTGAGGTTTTCACAGCGGTGAGTATGAAGATTCATCGCCCTGATGACGGAGGCAGTATGACCTCTGAAACGTCGGTAAAAATCTAACATACTACACGGCGCAACAATCCAGAAGACAGAAATCTTCATACTCATCGCCCTGATGACGGAGGCAGTATGACCTCTGAAACGTCGGTAAAAATCTACCATACCACACGGCGCAACAATCCAGAAGACAGAAATCTTAGGAAAAATTTCACACCTCAAAAAATTCAAATTCTGCTCATTCTGTAGTATGAGTTTTTACAGTTATGCCCTATACTTCATATAACAACGTATTTCTCAGCAAAGGTCACTCGTTATGTGATACAGGTATTTAAAAAGTAACAAACATAATCTTCAGAGCAACCTCTCAGGTTGTCATGGCGGCCACTGATGACTGTCTCCTGCATTGTAGCGCCGTATAATTTGGTAGAAATTTACCGGCGTCGCTTGCTGCCTATGATACATCGATAAACTGATACTAGACAACTAGGCGTAATAACCCTGAAGACATCCATCTTCACTATTCCGAATTTTCGAAAGTAATTTATAGTAGTATAGAAACTTTCCGATCGCACCTCGTATATTTCTTGTTATAAGTTAGAAAATAATAACACTTTGAACTAGCTTACTCTGTTTCTGTAATCTGAAAGGAGAGAGTGATTATTCATCATTTTTACGTAAGTGGTTTGTATTCTGTCTATGTATTTTATTTCCTGTGGTGCTCTACGCTGTCAGAAAATCGTAAAGATCCACCGTTCCTTTCAGTGAAAAAATTGTACAAAGCGAATAGCTTGGGTGTCTTTGTTTTATTGTATTTAAAACTTATTATATATCAAAGCTGAGGGAAATGCTTTTGCTCTAATTCCTCCTGCTGAAGATTGCCCCAAGTGTTTCGCTCAAGATTGCTTTTCCTTAAACTGAATCGTGTGGTATTATATTCTGCTTATACAGCTACATACTTTATAAGAGAAGGAAAGTATCTGGGAAAGATGAACAAATAATGACTTTACTAACACACACACACACACACACACACACACACACACACACACATACATATAGACATGACAAAGGAAATTTGTATCCTCTGCGATACTTAAGACTAAGAAAAGACAGTCCTACGTACAAATTCGGCTTTTTGGGATAGACCCTATGGAATATTGAGAATTATCCAACGTTTCGACAAACAATGAAGTTGCTATATTCAGGGTGAATATGTACAGACTGGGCGTTTTTGTAGTGTAGCGAATTAATTTTAGTTAACACATTGTAAATTGGGAAAGTAGAGTTTTTAAGTTGCATAGAATTAAGTATAGCAGATGTTTGAATTTTGCTAAAATGTAGGAATGTGCAAATGTCATTTTCTGGCATTGTGTAAAATAGCAAAGGCTAGCTCACCTTTCTCTAAGGGTAAGAGAAAGAACAATTAACGGAAAAGCAGACGAAGCCATTAGGCAGTCAGCTGAAATATTGGAAACACGAGCGGAAAAGCTGACGAGGGAAGTGGGAGATAGAACGTGGTCAGAACCGCCGAAATCTTTCAAGAAGGAAAGAGGACACTGATCGGGATATTGATTGCAGGTAAGCGCTGAGTCGATGACTCCAAGTACGGGTAGATTATTAAATCTTCAAAATTCACTTAATGAAATTGTTGTAGAGATAAAGTGAACTAGCCTGAGTTAGAATGTAATGTTCAAGACAATTGTAAAATTTATGTAGTACTTAGTGTTAGAAATAAATGGTGTATAGTCTTAGGGGACAACCTGTAGCTTCATGGAAAAATTATCATATCAGCTGAGTATGTTTAAGCTGACGACAGAATCCTTGTGAACTTGCCTTGCTTCATTCCAAACCCCGCTGCCAACATTAGTAGGACTAAACTTATCCACAAATCATACCATTACAGTAGCATAAGAAAAGGATTTTTGTCTATGATATAAAAAAAATTGATTTTTTTTCACGTTTCCTCAAGATCTCAGTTCTTGCAGAAAAGTTTTGTTTCTTTCAGAATACAAATAAAACAATATGTTATAAACGAAACGAGCGGTTCTTTAGGGCTACAAATTTCCTCTCAAGCCTATGGTTGGTTTTTAATCTTACCGCGAGAGGAAAGTGGCATACTGGTGAATTCACCCTGATTCGAAGTATTATCTCCATAATTTAAACTTTCTTAGTTCGTTTGACTTCCTTGGCAAATTTCTGTGTGACTGGTTACATACTTGATAACCATAAATGGATTACCATAAGATAAAATGAAAAAAACTCTGTTTTATATCCGTCTAATACCTCGGCGCAGTTCCTCCAGGAAAATGTTGGCATAGTACAGCAAAACTGGCCACGCCCGAGTCCATATCAATTTATCATGATCATCATATAAATATTCGGCGTAAAATAGGCCATTAAACCCCGGTAAGCAACCTTTTGTTACCATGAAGCGAACGGTACTGGGGTCTACTTATTGTTTTGTCCAATAGACAAAAACGATTACCTTAACAGCAGTGACAGCTAGAGCATTAAACTGACAAATTATCTCGCTCAAATATCAAAGATACACAGATTTATTCTTGGTCATTCTTTTGCAAGTTGATTTACGACACCCCCTCAACACCGTTCGTTATACTAGTCGAATGAAAGAATTTCTACGTCCGATGAACTAGAAAGAATGCAGGAGGAAATGGTCGTGGTATATTTCAGGGTAGTATCCAATATATTTGTAGACAATCGAAAGGAAATCACGCAAAACTCTAGGCAGAATGGTGGCATCGAATTCAGTACCATGCGTCCGGAATGCAAGTCACGAAACTTCCTAACGGGAAACTGAAGGTCAGTAATTACAGAACGAGGCATCATCACAGACCGGGGGTCATTATTTCCTAACGTGTGTTTGCGCGGTTGGCTTTTGGAGCTGCGACCATTAATGTATAAACTTGATAGCCTCTCCGCAGACGAGCGTGGCTGCTATAACAGGCCATTACGTCGAGATCCAAATTAACAATTGCATTAACTAATTCCACAGAATACACTTATCGAGAAGGTAACAGTCACTCAGGTAGTTAAGAAATTCCTAGCTTTTCATGTCATTTTAAGATGCATTATCATCTTAAGTTAGTTGAATACGATACACATCTGCACACACACTTTCATTCAACATAGATTTTCAGTATTATCCTCCATCTACGTCTTATTCTCTCAATTTCTTTTTGATCTTTTAAGATATTATTACAAGTATTTTATATGATTGTGAGATTTTTAGGGAGGAGAGGTAGATGCTAACTTTTTGGTGAAACATACCGTTTCTGTCTTCAGGATCGAGTCTACAAGGCTCCAAAATCCGTAATACAACATTTCATTTCAAATTTTCATAACTTCCTTCTGTCCCACCCTCTTTGATTGTTATCACTTAAATAATATTTTGCTGATGCGTAACAATTATTAAACATTCCGTTACTTCTCCTCCATTAGTTCCACATATTCTCAACATCCTATTCTCAAACTTTCTCAGTCTAACGGTCCTTGTTTTGAGGGCGAGAGACTAAGTTTCATAGCCATACAGAACAAAGAGTAAAACTGTGGTTTCGCGTAGGTTATAATAATCTTCAGATTCTTAAGATACGAGGAGATGAAAAACTCTGAACTGAATGGTAGTAAATATTTGTCGTACTTAATCTACTGACAAACATCCATAACTTCAACGGGATTCGAATCCATGGTCCCAATGTCCAAGCGATCAAGGCACAAGCCTCAGACCGGTAAATTGAAATCTTAATCTCTAAATTGCTTAGAAACAGTGACTCTTTTTATAAATTGTATCTCTCGATTTCCTGCTCTTTAAACGAATATATATATATATATATATATATATATATATATATATATATACATGAATACATGAAGTCAATCTAGGGAAACAGAGATCTGGGATCAGCAGCATAACTGGCCGTTTACTGGAACACATTCTCGAGAGATGAGTGTGACACCGTCCAGTACTCACTAATCTTTCTTGCCTCAGTTTATTAACACCAAGTCACACTACGTGTAACTCACAGTCTCGATCTGACTTACAATCGGGTTGACCGGCTATTACAAGATCATTCGTGGTTCATTTTAGTCCCTTCAGATAAAATCAAGAATAGAAAATTGAAATAGGCCACAATCTCTACCTGTCATATACGTTCCAATTAATCATCTCATCACCAGACGCTATATTGTCAGAGTGACCGACAACGTTGATAAATACATAATTAATAATATGCTGAGTGTATTGACTCTTTCGTATCTCTACAGCCTGCCTTAAAATGTGTGACGAACTTCATGAAAAAACAACAATCACTTGTTCCTGCGTTACCTGATCCTTCGAGAGAAATCTCTCTGCACAGCATCAATCCAGATTTGTGAATAACAATATAGCGTCGGACTGAGGACTATAGTTTCTGCAGTGACTAAACTCTTGCTCGCCTACACCAGTAAAATTATTTCTAAAGAACTCTATTTCTTTTTTTGAACAGAATTAAAGAACTTCGTGTGTATTAATCCGCCAAGTCGTCTTACAAATGTAAAATTTTGTACAGATTTGATACTACTGAAGACATCCTACATTTGGTTCTCTGTAAACTCGCCTTGTTTTACCTGATTTATATTGAATTATGATCCTAATAGCTCATATTAAATGGCGTCCAAATACAGGATTTTAATGAATGATTAATTGAAAAAGATATAGAATGAATGGGTCTTCTTTCTAATTTAAGGCATTTTCCCGGCATTTGAAGGACCTAGGTAAACCACGACGTGTACCGGGGACAGCTTTACTTTTACCTCAATAGCGTCTGTACAAAACTCTCAACATGTACCAGCCAGACCCTGCAAACGTCATTAAAGCCCGCATCTCTAATATCCAGGCATACAACTTTTTTTACGTTGTCTATTTCCACGAGTTTCCCTCATCAGATTTTGTCCTTTCTTCTTCCGAGAGGCGCGTACTTATTCTGAAACACGAGGCAGGGCCTGCGCAAGACAAGACAGAAACGTCTCTTTCAACGTCTACTCCGTCGCAGTTCAGCAACAAGAAACAAGGAAAGAAATTCAGAAATATGTGAAAAGCTAAGGTTGATAATGTTTTGTCGATGTTGCTACAAACGTCTTGTACGATTAGATACAAGGAATAAATAAAACTGGTGAAGACAGACGGCAGAAGATCGCACGAAATATCCTATAATGAAAGGGAGGAGAACAGGAAGACGCTGGAATAGATCTTGAAGGAAGCGCAAACATTAGAATGCATGATGAATAAAGATCAAAGAAGTTCAGAATATAATCAAGAAAAGAATATATTCAGAAACGCTTCCAGTTTTCGGCAAAGAAAATTGTATCATCGCGTGTAACTTTGATGATTCCAAACATTATTAAATATTTATTAATCTGAGGACAGTAACCAACCAGATACGGGATTTTTTCAACGCGGCAATGAACTTTGAATTCCATAAAAAAAAATTCCAAATCCAGAAGAGTTTAAGTCGGGAGGAGAAACTTCATATCTATAAATTTTAATTGTAGTTGAACCTTTCTTGTATTTACATTATCTAATTTCTATAACTAGAAGAAATGGTATATAGGATTCCGAACTACGGAATGTAAATTACTTTCACCCGTTTAGGTTTAGAGGTAACTATGAGGTATCTCTGCATTATACTGCAAAATGTATCTTCCTGCAGTACGAAATTTTTACCACCTGTCGAAGGAAAGGTACAATACAAGAGAGAGGTAAAAGCTTTCGGGATAACAAAGAAAAGAGAATACAGCGCTGACAAAACGGTAGAAAAGAGAAGAAAATAAAATAGGCGAAGAATGAATTCACTGATTGGAAAAAAAAAGCAGACAGTGATTGTAACAAGACTCAGAACAGACAAACGAGAATCTCCAGGGACGTAGGATACAGACATCAACTTGCTACGAATTTGCAGCTGAATGCATCCTAGACTATCGATGGATAACGGCGTTTCTTGACGTAAAAGAAACAAAAAGAAATGTTCATTGTAAAATCCTGTTCTATATCTTACGTGTCACTATTGAAAAGAATAACTTAACTTTGTTGTAACACTGGTTACGTCTCATTTGGAAACACCAGCAAGGAGTCTTTTAATAAAATAAGAGTTGAGAAGACACTCAAGAATAGAAATAAAATTCTCGCTGGACGTTCTTCAGAGCGTGAGAGCTGAACAAGGCATTTCTGAGCTACCGACTTGGAACAGAACTCTGCTACTGAGGAAATTCCTATTGAATAGCAAAGCAGAGTTCGCCCCATGAGACTGTCGTTCCGAACTAGCAGCGCTTTACAGGTCGTAACTCAAGGTGTTTTTTAGAGCGCTTTTAAACCCACTGATGCAGTTAATGATAGCTTCTTAACATTTAACTACATAGAAACTGAGGCCCGCAGACCAAATACTACCAGTTGCACCTTATTTACTATCATTTCAATAGACTTACACACTTACAACGCATCTGATACGGATTCCTGAGGAATAATATTCGGTCATTAATTGCCTTATTTATACAAGCTGTAAATATGTACTATACTGTACCAATAATAGTGCCGTTCCAACAAGACGAAGTGTCTCTAAATTTCCACATGGGATTAAAAGACTTCATAATTCGAAAGTTACAGAGAAATGGATTGGCAGATTTGAGCCTATTACTTGGCCACCTCGTTCGCCTGACCTTACTTCCCTTGATTTTTTCTTCAAGGGGTACATCAAAGATGCTGTGTACGTGTCATCACAGGCTACCACTTTGCCGGAACTTTCTGAGAGGATAAGAGATGCAGTGACTACAGTTACCCTCGACTTGCATAACAACGCGTTGACTGAATTTGAATAAAGTTATTATTTCTGCCGGGCCACTCTGTAAAATGTAGGTCACGAAAACTTGATCATATAATCTTTAAATGCGTTTAGTTTTCATTCCTGAACATTTAAATTCATGAGTAATGTTGAGTAAAATTAAATATTTTTCATGCACACACACTGTATTTTACACAAACCTCGCGTATAAATTCAGCTTTCTGAAAGTAGCTGAATCCATTTTATGCTCGAACCACTGACGCGAAGCCTTGATCAGGAAAATATTCATTTCAGATACAAGTAAAAGACACACTTGTGTCTGTGCATGAAGTTTTAGAATAGATATAAGCTTCTAAACAGCCCCCAGTACCACTGGAAAGTAACCTCCACATGAGAGAAAAATTTCAAACGAACAACTGCCATCTTGCCTACGGCGCTGCACTACAAGTAGATAAGAATAACGAACTATGTACAATACTATAGTACGTCGTGAAGCATTGAAAGCGGAGTGCTGAGAAGGCACGTCTGAATTCTGGACATCATAAATTGTAAAGAGTCAACAAACTAGAGAGATTGAATCTCAACGACTATTAATACCCTGTGTTTATGGCCATACAAATTAAATTATTCAAAAATTTGGTAAAAGTAAATGTTTTTCAGTACCAGCAACAAATAGGAAGTAAGATGGCTGTCTACTGGATTGTAAATCCGTGTAGTCTGATAGACTTTTCATTCAATTTGTATGACCATGTGACCAGACAAGAATATACTTACACTTCTTGTCTACATTTGCTTTTAAACTAGAAACTTACAAGTAATGAAACGTAACAGATAGAATAGTGCATGAGGAAGGCACTGTAAAAATAACTTGTGGCGTGAACGGTGGTGTTTGACATCGTGTGTAGATCATAACTACATTTGTGTGCAAAACGACTTCTTCCATTCGAGTTTCATTCAAATCCTCGGAGCCAATTAGTGTTACTGTTGTCTCTAAAAACGTCATTTTGAGACACCTGGTGTAAAGAATTACCATTAATAGACCTTGAAACTCCTGTATTTGGTTATTATTTTAGATCTAAGTTAAAAATGAACCCGCTGATGATGTTTATGACATTAGGAACCGTTCAATCAAATCTTTGGCGCTGTTTAAGAAGAACGGATGTCAAACGTCATTTGTATGGACATAAGTCGCTTTTACCGAGAATCAAAGAATCGTACTGATCACGTTGAAAAAGTGTTATGTAATGTGTGCTTATATATTCTCTGTGATCGGGCGATCATCGCGTTAATTTTTGGCAAACATATTGCCATTTTCCCATTAATTCGTGTGAATTCAACTGTTTTCTGGTTTTATAATGTCAATGTATTTTAATGAGGAAGGTTATAAACAAAACAATAACAGGTTAATCATAAAGTATTACAAACGTAAATATTGTAACAAAGGATCTATAAATGCAGTCAGTTTTATTATTACCTTATATAATAGCAATTAGTGTATTAATACGTTATCTACAAAAATAACTCAATAGTGTCACTTCCTACAATCAATCGGTTTAGAAATTTACTGTAGGATTTGAGGTTTAAACGGCGGTGGGTCCGAAGATTCCTCTCCATCAGGTAAAAGTTTACTTGTTAGCGCTTCGTCCTCAGAAGCTCTCAATCTTTGTATTCTCTTAGGTTGACAAGCAAAGAATCATACGAAATAACAAGTACAATTGTACGTTTTATAGTTCCTAGGATCGAGGTGTAAAGTCTGTTGAATACTAAAAGCTCTAAATTATGATATCCATTAAGTAAAAAAATGGTGTGGTAAAAATTGAATTCGAAAAGTAAAATTATATCTTTCACACGTAAGACCAACAGTACCCATTTAACTATTATGTCTGTAATGTTTTAATTTTGCGTTCTGACTATTTAAGACATTGCTGTAATGTTTGGATAGTAAACTGTATCTTCATTATGTCATTTTAATGCATTCCCATTCACGAAAAACATTCGGGCTTATTTGTTTAAATACGTATACTTTCTCCCGATTAGAGAGACTAGTTGTTTTGTTTATTGCTTTAATTAAGCAAACGCTAGAGTATGCCTCTGTCATATAAAAAGCAAAACAGAATACAAAGAGAATTGCTAGTTTGTGTTATGATCGTGTTTCTAGTTTAATATTTCACGTCATTATAATTTAATTTTTAAATGTTATAACACTTTATTCCAGACGAAATTTTCTCGTTATTTTATGTATTATTAATGATCTCAAGGTCAACATCAAATTCTATTCTGTTCTGTTGGTATTCATTTATCTACAAGACAAATACGAAAATATTTCACCTTTAGTGTGACGAGTAGTCCATCAGTTAGATGCGTTACTGCTGGAAATTAAATACGCAAATATTTGTAAATTTTCCACAATAACAATGTCTATTCTGTTCTTTATAATTATTTTAGCTCCTTGTGATAACTTTGTAATTGGTTCCAGTAGCTGTTTAGCTAGAAGAATGTTAAAATAGGGAATTTGAATTATATATAGAAGTCTAGAAGACATAATATTATGAACTAAATTACTGTACGAACATTCTTCGACAAGTTTTACACTAATAAACTCAATTCAAGACAACAGTTGAAACTGTGAAATACAGACATTTATGAACAAAATTATAATTGAAATGTGTTACAAGTAACAAAGACATTTATCGGGGTCACCGCAGATTGATTAGGTGTCTTGATTCGTATTCGGGAATTTCAGAATACAAATTTCAGCCTGATTTAGAAATCTCCTGCTTTTCCTGTGTCCTTCAATGACGGGAATCTTCCTTAAATTCGGCCACGACTGTTTCCTTCCATGTTTTCTACAACTCTTTATTCATTCATTCATTCGACGCTTTATAGTCAGATATGGTTAGTCTCTAAATAAATAAACAAATAAGAAAATAAATTACAAAATCTAAATGTTTATTCACGGCAGGCCTGTCGGAAATGCTTACACTAGATTGAACCTACAAAAATATGTCTAAAATATTTTTGAGAACAGCGGACACATGTGATAATTCACACGTGTGAAATATAGGCCAGAAGCAAGACATTTACATTGCAAATACGATAGAAACCAATGTTTGGTTTTCCATAATCTTTCCGGGTCTTCCCAGCGTGCGGTATCCGCCCCTGCCTCGCAGGCTATACGCATTTATCTTCGTTTTCATGGACATGCGCAATAAATACGCTGGTGCAGCTTCCCATATAACTGTCGCAGTTTTCATTTGACTCCGTTTCTATCAAAGGATACGAGATTCAGATCTGCGTATTCTGAATAGTTCAATCAGAGATTACAATTTCCACAAAAAAGAATGACCTTTAGTCAGAATGTTTGCACAATGACCTGCAGCTAGCATTTCTCTGATTCCAATTCAAACAGGCCCACATGAAAATGCAAAAAGGTTTCCATTGAACGACTATCAGCAGATAATAAAACTTGCTACATTATCGACAGTATAGCCTTTAATACTTTATACATCCGTTGTAACTATATATTATCTGTTTTCAAGAATATATGTGAATGTCGCTTAGAGAGTCTATATATAAATCCATTTCATTATCTGAATATCGAGTAATCGTTTCGTAAAGATTGACAGACATTTGTTATCAGTGAAGTGGTGGGCGGTATTAGATTCTCGTGACTAACATGGACAACATCGCATAGTCACCCTAAGGTCAGATGTCCAATGAGTATCGCGTGTTCTCTCGGAAGTTAAAGCGGACGCAGCTTGAATATATTAACTGGCCTTCATGTAGAACCGAAATTACAAATGCAATGAAGCAGGGGGAAATGACAATTTAGGATTTTACACAGAAACGTGGGAGCACTGATCCTTGCCAGGTACATAAATTTTGGAAAATATATTTTCTTCTCAGCTAGCTTGTGAGGCTATGATTTGTCGATGATAAAAGATGTGTTTAAGCGAGAATGTGTGAGACTGAAATAAGGTTTCCGATACACCATAACAAGATTGTTAGATAAACAACGAAACGAACCTATAAGAGAAAAATAAACATTTTGACTAAGGAAAAGGCAAGAAGATTATATGGCACAATCAGAATTATCACATTCGTAGAAGGAAAGGTGAAAGATATTAACGTACAAATGAAAAAGGAGGAGAAATTTTCAAAGACTTGAAAACAGATGATGGGCGGAAGAACAGAAATTTAAACCTAAAGAGCTCAAGAGCCCTGATTCTTGGAAACGAAAGAAAAGAAAAACGTGAAGGAGAGAAAACGGATTGTGGAGACACAAATGCAGAGTGTATTGACCACTTCCTTCCATATACTTCCCACTTACTTTACCGATTTTCTGAGAAAGGGCTAAAAATACAAAATTTCCGTTACATACCGTAAAGTTTAGATCCCAGTAAAGTTTAAAAAAACTAATTTAAATATGCTTAATCCTATAAACATTTATTGAAATGCAATAACAAAGATCTTCATTTTAAAAATATATGTACTCCGTCGGAGTAAACATTTCCATTCTTTTCCTCGCAAGCGGACTTCTTAGTGTTTCAGGTGCGAGGGACAAAAAGTTTAAAAAAATAAAAGTTAATTTCCTTTCTTTTTTAAATGAACTGCACTGAATTCAAAGCGTTAAGTTTTGTGCTTTGTTTTGGGGCGAGGTCCAAGCTGAGTTTCTTGAGGCCAGATGAGACGGAGGCATGCAGAGAGTTTCCAGAGTTTGCAAAATGCATTCTTTTCAGAGTTGCGTGCTAGCAACATTTTCATTTGCTCCACTTCAGTATTTCACTACTGAAAGAACATCTCTCGCTGTTGGAGGAACGCAACGTACTCAAAGGCGCCTTTGTTACCACTACGAATTTTTTTATACTTTTGTTATTGTACTTCAGTTTCAAGGATATACTGAACGTATTATATATCCTTAATTGAAATGTTTATTTAGCATTCATACGATTTACGTGTTTACTTCTAGAGAATCCTGAAAGTTGGTGTAAAATCGATTATACAAAAATCAGTTCTCCTTTGTGGACTGAATTTCCAGTCACATATTGCGTTGTTGCTAAAGTATACAGGCCTTCACTATTGTTTATCGTGGGAGCTTGCAAGGAGTTTCCCCAATAAAATTCTTCAAGCATTCTTTAAACCAGAAACGAAGTGGAATGAATGTGAGTTAAGTCTATAGATGGAATAAATATCAATGAATTAATCGGGTCTTGAGCAAGGCCCATTTCGTGATAAAACAGAAAAGTACAAATTGCGCAAAAATGTATTTATATAAAATCCCAACTTTTCACCTATTTCATTATGTATTCAAATATTGCCCTGAGCACTTTGGTTTCTGGCTCAATATTTATTTACAGTTTATTTTGACTGAGAGGATGAAAGTGAATTTGAAAGGAATGTGGAAGAAAACGGTCGAGGTCTATTTTAAGGTACTATCCCGGCATTTACCTGGAGAGACTGAGGAAAACCACGAAAATCCAAGTCAGAGCGAGATTTTAAGCCGGGACCCCCAGGAAAAAAAAAACAGAAGTTGTAACCACTCGATCACGACCTTCGGCTCTGGCACTGCCGTTTTTGTTATTCCGTCAGAGCAAGATAACATATTTCATGTAATCACAAAGTAATGTTACTGCTTTATAAATTTTCAATAATAAGAATAACAACATTTAGCGCTATCAAAGAACATTCAATATTTATCTCAATAAATCACACTCGGTCGACAGACAGCAAAACATTTAGAAGACAATTTGCCATCAAAATTAAATTATTTGTATTTTACACAGAATGAATAAAACACGTTACATATGCAGATGTATATTACAATGCAGTTAATATAACTCATGGCCATCAATAAAACACAATTTTAATAAAGAATTAATAACAATAAATGACATAAATTATTACTATTATCATAATTGTGAATGTTAAATAATAAATAACTTCATTAGTGTCATGAATTCGTCTTATACCTCGCATATGAATGAGTTATTCCTCAGACACTGTAGAGTACCGATGTACTGAAACGCTCTGCTTCTGTTGAATGTGTCAGAACTACACAAACATACAAGTTCCATTGTTTGCCACTTCCAGAATTAGCCCGAGCTTTACTCTCAGGTGGTCTGAGGTGGCAGGCACTGCTTTTTCATGACACAGCTTATGAACAGAGAAGTTAAGCACATAACCGGCGAACTCAATACCCCATCCAGTCTTCGTTCTTGTCGCTTTAATCCCCATAATTTCCGTGACAGACTTAAAGAGACGAGTCCATTCACACACTTGCGCTCGGTAGGTTTCACTGAACGGACCTGGTTCAAGACCCGAATGATCGAATGCTATATTTCTAGCTTCTAAACTTCACTTCTAATGACTGAAACTATGGGACGTTCTGAAAGTTTGTGCTAAGTAATGTAGTGCATTACCAGCCGATGTGTTCATTTCGTTTATGAAAAATAAGATATTGTATTTTGATAGCTAGAATTAACAAATATATAAAAAATATAAATCTGGGGCACACCGGTTTATGAACACTGATCTTGTGTTGTGAATATTACAATTATACAGCGGGAACCCTCTGTACTTGCACTGGGGGACGCTCTTGTACCTTCTGAATAGGAATTTTAGTGAATTCCTTCATTCTTTCCAGGCGAAATTGTGCTTACCTTCGAAAATGCTATAGTTCTACGCTTGTTTCAAACGTATAGAAACAAAATAATCATTTATGACCATATTCCACAGGCCGCATGCATCTCGCCGATATATTTTGTATGGCTTCCCCAAGCAAATGTTATAATAATGATCAGTATTTATAATAAATAAATAGATGCCGTCTAAATTAAATATGTACTTTTAAATGCATAGTCACTTTGGCTCTACGTGAAACTGTTTTCGTTTTTAGTAAATATAAAGTTTAAATGAATTTTCGTCCTTTTACAACACGCGAGGGCCCGCGAGTCGATGAGAAAGGGCAAGTGTGGCCCCAGGCCTTATAAGTTTTAGAACTTCTGCTAAAGACTATAATTTTAGGGTTAAATCAACGTTATTAAATAGTTCAAGAGTTAGTATGAGTTGAGGATTTATAAATCATTACGTGACGTAACCGCTCTAAAACTTGTGCATTAATTAAATGTAAACGAGAGGAAATAAGAGACCTGCTTTGTAACCACCAGGTCGCGTCATGAGCATTCTTGTTCCACGGTTGATGAAACAGCGAGGCCTAACTAGATTTCACTTAAGGCGGAGATTGACAGGAAAGTATTTTAGATCCAACATTTCTGCTCTTTAAAGGGATAGATTGAAAAGTACCATAACAAGTGGAACTTTCTTGAGGCAACTTGAAATCTACTGTGTTGGAGAAGTGGCAGATGACAGTGCGTTCCATAGTCTGTGCTCGCAGAAATTTCGGTGGATAAAGTTCTGCTGTTGCTTGAACGTTTTACGACCTTTAAACACGAAATCCCTCTTTTCCCACTAAGTGTTAATTAGGAATATTGAGCTGTGAATACATGGACAGTATTTATGTCTATTACAATTAATTGTGGTATAATCAGCCGATGCAGGTGGTTTCACGACGCTCAGATATCGAGATTCGAATCTCGTTAGGAAACATCGCATCTTTTCACTTTAAGTGCGCTAGATTGAAATCACAACTTATAAACCTCATACAATACCATGGCCTTTATAACGAAAGTTTTGTGTGACTTTCTTGTTTCCTTCAAGTACACTCCGATTCTCATTCATTACACGCATTTCCACCTTATCAACGTGAATACAATGGTTAAAATTAATAGTTACACAAGCACTATTTTTTTAATTTGATCTACTATTCTGTTACTTCATTGTCTTTTATTTCTTGGCTCCATATTAATATAAATTTCAACGAATTAAAAAATAACTCAAACTTATAATAACATAAATTTTAATTTATAAAGTATTTTCATATTCCTGCAGTGGCTTTCATTTTGACAATGACTGCCATCTGAGATACTACGCTGTGAAGCCTTGTAGAAGTGAACCAGTTTTTCAGAGGTGCGATCATTGCCTGATGATGGCTATAGTATGCACCTCTGAAACGTCGGTCAACTTCTACAAGGTTACACGACGTAATTTCCAAGAAGACTCATCTTCATACTCACCGCCGAAAGAACACGAAATCTGTACTATGATTTTACTTACATTTTGGAATATAAAATTTCGAGCTGAAAAGCGGAAAGTAGATAGAAAACGACCTTAAAATAATAGAGTTAAACGTCTCTACGCCATTGGCACTTCAAACCACGATCATTCCCTCTCTTTTCGATTAATATCTGAAGAAGTTTAGTTTCACTGGCGATAATTTTGCAGACAACTCCCTGCGATGATTTTGAAAGCCTTCCATCAAGTCATCCACTGCGCCTAATAAAATGGGCATTATTATTATTATCCCATCTATTCATCACTTTATAGGGTATTTATTTCCATGTACCCCAGACAAACCTTGTCCCTAAGGTACGTATAGTGCAGCAGCTATTTCCGAAATATATTTTGTTTTTAATACATGTTACATGTATTATATAGTTTTATTGTTAGAGATAACTACATATTTTACGACAGCGTCTTTCGAATAATGTATGAAGATCCCAAAATGGCAGTTTTCTGAAGCTCCCTGATGTGTTCGCCCGGAATGTTGGCCAAATATTTTCTGAGTGACCTGGAGACAGTTCCAGTTGCTCCTATAATTATTGGGGTTACTTTTGCTTTCACTTTCCACATTCGCCGTATTTCAATGAGAAGGTCCTTGAATTTCAAGATCTTCTCTGCTTATTCTTAATCACATTCCTGTCAGTTGGTATTGCTATATCAATTAATAGGCTAGTTCCATTTTTTTTTCGGAATATATTATTATTATTATTACTATTGGTGGTAACAGAATTTAGACTAACACGTACAATCCCGTTCATTGTAAGGATGAAGTTAGAAGTAATCGCAAATTTACGCGGTGCTATTCACAGGAGTCAGCCATTTGTAAAGTGTACTATTCTAGCATTGCGCATGGAATCACAGCAAATCAGAAGCAGCCAGTGTTCAGTACACAAGGGTAGATCACCAAGAACAGGCAGACTTATTACGTGTACCGGAAATTCAAACCGTGCTAATATCCCTGATAAGTTAGGAGTAGACTGCATTTGAGGAGTGAGTACTGCCATCATTATAGGAGTATTTATCTTGATGGCTCATTTCTAAACACCTGATTATTCAAAATACAAGCACAACTATAAAATCACCTGAAATTTTAGGATCTCAGTGTCGTGAAGATTACGTGGTCTTCTGGATTATAACTTTCACAAGGCTGATAGCCTGGCAGAACTTTATTGCCTTCAGTGAAAAGTTTCGAACCATCTGAACTGAGTTCAGACCTGAAAATGGAAATGATTTGTTCCTTAGAAATGGCGGTAACCACCAATAAGACTATAGCGTATGAAATGCAAAGTCCAGAATCACAATCGTCATACAAAATTACCGTTTTACATTCTTTGTACGTGATTATTTTATTATTTTGACTCCAATTGAGCAGTTCTGAGCACAAGATACTGAGGATACGGACAGTAGAGGAAACGAAAAATAAAGAATAAGTAGCTTCATGATTTCCCTTCCTTGTGTACTTATTTTAAATAATCAATTTAAACTTATATTGGCCACACATGTAGCATGCAACAGCAAACGACTTACAAATTAATTTCGTTAGAAACTCTCTTGTAAACTGACTATATGAAATACGCGTAATTGGTGGAAATATTAAAAATAATTTTTAAACAAACTTATTATGTGTGTGTGTGTGTGTGTGTGTGTGTGCGTGTGAACCGGAACATTTTTGTTTTAATGGTACCACTAAGAAAGACGGTACAAGTGCACCGAATTCTTTGATGACATCAACGAATATTAACCACTGAAGAGAGACCAGAATTGCCTGTCCTCCACTTTTTCTACTGCAACGGATGTTACAAACGTCTTATAAGGTTAGGGCGCCGAACCGTTACGTTATGAAACTTGTCAAAACGCTGCATTTAGTGAAGTTTAACGGTTTCTTACAATGGTTTGGTATAATGTATATAATTATTCTGTAGGAATTTACCTATTATCTAAGGTTTACAAAATTAAAATTACGAGGTTTCGGATGTTGACTTCCGTTAGACCTCTTGGCACAGCCAACGGATTAAGGTTCACCTGAAGACTCAAGTAGAATCACGAAACACCGTGATTCTAAATTTAAAGACTTTGACAATGGATAAAGCTCTACAGAATAATTATAGCTTATCATATTCGTGATTCATTCATATTAAGGTGTGATTGAAGGTGCTGTTCGCTTTGGCACCTCTGTGTATATAAAATCTTCCTCATATCACATTACCTGATGGTATTGTAACATAAACTTTACCAGACTTTTTGTATAGCTCTCATTAAATATTTGTACTGTAGCTGTACACCTTTCATTATCATCATATTATCAGACCAGAATTCCGAATATACAAAGTATTATCCTGTGTAAAATGTCATCCTGAAACAAGACTGATAGTTATTTATTTATCTGCCCCCAACAAAGAGAATCTCTCCAAGAACAGGAGACTTACACATTATAACACAAAATAGGCATTTTATAAGGAAAATAAACTAAAAGAATAACTGCATTCTTCTCAATACAATAACATTAAAATAATGTGAAAATATTCTTTCTGTATATAACAGAAAAACTATGAAAAATGTTCGCTTACAACCAAAAGAAAAATAATCCAGTTGTTTCATAAGTGTTAATATCGAGCACTTAACAGTTACTGTTGTATACGGTACACCGGAAAGAATCGAGGAGCAAACTGTCTTACACTGCGCAGCCTGCACACTTCTGGACACATAATCTGTTAAGTGACATCGATTTCACTAAATACGTATATCCAGAATGAATGCGATTGAAGTTTTCTCTTAATTCCTCGTAGTGTCTTCTGACAGTAGCAATTTATGTTCTCACGGCGGTGAATACGAAGATGGCAGTCTTTTAGGTTCTTGCGATGATGCCATCACCTCTAACAAGTCGGTAAACTGTTACAAGACTACAAGACGCAACAAGCTACAGTGGAAACGTGTAGCTATTAATATTTCAGTATGGATGACAGATCTGTTTCAAATAAGATATCTGTAGGTTTAAATAAATAGCTGACGTTGAATTTAATTTACCGAATATTTGACAACTTTGTTACAAAGATGGACAACCGAAAATGTCACAAGAAAGTCGTAAAAGATGTTTCCTTAGATTTTATTCAACATTCACGATATTCATAAGCATTTAAAATTTAATTCAGAACTTAAACGGGTTTTATATTTTATCATATATGGTACGAGTTGTTTCTATGACGAGCCATTTGTGACAAATCTAGGGACACTTTTATTTTCATTCTAAGTAACGGTACTCATGTACGGACCAAAATAAAACCAACCCCACAACTTTTAGCTTCAAAATCCGATACAAAAACCCGACATAAAATTCTATAAAAACTGGTCTGGTGCTAAGTTAAAATATATAGACAGACATACTCTGGCACGACCTGCCATTACCTGCGCTTTTCAAAGTTCCTAAAATAAAATCATAAAAAAGCGGTTTTGAATGAGGCATCTAATTGCAAATTCAGAATTTCAAGGAACAAATAAAGTGGGCAAGAAGAAAACTACCATTAGCCGAACTTATGCATTTTTCGCGGTAAAGGAAAAAAAAAACAAGCTGTATAAACTCTTTTGGTCAAAAACATAAATTGGAGTATCTTAACCTCTTCTTATTTAATGACTGCGGAGTCAGAAACGCCATGGAATGTACAGTGCTGCTCCTGCCTCTGACGTTAATACACGTGAAAACTATTCAGAAGCGGTTATCACAATAGGATAAGTAATTACAGTAAGTAACACGTAGTATTTGCTTAATCGAGTATTCAAATTTGAACTGAAAGTCCTAAATTACCTTTCCGACCCGCTGAAACAATCAATAATACGAGTTATCGCCACCAGACAGGCGATACTCGACGATCGCTTCGCACCCTATCGGGCACTTCTTTCTTATCGCGAAGTCTGATTCTTATTGAATTAATTACGTTTAATTACTTGAATAACAGAATCACTAACTTGAAGTACTGTGTCTATTACAACGTATTTAGAATTTGGTGAGACTTTTTATTCTTTGATCTGCCGACCTGCCTTCATGCTCGTAGCTTACAAAATCTTCGAAGTTGAAAGTTTCCATCTTACACCTCAAATCTCATTGAGGACTTCTAACACAGTTTCTCGGGTTTTAATTCTGATCATCAGAAACTTCTCCCAGATTTTTTTTAGTGGACTCACATTCGGCTTTCCTCACTTTCCAATAAACACAGGTCTACTGATATTTATACTCCCGCGAAATTACGCCATATATAGATATTCCAGATCGATATAAAATTCTTTCTGCCGATATTTTTTCGATGTATCGATATTGTAACGATCATTTACTAACTTTTTACATGTTGTTTTCCATGCTAAGTACACATTCTGTAACTACGTATCCATTGTAGGGCACTATTTACAGTGTTAAAAAGCCTAAACTTAGGATGTGGAAAGACAATGTCCTTTTACTCCTTTCTAACACATGCCGGAAGAGTGAATGCTTCTACGCGTAACATTCAAACGGTTACACAGATTTAGTTTTCTTTTTAAGTATTTATTTACACGAGTTCCTGTCCTCAAACTGAGGTGTGTTGTAATATAAGCAGCTCTTAAGCAGAATGATCTCCTTCGATTCTGGGGTGTCAAATGGAGCGATGGGTCTCTTAGTAACCGCGTTATTCGAGCGGGCGAACACATGGAGTGGTAGATTTAACACAAGTGGAGCCAGAAACACGTCCTGCAACAGTGATCGCATTGGAGTAATTTTGATAGCCAATAAAGAAGAGATAATGATTAAGACAGCCCTTCACGTGTATTTGCAGAGAAATCTTCGGAAGGTTTCGTTATGCTGTCGTTTGCTAGCAACTCATAAACCTTCCGTAAAGCGAAGGCTTTCAGACACGCGACACCCGAAGTGAACTAAAGGGTAGAAAATGCCGGTTAATTATAAGACTGCAAAAATATTACCATCAAATTTATAAGATGAACAGAAACTACAATTACCACATGTTTGAATGTTTTATAAGCTCATCATCAGGCGCAACATCCACCCTCTCAAGTAGCATTTTAAAGGAGAACTCACTATATCTCGAAGTTAAAAGCGGTGAGTTTGAAGGTAGCTGTCTTCTGACCCCGTTATCAGGACGATGATCACCGCCCTGATGAAGGAGGCAGTAAGTACAACTACACAGACGGTAATTTTCTACCGTACTACAAGGCAGTCGACCGAGAAGACAGTCATATTCAATTGAAAATGAAATGACGTTGTAAAGAGGCTGTCTGTCCATGTCAAAGTGACGTCACAATTCACGGCCAGTCAGCCAGTGTATCTTTATGTCAAGTCCCTTTTGGGACTCATGACCAGATTTTAAGTCAGGGGTCTGCTCCTCACAGTTTGAGTCGTCATGCGGTGTCCTCTCTGACAAGATGGCGGATCTGCCATCCGTCTTTGTCAGGTCTACAACATGTGCATTTATATAGTGTAAATATATACCTGAAATTAGAAAGGAAAATAGAAAGCAGGTGGTAACTATGGACATATGATACAGCTAGAGTCCATGAATCAAAATAATTAATTATGAAACGAAAGGAATATTGTGAAAGCTCCGTACCATAGTCACTGATCTACCAAAATAGTTTTACGAGCAAGCAATTCTACTATGAGATTAGGTTACAGCATAATAGTACCGAGAAGGTCTCCTTAGACAAAGAAATCAAACACCTAGAGATCTTTCCCAGAGATTAAACAACCAAGTAGATAAACATTGCATCCTAGCAGCACTAGACGTCATTTTAAACAGAAAATTACACATATTTGAAAATTCTTAGTTCTGAAGAATTTCCAGTTGGCTCCTCGGCCGAGCGAATAGTTTCAGGTTATCCTCAACGTATGGGAGCACGTAGTTGCAGAATAAGAAGCCCTTTCTTCCAGAAAGGGCTTAATTTCTCAGTAACCAATTCTGTGTTTAATCTGGGAATGAAAAGTGACGCTAAATCTGCGAGGTCGGAACTTACTATGGGCGTGGATTTCGACTAGATATGTCAAAACCTCTATCGTCCAATATAAATACTCTTATTTTAACAGATATGACATATTTAATATATAATTAAACTTTTTAGTTTAAAATATTATCGGAATAGCAACAGGTTGATAAAGAAACAACATCATAGATCAATAGAATGACAGAGCTGAACAATGCTGCACTGCTCATAGCACATTTTGTGAATTTCTGTTTAAATATGCAGAAATAATTTTGAATTCAAAAGGCCGAGACGGCTGACGTTGAATTCCTCTCCACACTCCATGAAGTGTGGAGAAGCGATCTGTGTCTGCTTGTGTTCTGCATTGTCTCTCCACTTGTGGTCTGAATCAGCTTTATTCAACATTCTGCTCGTTGGGTTTCATGTCTGGCTTCATGCCAACGGGTGGGCTCATGAATTCAGAGCTGGCAAATTCAATGCAATAGTGACCTCTGTGAGGTACGTGTGCCTGCCTCAGTTGCCTGCGGGGTAACTGCCACCTGCTGGCAGGCCGCCTGTGCAGCCTGGCAGGATCTTCGACAAAGGCCAGTTGTCGACATTACACATTTACAGACGGTCACAAGAGACCAAATAAAAGTGGAGCAAACAATTACTGAAATGTAGATCAACAATACAGGGTGATTCATGATTTAATGTATTAACTTCAAGGGCTTATTCCCGCCATAATTGTCACGCAAACAGATCTTATTTTCAACAGCGTATCATTATGACGGTTTATCATTACCAGGATGTTAAACAAATAAGAATAAGCGAACAATACTTGGTCACAGTAATTGGGTTTCTACTACGTACAGCACCGTGCGAAGGTATCTAGGGGCCCAGGGGCAAAGCTCCATTCGGGGCCCCCGCCAATATTTTTGATAACCCCTTCACTTGCGTGGCCCGGGGGCAACGCCTCCGGTGCACCCCCACTTTGCATGGTTCTGACTACGTATAAATGATCTAAATTTATTTTCACTGATATTGTGATAACGTCATAACATTTCAACAATGTACTCGCAGGAATAATAGCATAAATTTGGAAATTGAGCAAATATGTTTATAGGTGCTGAAACACAACTGGTATTTATCCTTGCATTGTAAGTACGAATAGGCAGAGCCTGATTATAACTCATTATTCTGGTCGAAACGTGTCGCTCTAAATGTGTAGGTTGATCAGGATACAACTCTCATTCTTTTCTCTGTCTTTAAGGTAGATTTTTACCACAATGCACAAATTAGGTCAATACAGATATCCGTCTTCTGGGTTATTGCGCTGTGTAGTCTGGTCGATGTTAACCAACGTTTCAGAGGTCATACTGCCTCCGTCATCAGGGCCCTGATGACGGAGCAGTATGACCTCTGAAACGTTGGTTAACATCGACCAGACTACACAGCTCAATAACCCAGAAGAAGGATATCTTCATACTCACCGCTGTGAGAACCTCAAGTCTTACATAGGTCAATACAGTTCGGACAATAAGAGAAACACAAGGGCACTTTAGAAACTTGAGATCTGGACTCACATGTGTATTAAGGTACCTAATATGTAAAGAGAATTTGATATTTTATGTATTGTGTAGAAAGTTTGTAACTTTTATAAAACATGAACATCCGAACAACAAATTCAAGAGAAGTTCAATTTGATCACACACTTACGAGAAACAGAAAATGGAGTTCGGAACGAAAAAGTTAGTCAGTATGCAAATAAGCATACTAAGTTATGCCAGTCAATAAATTAAACGCGTAGAGAAATAATCTAACTAATAGTAAAGAGCACAGTTCTTGAAAAGTAGATACTCGCTCAGGTGGAAATCCTACTGCTTTTATAGTACCCGAGGTTCACTTCCGTGTTGTAAAGAGCCCGTCATGGTTCCCTATCCTGACACAGACAAATTCAGTCCACATTCTCCCAATTGAGCAGCATTAAATCCATTTATATATCATCCTTACATCTACGCCTATATCTTCCGAGTGATGCCTTACCTTTATAACTTACAGAAGTCAAAGTTTCTCCGCAAGATTATTTTGCAATAATTCAAGCAGATAATGAGGCAACTCTTAAATAAGGCCTATTCTTAATCATCCCTGTGTCGGGGTTTACGTTCAGACCAGCTGGCCGTGTGTCCCAGTAGCATACCTCTAAACCATTAATCCTGCAGTTAAAAGTCCGGCCAGCAGCCCCATACATAGCATCGGCACGAAGCTCCATATGCCCTATGATGTATATATTTAAAGTACATCCAAATACAGTGAGTCTCTCAAAACGTGCATGAACAATTTGTAAATCTAAGCAACACTGAGATACACCACAGATTCAAGAGAAAGGATAGTCGAGTCGGACTTTTCGTACGTTGTTAGTGAAACTTAAGGAATGCCACCATTGTAACTCCTCAAAACGCCACAGAAGTGTATTAAATCCCGGCTAGTGACGGTCGGTCATTATTCTTTTTTGTATAAAAATCAAATCCGCGACGTCACCACGCGCCTCTTCTGATTAATGACGAGGAAAAACAGAAGCAGCATCGTTAATGTCACTACAGCGTAGCACATGCAATCGGCGCGTCACACGACTGGAAGTCAAAATGCGTGGACAGAAATGCCTCGACTAGAATCCAATTTACATACTTGAATTTCGAGTTCTCGTTATAACCATTATCATCATTATCGTTCTTACAGTTGGCCCAGAGGTGAGGCGGTGACGTTCTATGCTACAAAATCTTGTTGTTAAAGTAGGTATTTTAAATACTTTTGGTGATTTGTGATTTGTTAGGGTTGAAACGTTTACATTTGCCCATATGCATTCTTCTTCTTCGTCTTCACAATATAAAAATTAAAACTCGAATCTCATTTTCTGAATGTCATTGTGTTTGACTTGTCTATCAAAATTATTATTCCGTTTCTGAGTTCGTAAATAAATTATTTTCTGAAACAGTTTTATCAATTATTATTGTTGTTATTAATATTGCTTTTCCACTTTATTTGTATTAATGTTTTAGGTATATTATTAAACCAAGGAGCATCTGATAATCGAAGCATGTAGCATGTATAGTTGAAAACCTCCAGGGAAGAGCTCACGTGAGAAAGCTAGGCGTAAAAGTAAGGATGAAGTTGAAACTTATTTAGAGTCACAGGGTGTGAAAGCGTGTATTGGACGGCAATAGTTCAACACATGGTTCAGTGGGGGTGTTTTGTGAACACGGTGACATTATTTCGGATTTCATAGTTGCAGAAATTTTCTTGACTACTTAATAACTACTTTTCAAGTAGCGTCCTATCCTGTACCAGGAGCTGGTTATGAATTCACTGAGTCATCTGTTGCTAAATCTTCCAAATAGCAGTATTCGCGTGATTATTATTACTTCACCTCGAATGAAATGTATTCACAGAGATAGGTTTGACCCAGTAACTTACAGTGAATCGTGGTAAAGCTGAATGTTATCTAGTTTCATCTAATCCCTCTTGAACAGTTGCTTGCCTAACTTAACGATGATTTATCAACAACACACAATTTACATAGAGCAGATGCATAGGAAGATACATGAATGAAGCATTGGCAGGAACTTGAATTTATCGTCAGTGGCTTGTTTCATAAAGTACCGTCAAAGCAAGAAGGCCTACGTGCAGGGACTGAGCAAAACTGAAAGGAGTTTCAAAAACAGGATATCCATTTTGGTTTTCCGGTTTGTAATGCCACGGAGAAACATAATGCAGCCCTGATGACGGAAGCACCAACTCCTCTGAGACGTTGGGCAACATCTACCAGAAGAAATACCTTTTCAGTTTACTCGCTTTCTTATCGGCTACCTCCCATTTTTTCTCACTTTCAATTTGTAATTTCACTAGTGTTGTACCGGATGTACGAAAAAAAAATTAACGCATTCTGTAATTTAGAGTCAATTAATTCCACGGTGCAGAGTGCATCCTCAGAAGCTTATAGCTGCTCAGCAGAATATAAAATTTCCATTGTTTTACGTCTTTGGATCGTCACAGCAAACATAAGTTCCAAATTAGTTTTGGTTTTGAGACTGATACTGGAATTATCGGACAAACGTTTCACAACGCGCTGATATCTCATATATTCCCCTTTAAAAGAAGTTTGATAAGTACCTCAGCATAAGAAAACTAAAGAATGAGGTGGGATCAAGAAACATGAAAAGTGCACAGCAATGAAGATGCTGGACGACTTACGAAATACATTATACAGTTGTTATCAGCTCTATGCGCTGATGATCCAGAGGTTAATTTGGAGAACAATTTTATCTGTGATATTTCAGGTTCTCAAGGCTGCACATATATAGATTGTTGTCTAAACTCAAGTATAGGTTTATTTCTACAGCAAACATTAAATATTGGTAAAGTTTCATCGCTTTTATAGAATATTTCATACACATTCTCCCTCTGTGTTATCGCGGGTTTAGGCTAGAGTACAAAGCCATCAGAGTTCAGCGATATTCTGACACGGGAAATTTGCTTTTGCTGTACAGGAAATTGAGAAAGCAGAAGATAGTAGTGCAGCCATACAGAAACGAAGAAACTAAGAAGCAATTCAATTCTAGAGTCGTATTATTTGTACGAAGAACATTCGATCTATATCAGGAACCAGAATTGGGTTAAATTGAGAGTTTAAATAATCAATAAAGAAAATTTGCCTAAGTAACCAGATATTGTCTTAAGAACATTGCTTGGCAAAGGATCTAGCCTAACTAATGAACTAATTAAACAACAGTCTAACAAAACAATTAAGTACCGAACTGCATATATCCCACTAAGTAATTAATCAACTAAGGAAAAAATAATTTCGAGACTTTATTCATGTCTGAGACAGGTACTTGGGAAACTCCGGAACTGCACTTACAAAAATATACGGCGTCACAACCCAAAAGACCGGATTCAGTATTTTCACTGTCGTTAAGAACATCAGATCTTATATATCCTAGATAAGTTGCAATGAGAGACAATGTGACTGCGATAAACACGTCCTGACATTCCACTGTGTGGTTGGGCGTGTTTACAGCTCATTCGACTGATCCAAATGCTCATGGTGAGCGTTTTAAGTCACATCGTTTGTCACTCGTCGCTTTGACTTTGTGTTAGAGTGCAGTAGATCGGAAAGGCGACTACCAAAAATTTATCGGTGGTTCCGAAAAACATTTGGAGGTGGAACAATGAGGGTACACAAGTTTTTGTGTGGTTTTGTCTGTTTTAAAGGGAAACCAACGTCCACTTAAAGCGACGATTTGTGACAACAGGGACCATGAGTGGGTAGATCAAGTGTGATATTATGAGATTTTAATATTTACTGATGGGTCAGTATCATGACTACTACACGCAGGAGAAATTAATTATCCATAGTTAATATTTCGAACGATGGATGAAGACATGCAAGGACCACTTAACGTGCCTGTGTTTTCGCTTCTGGTCAGAAGTTGTGTTGAAGGCAAAATAATCAGAATGCTAAACACGACGGAAAGATCTCAAGTATGCGGGTACAATGGTTGAAGAGGGCTCAATCACACACCCATAAATCGAGTTCATGTGTGGGGACAGGATTAAAAATTACGGAACCTTCAACAATTACCGGATGATAATTCAGTACTGGGAAATTTAACAATGGTATAGCTCGAATACTAAATCTATGAAATATTAGGACTGTAGAAGATAAAATGTTTCATAGAATGTTCTGCATTACAAAAGACTATTGGAAATAGGAAATGTTACATATTTATTGAATATATGAAAAAGGATTACTACAAAACAAATAATTCTGAATATAATTCACATCTACTTCGAATCAAAGTTTCTGGTGCACAGGAAGAAGCTAATAGGAATTATGAATTAATATAAAAATATTGATGTTTATAATGTTAGATTTTACATAGTCACCCTCTGTTCACCGTGAGTGACGTTTGTAACCTCGTACGCCCGTAACTTTAATCCTAACCTGCAATTTACCTGAGGTTAAAGGCCATGAGGCTTTGAGCTTGAAACATGGAGGGGAGGGGGTGGCTCGTCTTCAAGTGTCTGTTGGGATTGGCAGCCGATAACCGACCAAGCAGACAACCTTGCGTTGTAGTAAGACGGGCGTTGTTCGCCTGTCCACTGGTAGGAAAGGAAGCGGGCGAGGGCTTTAGACGATAGAAAGTTGGATGGACAGATTTCAACTTCGAACCTGTTAAAAAGCGAATGCGGTTGCATGGTGTGTGTAGAGGAAAGTACGATAAGTCCAGTGCGACTGACAAATGCAGTTCACAAAAGCAGTGAACAGGGACAGAAAACGTCATCTAGTGGGTTGGTCATTCTTCAGTTCGCAAGTAACTTACTATCATAAAACAATGAATTGAAGCTCCATTTTGTGGGGATTTATTTTCTTTCTCATTGTAACATTTACATTCAGGTCCAGGGCACTGTAGAGGGTTATCGTTTTAAAATTGGTTTTAACATTAAGCCGTGCTAATACTACCGTACTAGTAGATGCATCTAATACTTTTCTGACTATATTTTAGTTAAATGTATGTCAACTTATGATTCATCAGCAGTATCATCATCGTTATGAAAATACTTCGTATGATATTTGTTTTTTTTTACTGTCGCGCGCGCGCGCGCGTGTGTGTGTGTGTTAAAATTGATCTATAAAAGTGATAACCGACACGTTTGTTAAATTGTGCTAGTGATTTTCGAAATTCACATCACCACCACTGTCAAATTCAAAATTGAGGAGTTTTGATGGTGGTGGTGACTAGGTGTTCAAACTGATTGCCACTTTTTCGCTTAATTACACTGGTGTATGTACGAGGTCCTCATTGAACCACTGAGAAACTATGTTTTACCTCTTAAAGCTTAGTGGTTCATATTTGGCGCACATTCTTGACAATTTATGACTGCACATTTTTATATTTGATATAATTCTAAGGGTAAACTGCAATTATTTCCTCAACAGCGTTAACAAACTGATGTTCTTAATGATGAAGTGTTGTGTTTTCTTTCCGGTACGGAGTGAATTATTAAAATAAAAGTGGAGTGCCCTCACAGTTACGGCGGGAAGATTCCTGGAACGTTTTTTCTCATTAATTTTTCTTGCCCGAAAGCTTATCATGTGCCTGATTATCCGAAACTTAGACCTATAGTTGAATATCATACAAAAATACTGTCTCGTTACAGTATTATCTACAGCAATTCATTTAAAATATATTTTTCTCTATGAATACACGCGTGCTGTTGGTTAGATTAGATTAGGTTAGGTTAGGTTAGGTTAGGTTTTAGTTGGATTCGTTTCATTATGTGTCTTAAAGGTTACCCGCGTCTCATCACATTTTTCATCGCTACGCTCGGCGTGGTTTTTTCTAGAGATCTATGGTTTCGGAGGTCATGACGTTCGACGTCGATTTTCCAGAATCTTATATTCCGTTAAGAAACTTCTGTTGGGTTCACTTACATTCAATAGTCGGTTTCAGGGCGTTAGGCTTTGCGACGCTCGGCATCCTTTTTCTGGCGTCTTGTGCACTGACATTCCAGAGTCTCATCTGCACTAAATATGGTGTTCTTAGGCGTAGCCACGATCTCACGATGATTGCTGCCGCGATTGTTGTCGGTTTTCTACCGTCTCTGCCCGATGGCATTCCGAGGTTTATTTGTGTCGAATGTGGCGTCCTGTGGGGGCGTGGTGATAATCGTCGTCGATTTTGCAACTAAGTGCAAAATGGCATCCCGAGGTTCACCAATATTAACTATGGCCTAGTTTTGGCGGCCACGCTAAGATCGTCGTTGCATTTCTCGGCTTCGGCTTTCCTGCACCGCTCTCAATGTAATCCGGAAGTTCGGTTGCGGTAAATGTGGCGTCTCTCGAAGGCGCCGTGATGATAGGCATCTCAGAGGATACGTGCGGATTGTGAGGTGCTAAGGATTGAAGATGGTTAACTAACTAACCAACTAGATGGCTTACGGAACCCGAAGGTTCATCACCGAATTAACCAAAGCCCTCCACCGGACCCTGTCCTGGGCCAACAAAATCCAGTCTCCTTCAACTCCTGTCTCCCATAGATCCCGCCTGAGATTATCCTCCCATCTACGTCTAGGTCTCCCCAGAGGTCTCTTCCCCTCAGACTTCCCAACCAATACCCGGTGCACACCTCTTGTCCCATCCATGCGCGCTACATGCCCCGCCCATCTCATTCTTCTTGACTTAATCACCCTGACAATATTGGGGGAGGAGTACAGATTTTTTAAATTGAAGATGGATACGGTATTTTTTCTGCAACGTTTATATCACACACGGCGTCACAAGCCGGAAGAATAAAGTTAATATGGTCACCACTGGTGTTGATACTGCACTGCTCAGACTGAGAAGAGTAGGATTTGAGGTCTTCACGGCGGTGAGTCTGAAGATGGCTGTGTCTCTTCTAGGTTTTGCGCCGTGCAGTCTGGAAGAAGTTTACCAACATTTCAGAGGTCCTTACTGCCTCCATCGTCAGGGGGATAAGTAAGCCGCGTGCGTGGAAACTGATTGAGTTATAGGAGACTGACAGTCAAGGAAGAGCCCCCCCCCCCCCTGCTGCTATTGGATCCCGGGGCCTCGCCTCATTCTGACTCTAGTCCCTACTGGTCAAACCAAGGCTCTTCGATGAAAGTGTGGAGATTACAGGAAGAGAACTATTTGTTTAGTTTTGGTAGCAGCTACCTCATATCTGGCTCCTTTCGCCTGTCCGTAGTGTTTAAAAAACTGTAATTACTCGTACAGCTTATGGCTGGGAATCAAGTTTGTTATATGACCGTCAGACGAAGGCACACAGGTATCTTCACACAACAGAAAACAACAAAAAATTGTGGCTTGTCTTATTCTAAAATCCCTAAAGTCCCTAAATGTTTGTGACAAACACCGAATTTATGATCCGCTTATAGCGTGGTGTTGAATAACAAAGGGCAGCTAGGTTGAAGTCTTCCTAGAGCTGTCGATATTTATTCGACCGAAGTTTTATAAACGTCTTCATTTACGTTCGATGTTATCCGGAGCCAGTTTAATCCTGTTTAGTCTCGATCCCAAGTAACGTTTCAAAAGTGTGTCGAATAGATTCATCCTGTGTGTGTGTCACTTCTGTCGGCATGTAAGAAATCGAAGGAACTTTCATTACATTTGATATTGGGGGGGGAGGGAGGTTTTAATTGAAATTTGTTAAATTCTCGTTGAAACTGGGCTGCAGTAACGGGGACTTCACATGAAGAACTGCTTGCATTTCTTCAGAATGTGTGGGGAATCCCCATGTTAAAAATCCCCAGAATGCAAGTTCGAGTCTACTGTGATGACGTCATTGAGCTAGGAAACTGCCCACGCAAACAGCATTAATCCGATAATATTCTGACGTCACAAGCCCCATCCGGAAAAGATCGAAGTCAAATTGTGGCTGGCGTGCTACAGTTGTTACCGTTTGCGTACATTTTTAAACTTATTATCTTGCTATGAAGTCCTCAAGCGACCTCTGCCTTTGGGTTTTCTGTCAGATGGCGCAGTGTCAATACGTGGTTAAGCGTCAGGTACGAATGTAATCAGTCTTGAAGACGCTTGTTTATTTTTCTTTATGTTAGAGTTCATCTGATAGGAGATAATTTCTTCTCTGTTTTGTCGTACTCGATGAACTCCTTTCGCGTACTACACTTTGGGAGTTACTGCAATAGACTAATAGGTTGCTAGTCCATGCTGCTGAGATGATCACTTCATCTCCCTTAGGCCCAGATATTTTCAGCCGTTTTTCCTCAGCCGTCCACAATTTATGTATCGAGACTGAGTAAGTGGTGGGAGCTGTGAACAGAAAAGTTTTTTTTTTAGCTGCTCCGTGTTATTTACTGCTAAACGATCCTTTCGTCAGCAGGTTGTAGAAACACGCAGTGCTTACAGTGGCCGTAAGTCGCATCATCAGTACGTTCAGAGCTGTCTCACGGACTGAAACAGAGGGAGTTATTTGGAACAGCTACTTTGACATCTCCTAGTCCTCGTGTCTAGGCAGGGCTTTCCTGTCTGATATATTTCGTATGGATATGCACTGGGATTGTTAATTGTGAGCTATGTCTCGTTTCCAAGAAGGTAATGTTGCTACCTTATCAGGTCTGTTATCTAACACGACCGATTTTGAGTATTACACTGCATTTCTAAGTGGCTGGATACCATTACGTCGGATTCATATATTCTCCATACTGGAGCGTATTATTGTTGTGTGCGTTATATTAATATTTTAAAATATGATCTAGCTTGTGAAGAAAGATTTTTTAATTGCACAGTTTAACACAGACTTTTATGTAATATTCTGCTTTGTGATTTAAGTGGTTGGCATCGGAATTAAGGAAAGGAATCTTGGCATGTTATACATCTAAAAACTTATTCAGGCCTAATGTTGTTAAGGATTTGAAAGTAGTTCTCTTTAAGGAAATTTTTTGATGGAGACTAGGTCTGGATGTAACATGATTTTATGTATAACATTTTTATTCGAGAACGCTGAAAGCAACAGACATATCGAGGGGCTGGACCTAATGTTATAACGAATCTCGAAGAAGTTGAGTTTGAGGTTATGGGCTGGATTCAACTATTTTACGATAGTGTTCTATGGCGGGCTGTTGTGGACATGGTGGTGAACGTACATATTCCATGAAAGGCTAGAAATTTACAGACTAACAGAGTGATATCCTTTCAAGAAATATTCTTCTCCGTGATATTATGTTACTGTAGAGTCACGATTATCCGACCTTCGGTTATCCACACTCCGTTTTATCCGGCGCTCTGTCATTTGATTTATTTTCTTCGTAATTTAATAACATCGTAAATTTAAATATGAATGTAGTTGATGTTTACACTCTTTCATTTGTCTTCCGTATTATTATCGACCGTTCTTCGGTCCCGTTTAGATCGAATAATCGGGGACTTTACTGTATTTATTTTAATAATATATTTTGCCAGCAGTTGTATAATTAAGATTTCACGAAGCGAAACGCCTCTTTTTGTACCGTCGGGTCGAAGCCGACCACTGGTGACATTATGAACAATGATCCAGAAGTGGTTTGGCGTTGCCTTCTTCCGTGTGCACGTACGCCTATAGGTGCATGAGCACTGTTCTATGTCAACCAATTTCGCCGTGTAACATTTTCGAGCGGTAGCGTCGGCTGGTATCGTCATAATTCGCGTCAACACCGGTCCGTGTTAATTATTTGACCCACACTTCCGTTCTGCGGTGGTTACATGGCTTCCTTCCGCCAGGACGTGTCCGGTCAGACAGGATGCAGTTCTCTTAAGTTACGGTACCCGTTAACCCTGGCACCGTTCGTCGCGATTGTTCAAGTGCATTCGATCCAGCCCCGCTCTACTGAGGGAAAACGCATCGCATTAGCTTTCAAGAGGTCCACGGTTAAAATACCTATAGAGGATAAACTATTTACTAATCTTGGATATTTTCCTTCGTCTTCTTATGGAAAGGTACACAACATTTCGGAAGGTGTTCCTGTCATCAGGTGAAGAACCCAGTCATTTGGGTTTATTTGAAGAAGCTAATATCATTCCCCAGTGGATCCAGCTGATTATGATGTTTACCTTAGGACAGAAACGTAGTTTGTAACTGAACGAAAGAAAACGTCCAAGAGTAGAGATTAATTTAGTAGGAGAACTTCGTCAAAACATCTGTAGACTAATCTTACTAAAGTGTTTTGTAGTTTACCTCAATTTCTGTAGGCAGATATTTGAATTGGGCCATGATGGATTCCTAATTCATTTCAACAAAATTACATCCAAGGTTCAGTCCGGAGATGGGCTGTACCGCTTGATGTTTCTCATCGTTTTTGTCAGAATCTTCAAGCTGAAGCTGCTATAAACTATACCACGACCAGGCATAGTAGTCACTGGTAGTTTTGGTCGAATTGGGTGAAGTATGGTTAGGTTAGGTCAGGTCAGGTTAATAACACTAATGCGCATTCGACCATGCGCAGTGGTCAGTCCTTATATGAGTAGGTTTAGTTGAGGTGCGTTGCGTTCGAATAGCTCAGTATGTGTAACGTTAATAACGTCATTTATGGACCTGAATATACCAGGTGCGATCGGAAAGTTTCAAGACTGCGCCTATAAAAACCCGTACACTTATCTCAGGTATTAAATTCATCCATCACCCTCGAAGTAGTTCCCCTGGGAGTGAACACAACGATGCCAGCGCCGCTGCCAAGCCTGGAAGCATCCCTGGAAATCTTTCTTTGTCAGCCTGTCAAGCACCATCTGCGATTCTGCCTGAATCTCTTCTATCGTCTCAAATCTCCTTCCCTTTAGCTGAATTTTCATCTTGGGAAGAGGAAGAAGTCACACGGAGCTTAGAAAGGAAGTTGGGGTCAGTTCTTGCAAGATCTTTGAGCTCCTGACAAACGAGAAGTCGATTCTGCTTCTGGTCCTCAGACAGGATGGGTCGCATGTGGAGTTCTTCCTTTAGAATCAGCTGACAGGTCCCATAGCCTATCCCAACAATGTCGCACAAGTCGTTGATGGTACGACGTCGATCTTCGTGAATGGCCTGCCGAATCTTCGTAACATTTTCGGGCGTTGTGCTCGAAGATGGTCGTCCAGAACGCTCGTCATCATCGACAGAGGTTCGGCCATTTTTAAAACGTGAATGCCACACAAAAGTTTGCGGACTCCCCAAATGCTTGCTTTAGCATTTCATAGGTTTCCGTAGCCGTTTTGGCGAGTCTTTGGCAAAATTTGATGCACAAGCCATTCCGAAATCGCAGGAGGGTCGGTGTAATGCACTACCAAAACGCCCGTAACTAAGAAACAAATGCTAATTCGATGATACCGGCTGGCACACTGATTCACTATGAATGTAGGCCCAACCCCTTAGCGGCAGAAGCTCGTACTACTTCCGGTTCGCCCTCTATTGACACAGTCTGTAAACTTTCCGATCGCACCTCGTACAGTCACACAGTTATACGGGAAAGTCAGGGTCATCCATTTTCTAATTAATACAAAGGTCCCGTTCCTTCTCCAAGCTATTACACCTCTGTGAAATCACACATGTCGCAATCCTGACAAGGGAAATTTAGTTGAGAACAAAAAAAAATTGATAGGCAGTGTCGGACACTGCCGCAGTTATTTTCGTGAAAACGTCAATCGTGTATATTGAAATTAAACAGAATTTTTGTTTTGAATCGTTTAATTCATTTGCAACTTACATTTATTGAATACAGGGTAGTGGTATGAGAAGTAGGATACATATGGCTCTGAAATTATTTGAATACCTCTTGCAAATGTTAAATCTATACAAGTTTTCCCTTGCGTGGTTGGTTTGTCCAAATCATTCACTAGTTCAAGTTTAAAGAATTTCTGAAGGTATGCACGTAAGAGTTCTAAATTTTCGTCACTAGTGTTGAAATCGCCCATCAATACGAGCGGTATGTCACTATTATATTCTAGTTCGAATGTCTCTGCGTATTCACTGTATTGTATCAATTGGCTTATGATACGTTGCCTATATTCGCGGCAGTACTGCGCGTTGGTTTTGGGTAAGGGCCCGGCATTTTCGGTGCCATTCTCTTTGGAATTTTGTGCTCTACGAATTCGTGCCCGATTTTTGTAATTCTGGTTGTACTTTGCCCTCATATATCGCGACATTTTAAGAAAATCGGGAAATTTTCAAACTTTTTTAAATTCACAGCCTCGTATCTTTTTGAGTTTTTGAGATACACACTTCGTGGCCAGGATGAGTTGTAACATAAACACTCTTCTTCAAAACTACACTTGTTTCATTCAAATTGGATAATTAGTCTCTGAGATATGATCCCGTTTATGGACACGTGTCGAATCCGGAAAGTCGAAAATCGTGGGTTCAATTTGCGCGTGCGCAGTTCGCGACTTCCAGCCGCCACGAATGTCGGAGCGGTACTGACACACACTTTCATCCTTCCTCTTTAAAGCGAGACTAAGATGGCGACGCTATGTCTATTTTTAGCCGAGTTATTGAAGTTTGAAATTACTTCGACAGAAACTGTCGCTCATTTGGGCATTTTAAAGATGTTTTCACGTCAAAAATCAATCTTAAAATTTCTCTTACTAAAACACACGTGTTAGGATAAAGTACGAGGGAGGTAGATAACACTACGGGTCACCAATGCGGTTGAGGATAAATCAGAATGCAGAGAAATGCGCAGCATCCCAAGCAAGATAAGAACTATTTTCGTTTTCCGTCGCGCAAAACGAAGTCACGATTTCATTAATTCTTATACCGCGTGCCCCATATCAACTTCGCCTTAGGTGTCATTGTGGCAAATGTTTGGCCATGCCGTACTTCTCATACGCACCCCTAAAAGTGCGTATCTACAAATTTGCATAAATATAAGACGAAGAAGAGTCCCACAGAAACACTAATGCCCGATTACTGTCCCATAACAATACACATTTGGAACACCCGTTATTGTATGAGATACGTTGCTGGCTTGCAGGAACTACAAGAGTTAGTTACTAACTTTTAACCCAGTAAGGCCACACTTCTGCCATCCCTGGAAGGAACTACGAAAAAAATAAGGAACCAACAAGGTCAATATTTCATTATCCGCAATCAAGAACTTTCTATGTCGGATTTGAGGTTTTCAAGGCGGTGAGTCTGAAGATGGCTGTCTTGTGGGTTGTTGCGCTGCCAAGGATCCCTGAAACGTCGGGAAACTTCTTCCAGATTAAACTGCGCAACAACCCATCTTCAATAACGTTCTTTCTTAAGAATAAGTTCACTTCGCAAAAATTTTGTTTAAAACCGTTGTTCTAGTCAGACAAAGTTTGTTACGAAGGCAGCCCTTATCAAGTCGCCTAGCTGTCTAGATGGTACACTTACTATCAGGGCCAATAATCTAAAAACAAAAATACAATGGTTATCAAAATCAAGATGTTCGACCATTGTCTTCTTCTCTATCACACATAAACCTGACCCCACGTCCCACCTCCTGTTCCAGAACAATAATTATCATATAATCAGCTCATGTAAAAACCTTTTGTTTTGTGATGGCAACGGCGTAGATTAATTAAGACATCGAAGAAAGGAAAGTTCAGATTCCCGGGGCCATCACCAATTAAAACAATTTTCTTGGAGACCCTGTGTTTCGAGAAAACATATTCGGGAAGAGAGACGTGTTACAATTCTAAGTATTGTCCACGCGTGGTACAAATGTATCCGTAAAAAAATTCAAATATCTGTTTGGAAATCTCGAGAAAGTGCAGTTTTAACCCTTCAATAGGCTCTGATAACAAACAGATTCGAGGAAATAACAAATATTAGCTTAGAGACGAGTAAGAGGAACCTATTTAAGTAAACAGACAGATATTGTACATAACTGGGTCCCGATAAACCGGTATGACGACTCCAGCTGCTGCAAAATCCTCTTTTCTCGCGTAAACCACTCAGCCAATCAATACCCGAAGCTAGCTAAAACCTTTCAGACCTCAGCTGGCCTAAACATCATATAAACATTCACGTCTCACAAAACACTTCAATATTTAGCGCAATTAATTCAATACCGTCAAAAACGGAAAAAAAATCCATTTACATACACGCAAAAATAAAACAGCAGTCGTTATAAATACTGATTCCTTCAACATAAAATCAATCCTTCGTTACGATTTAATCTTTTCTTAAAAAAATTTCGTACGCATTTTACAGGCGGGCGGACGGACGGGGTGTTGAAATCATATACCCCTGTACTAGGTAAATTGTGATGATCCACATTCCAGGTGGATCAGGACAACGGTTCCATAACAAGCCCCACGTGCACACCAACACAAAACGCAGCTGTTCGTAACGTTTGAACTAAGTCCAACAGCTGTCGCATTAACGAGAAATCATTTCTATTCGTCAGGGCAAATTTCCTAGCCAAACACCTCTGGTCTCCAAAACCCTTGGCTGGATAAATGACAGAAAAGCCGAACATATCTAGTAATTGAAAAATCTTGTCCTGAAATTCACACAAGAGTACAGTGACTGGTAAAGCCAATTCTGAGACAAGGCCAGATCCTGCCAGGATGTGGATGAGATACAGAAATCACATCTCTTCACTCACTGACCTTGTAGAAACAAAAGACTAGGAACACGACACACAACACTGTAATCGTAGCGAAAATAAGTTCGGAATATGTTAACTTCGTAAAAATGTGTCCATTCAATTTTGTTTATTAAACAGGTCTACAAAATCTGTACGATTGTTTCGGTCAACAACGGTGTCTGCATTTCCGTATAAATGATGGATGCACTGTTTTTTTAACAATTTCTCGAAACTTCTACATCCCAACACAGCTAAATCACACGCCTGCGAGAACACACGACACTGCAGTGTAGGAAGAAGACCTTTGGATTACGTTGCTGAGACAATTGCCCTCGCGAGACAGATTAACGAGGACCTTAGAAACAGATGCAAGGCAATTTTAGGGGATTTCAATTCATATAATTTCGCTCTAGCTCAGCTATTCTCTTTTTACAGACGCATCGGATTCAAATTTTCGTCCTAAATCACAGGATCCCTACGTCGCCCCAAACAAAATACACAGCCCTGTCCATTATTTTAACAAATGACAAAACTTCCCTGCCAGTTTCGTGGCCCCACAGTCACTTCAGTCCTGAAGATGGTGACATTATGCATCTCCGAAACTCTGACAACACGTCTGCACGGCAACTGAACTCATAGCCAGCTATACTCAACGTTCCAAGAAGCGATCAGACGGATGATAAGATGACCCCGAAGAACTTCATTACATCGCCCACGCGTGCCTGCATCAGTGTCCCATTAAATAGCATTCACCTGACTAATTTCCTTCATTACGTAAAATGTATATTCCGTCGTTCCTTCTACCCGCGAACTTCTGTGATAAATTATACGCTGACGACAAATAAAATCATACAAGACTCGTGGCACTAGGAAATGAATCAAATTCCGTCGATAATGAAGTCTAGCTCGCGTCCTACACGGTTGTTACGATATTGATTTCATGTTCACCACACATTTTTTTCATTACAGACGCGCCATACGAGAAATTAGGAATGATAACACGGAACCCTAAAGATTTCCAAGGCAAAACAACCGATATTTTCATAGGGTTTCTATATTAAGAACATAAATTACCGTATGTTTCAGGCTGGTGGAATTTCACGGCCCAAAAGTTCTTCTCAAACGTCCTTATCTTTGTCATAACAATGTAAAGAGCTTACGTAACACAAAACTAAATTGTTATCTCACGATGCAGCACAGTGTTAATTGGCAATTATAAAGACGTATAAAGAAACCACATATCAAATCTACACAAATAGTAATGCAACAGCGATGTACTTTCGTAATTATTTTAACCGCACATATCTACCTGAACACCAACAGTCTTGAAATCAGTTCATTCTAGAACCAAAAACGTAAGGAAATTGGGGGTAAGCAATACCCAAACTTCATCAATATCAAAGTTTCCTTCTCATATCTCTGTAGGCGAGAGCGTACGTTATAACGAAACCTGCTTTTAATATTTACTTACTACATTTATGCACGCTCCTCTGTTTTTAACACTCACAATCATTCTGTCTAGTTGAGACGGGACATTAACGATAGCTTAAGAGCACAAAACAGAACACAACCACAGCGCGAATCAATTACCTACGAAATTCATCACGAGTAATGGGAAACACGGAAACTTCGTTCTGTAAACCGATCGATACTTTGTTCCGGACGCTCAGAAATGGGAACAAACTGAAAGGAAAAGACCAGGGTTAGATTCTTCTGTACTACGGTTTCAGTCCAGTGGCGAGCTCTTGTTAACGCGATAGTGAACCTTCAGGTCCCGTAAACTACAGAAATCTGACTAGCTCAACAAATGTTAGCTTCCAACAATCACGAGACTTCTTGATGTTTGGAGACTACAGACGAGAATTGTCAAAATCGAAACATTTCTTGAATTCCATTTTCATACAATGCCACAACACACGAAACTTGTATTTTCTTATTTATTTTATCCGTAACAACGTCATCTATTATGAAAATACTCAGAAGTACATCGCTTCTTACATTTCCTTGTCTGTGGCTCTGATCACCACAAACTGCCCCCAACATACTGAGTGGCGTAATTCAATCCCTAATTGGTTCAGGCATTCTACGTCGAGTTCTGATTAGGAACTAGCGTTTAAATAGCGAGATAAAGCCTAAGTGCCGTTTATCAAAACTGACTTAACGATGATAATATCAACAAAATAGACGAGCCGCTTCTGTAAATAAATGAAAACTGGTGCCTTGCCAGTTGTATGAACTTAGGAAATTGAGAAATAATTCCTAAAGAAAATGCGGAAGATTCGAGAACATCACTCACGGATCTAACAAAGCCTTGACAAAACAGGCAACACCTGGTCCTAATGCAATACACATCATAACCGTCAAATCGTCGTGCGAAGAGCACAAAGCGTGGGACTTGGCAACAATCGGCCACTTTCACTTGCTCAATACTCGCTCATCGACGGCTTGACGAAACCTGGCTAAGGATTACAATTCACTTTTCACTTGCCTCAAATTAAGCAGAATATTCAAGAGTGCACGCGTAAAATTCAATATCCTCACCATCAATCATCGTGACAGGCAAACGTTTTTATTCTACACCGTTTCCTTAATATCACGAAACGAAATCAGATTAATAATACCGTGTAAGATAAAACATAACATCCTGGTGAAAGACTGATCACACCGTTCTCCCAAATGTTCACTACTGAATAATAATATACCGTAGGTGGAAGTAATATCGATATATCGCACTAGAACACAATCGCGAAAACCTTAAGATATTCGAACTCATTTTCAATATTTCTCAAAAGATTCTTTCATTTAATGTAGCAATTTTAACCTTAAACACAAAATTGGAAAACCCAAATTGTTCACTTTCCACACGACAAATTTTAAAAAAAAAAGTAAAAGACGATGGTGTTAAATACACTTTGAAACACAAATTCAAACACCCATCTTAAATTTGCATTGACGATAAAACAATCGATCGTTTAGTACATTTCACCTCACATTAGTTTCTGGGGACGACAAATGAATTGAAACTCACCTGGGTAGCATCCGTATAATGTGTGGAAGAATTTTTGTTGCTCAGCTGAGATCCAAACATTGATATTCCACTGGAGGTGGGGCTGCTAGACCGACTGGTATCGTCCTGTTGCGGCACAATTATTTTCGTTATAAGAACTTTCACTAAGAAGACCAACAAATACTACACACTTTTAATTTAATTTGAATGCGTCTAAATTATATTTCACGGAGATAATTCGTAGCAGTACAGTGAAAACTCCCTTTACTTTAGCCAAATATTTTTAGTAATATTACGAATTTCAGACACTACCACGTATTTGCGGGGCAACTCCCGTCAAACTTTCTTGCACATCCATTTAAACTAAACGTTCTTCCTGTCAATGTAACACGACGACTGAAGACGCCGCGTGACCGCGTAATGCATACCTACCAACCGATAGTCGCACACATCTCTACGTAGCGAGCTCTCGACCAATCAAAACCTCGAATGGGAGGAGTTTCGCCCCTTCAAGTGGGAACTCTATGTATCAGAGATAAAGCCGACAGCCTGAGCTGTATAGAAGCTGTAAGAATTATAAGTCGTTGAACCACAAAAAGTTAATAAACTTTATAAGTAAAAGCAATTATCACTTTTCACACATGTTACAGCACCCGTGTAGTTTAAACATAATAAACACATTTTCCTTTAAACATCATTGGTACCTTAATTAATGTCGTGCTTATGAACTTTAAAAAAACAGGGTAATGTGTTTATAAGACCACATGGGGTCGTAAGCCAACATATGAAACTGTCTACTCTCGTTACACGTTAAATTTGACTGAAGTTGTTTTTCCGACCCGTACAGTTAAACAGACAAGTAGAAAGTGAAGCTTTATCCACATACCTACATTCCCCGCTTGAAGCGCCTAAATGTTCCGTCTTTCCGCCGTCAGATGTCAGACAAGACCTGACAACCTGGAGTGTGTAGTACACATGCAGTGTTGCTACTACCTTACGAACACGTTTCAATGGCGGGGGAGGGCATGGGTGAAGATACCAAATTTGTTGGAAACTTGTAGGAAACAATCTGTTTCTTCTCACCACCTCACAATTACTCGCGATAGCAAAGGCAATTATTTTTCTTGGTTCAGCGAATTCATACCAGGTCGAACAGGTGAGGTTTCAGTGGTTTCTTCCAAGTTAAGGTATCACAGAGATACAGCTTCGCACACTTCAAGGTTGTGTAAGATTCGAGTGGCAGCGCAGTTACGACATTCAGTGATCGCAGTTCGAGACGTACAAAATTACCCAGTAATAAGTGTTCCTCATGGGTCCTTAATTTCTTCTCGTCGCAGACGCACGCATGACGAAACTTTTATATTGAAAATAACATATTTTAGTTTCGAACATTTCTGTATTGTTTAATCTTGATTCTTGATACGATATACGTGAATAGGCTGAGCGTGTAGCACGTAGGGGATAGATGATACATGTGCAACCAATGTTTGTCGGAAAACGAGGTAATATATCGCTTCGAAGACCTAGGAGTTGATATGAGAATAACATTGAAATATATTTTGCATAAATAAGCTGCGATGTTGATAACTGGATTCATCTAGATCGGAACAGAGACCAGTGGTAGACTGAAGCAAACACGGCTTCGGAAATGAACTCTGTTTAGATTCTTGCTAACACGGTCATAAAACGTCAGGTTCCGAAAGATGAACGGAATTTCTTGACCAGCTTAGGGACTTTTCGTTTCTCAAGGACCCAGTGCAGTTCGTTACATAGTTTTCAAATAAAGGCTTTCCAACCCTGTCTGCCTGCTCTCCTCTTTTTCTCTCGTTGTAGAACAGCGTTTCTGTCTTTTCGATCGACATACGCGTACACCTTTCCAATTGGGAGAAATCTGTTGTTTCAACCTACGAGTAATCAATAAATCGTGTACTATAAAACCCAAAAACATTCCTTCGGGCCCGTTCTACATGTCTGGCAATATATTAATCATCTTAAATACCCCTGGAGTACATTTACCCCATTTTAGAACTGGTGGTCTACAGAAACCACGGGACCACCGATGTTGAGAGCCAATGTCCAGTATACGGAGGGCTAGTTATGAGTTAAGTTTATTTCGATTTTCGTTACAATAAAAATAGTTGTTATTTAATGAAGCAATATGAAAAAAATATTTTACACGTAAACATTTTCTATGACGTCTCCTTACATGAGAATCGAGTTAATATTCACCAACTCTCACACAGCTGATCGCCCGAGAAGACGCATTCCGTTGCCGTGTAAGATTCAAACACGCGGCCCTAGGCATATGGGATTTAACATTCTAAGGACGAAATATAACAATTTCCACGGAACAGAGTCTTCTTAGAAAAGCTGGCAGTAACTCAGTTTCTCAGCCTTTTAGTGAACCCAAAGGTTCATTTCCGTGCTCACAAGACCCCAAAACTGTTCCCTGTTCTGAAGTAGATGAATTAGTACACAGCCTTTCCATTCAATTGTTTATTACAAAAATCTTTCGTAGACAGGGGTGTAGAATATATAATAAGAGCCGCTATTTTCGACCATTCATCTAAGAAATGCACCCCTTTTAGAGCATCAATGGACGCTTTTTTATTTCAGGAATGGTCCGCGAACATGGACAAACTATAATTCTAATGTCCATACAGACTTACGGAAGATCAGTTCTCCCGTAGAATAAAGCGTTACAGTGTTAATGCGATCGGCGAGTATCGTGTGCTACCAGCAGCACCAGGGTTCAGCTACAATCATGTGACCTGGCGAGAGATGAGAAACATGTGAGGGGTAAAAGGAAGGGGGCACAGTAACATCCCAGGAGGGCACAACTAGTGTCGTGCTCAGTGCACAGAAATTCCGGGGAATTTACCGTGGGGACTTATCTTACGCTTACCAATGAGTACGATGTAAAGGGGTATTAATGATGCAGTTTATCCGGCCTTCTCAGGACTCAGAAACTGCTCAAGCACAGATGGAATGAAAATATTGGCTGTTAAGAAATTGTTATGAGTGGGTGCGTTCTGGATTCACCTAGTCTAGGACAGAAAATTTTCGCAGGGTTTTTGTGAATACGACAATGAACTTTCGGGCTCCATAAACCGTGCAAATTTTATTGTCCAGCGGAGCGATTACAAGCTACTCAAAGAGGACTTTGTTCTGTGCAACGAGATTGTCATTCTCAGCGTGGCAGAAGCAGATGTTTGAAATTGTAGCTTTAAAATTAAAAATTACACATAAAACAACCGTCGTTCCGTCGGTTCCATCCTGGTTTTACCGCGACTTAGAATTCACCCTTAGACAAGACGGTCCACTGTTACTGGCCTCAGACTGCAGGAAACTTGCGAAGGAAGTTCTGGACGTTGGTACGAGATAGCTATTACCTCACCTTGGCGTTTGTACTTTGCAGGACCCCACCGGAATATGGTCTGCATGCACTAGAGGTGATTACACACAAGGCTCTTGGCAAATATCATAAAACACCTCTCTTACAGATTATACAAGCATGACGACAACTGCTAATGTTACATATACCACCATAGTCCTTGCTTTTGTATCTGCCGTTTAGATAAAAAGGATTATCGGTTGTCTTTTGTATTACACTAATTTATTTCTGCAGTACGCGTAGTAACGGCTATGTCTTGGAAAATCTGTTGTAAGCAAAGGCTAGGGAAGGAATTGCTTCTCTTTATTGATGAGTATTAATCCTAGGCCGATGTCAGTCTATGTCCTTGTTCAGTGAGCCAAGAGAAATGTTGTGAGTGGACGCATTGAAAATCGGTGCTCTTTTGCGACAGTCATAATGATTTTATGCGGTGAGTTTGTTAATTTTATGCTCAAAGTTATTTATATTGTTCATAAGATGTGTCTATTATTTCAAGTCGAAGTAAGTATGAAATCACGATACATTAGAGGTTTCCAGCGTTGCTGGTCTTGACTTCGCACGACGTGGCCGCCATGTTGGTCATTGGATAAGGCAAGTGGGAGGGCGCGGCGTCTCTCCCTGAAGACAAGGAGAGACGCCGCAAGAAATTAAGGGAGAGATTCCGCACTTAAAAAAATACCACATCTGATTTAAAAAATCACACACGTACATATTGAGTACTCAAAAATGCCTGGTCTATTGCATTATCTTATATTATTGAGGAAAATTAGTCCAGTGCTGAAAATACCGAGGAAAAACTCAACTGCAAGGAGGCAACTGGCTTTTGTCCTCACTGAAGCAGCCAACAGAGGAAAGGCGAAAGAAGCAAAGAGGAAACGAAGTCAAAGAGCAGAGGAAAAAGGCAAAGGTGAACAGTCCGAGTACTTCAGGTGTACAAGGTTGAAAAACGTGAAAAAAAAGTTCTAATCAAGAGACCCCTGAAAACTGTAACACCAACAAGTGCTGTGAGTACTGGGAAAACTGTTGCATGAGTTCTGCTCTCCGTACAAATTTCACTGACTAACGCTTAGACTCTAAATTCACTGGTTTAAGCTTTGACTCCAAGCAACCTCTGGAACATTTTGCTTTCAATGTACTTGATAATTGAACATTCATTTGATAGTCATTAACTTTTCAATTTTTATTGGTATTCACATGTTTTCTCCATGTTAATGTTCACATTAATTCATTAGTTTGAATGAAATATATTAAAAAATGTTGCCGTCAATCACAAATATAAAATTGTTAAAAGATTAAAACATCAATTAACGTTCCCCTTCGAGTACTCGATTACATAGCCATCAACAGGTGTTATGTAGTTAAAACTTATCACTGAATTTCTGATTTTTATTGTTTTTTATAATTTATATTCTTCATTTTCTGATGATGTTCTTCTTGTTCTTTATATTATTTCTTCGTTGCGTTGTATTATCACGGGTCACTGTTATTAGGTTTGTAAAAAAATTTTTAATATATTTTAATACTTATAATCACAATATGACGCATTTACAATATCTTAGTTTGAACGAAGTTCATCAGTTTTCATTTACATATGTTTCTTTTTGAATTCAAGGATGTTTTCAAAGAGCGGCGTCTCTCCCGGCATGTCCGGGAGAGACGCCGCAAAGACAACTTTTTTTATCGCCCTGTATCTCTGAGAATTAATTTGCTTTAGATATTTTGTTTACGGATTAGTATAATACAGATCTTAAATATAATATCTCTGAATTTTCAGCCGTTTTGACCATTTTTGGATTGAGTTAGAACAAGTGTTGCAAAAAGTACGGCATCTCTCCTGGAATTACCTTATACGTATAATTTTGTGATGTTCGTGAACATAAGTCAGTAAGATGTGGTTATCAGTAGAATGCTTTGGATGGTGTTCAGTGTTAAAATTGGCCCAAGAAAAGTGTACACATTGAAGTACACATTGGCGTTCCAAAGAATTTTCTCCCGCTGCGTCACGTTCGTCATTGTTGAGCTGTCTTCCGAGGTCATCGTGAGCAACGCGCTCCAACAATGTCCTTGGGGCTTTGCAGTATCATATGATCCGAGGTCACTCTTGCGCAATAATGTGTTCCAACAATAGCCTCGATTCACACAGGTGCTCAAAGATGACAGATTGTAATGCGGGTTGCCAACCTCCACGTAAAATCGCGACAGACAAACTTCGACTGACCCACAAATTACACTTCGCTCACGCTAGACTCTGTATTTCGTGGTGTATTAAACGATGCTGTCAGTACATCACGTTGAAATAAGAGGCACACAAGAAAGATTATTCTTGGCTTCGTGAGAAGAGAGACGGTAGCTGTCTAGGGAAGTCCATTACCACTGCCGACTGCGTTAGAAGGAACGAGGGGGGGGCGGGGGTGGAGGAGAGGGGAGAGTCTAGAGTGAAGTAAAGTTTGTCCCGCTATACGCCATGTAGGCGTTTGGGGGGAGAGGGGGTATAGCTCCTCTCTTTCTTGACCTTTCGGCACTAGATGGGGGGGTGAGTGGTCGGCATCACGCCCCGGCCGGCTTTACCCCCGGGAAAGGATCCCGGTACCCATTGTAGAGGAGGCTGGGTAGGCCCCAGAGGCTAGAGGAAAAATCCTCTGCCCCCGTCGGGGATCGAACCCCAGTCGTCCAGTAGCTAGTCACTATACTGACTGAGCTATCCCAGCTTATGACAGTCTAGAGTAGTGATCTCGGGTCTGAACCGTGCGCAAGGAGGGGAGAGAACGTAGGATTAATGATTTGTCTCCCTAAACAGCATTTTTCACGTCTTGGGATGCAGCAGTTAAAAAACGATCTGAGGTGGTGACTGATTCTCGGAGTAGGCCATGCAAGTTGTAATTGAATGGATGTCTCTTTATGTTACCTTCGATTTGGTCGTAAACTACTTAGATGACCAGATTCTTATTAGAACATTTAAAAACAGGAACACGCCACGTAAAAGACCACAAGCGTCACAATACGCAGTCGACTTGTGAACTTGCTTTGTGTGAGGTCGGGGGACACGTTTGTCCTGCCCCTCATGTCCGATGGGTTACACTGTAAAAGTTCCAGACCTCTGAATTAGATAATCATGCTCAGAAAAATCCCCTTGAGGGAGTGACGTGATGTTGTACAAAGCACGAATTTTACTAGACAGCTGGTGTTGCTGCTTCTAACTTCGTGTTCCTTATGAAACTAAGAAGCGTGCTCATGAAGAAATCCACCATATTATATTTTGGGGTAGATACTTTATTAGTTTTCCAGAAGACATGAAGTGCGATGGTACAATAAGTAGCAAAAGAATGGCCAGGGTACCAAATAAGGGTCTGTATACAGGCAACGTAGATACTAACTCCAAAGAGCAGAGTCCTTTTGCAAATGTTAATAAAACTCTCAGGTAGTCAAGAAATTTCCTGCCCTAGATTGAACTCTAAGGTTCATTACCGTGTTCACTAGTGCCCGCCAACCATCCCTATCCTCATCCAGATTAATTCAATGCGCACATCTTTCTAAGATCAGTTTTAATATTATCCTCCCAGAGAGAAAGACAGAAATAAAAGAAGATAAAAGCAAAAATTAATCTGGAACAACAAAACCGAATGCCTTGATTCGAATTGGAGGGGAGGCATTTTCGAAATTCTTCATTTCAGTACGATTACCAACCTGAACCTATTTCTTCGTACCGCTGACATAACCCGAAGTAGTTTTAAAATAGGCGAACGTCGATCCACTGTCCACTGTTAACATGTTGGTCACATAATTACCCTTGATGTCATTGCATCCTCCCCCTCCCCTTTCGTCGCATTGTATTTTGCGCACAAGAATAGCTGAGGTTAGTCCGTAAAAATCCCCCGTACGTACAAACTATCCCACCCCCCACCCCAGTGACATTTACGAGGGCTACATGGCAATGTTCTAGCTAACAGTCAATCTGGGAAATGCACCTTCTAGCACCAAGCGATAAAAAATTTCGCTAACAGAGGGCAAAAAACACTCTTCTATCAGCTAATTGACTTTGATACCAGTTTTTTTCCATCAAAATTCTTTATAAAAGAACTGGTGACACAGTCACACATGAGACTAATTCAATTGCATGGTGAAAAATATATATGTTACTTAATATTGGGCTAAACAAATGTTCATGAAATAACAAACGTGAAATGAATGCAAAATCTGAGAGCCTCTCTATGATCTAGATTCTAGATTCTAGAACTCCTTGAATACATCACACTATGTGGACAGCAGAAAGAGAATTCAGAATAATTTACTGCATTTATAATTTTGGATTATATGGTAAAAATGTCGTAAAAATCAAATCAATATAATTTTCTATTTCCTACAGAAAAAAGTGAATATAATTGTCACAATAATACGTTATTAGAGTGATCAAACAAAGGAGGATTAGATGTACTGGTCAGTCCTGAAGATAGAAACAGCATATTACAACGAAACGCTGTTGTCATTCTGCGCGGCATTGCAACGTAGAAGACCGATGTGGTCAATTTCACTGCCGAGAGAATACGATTACACTCCGTAAAACGTAATATAATCATTATAATTTCTATGTCAAAATTCTGTGTAATAAGTCTTTTCCATGTGACCGGAGCAAGTAGCCTAGCGGAGACGAGGTACATGGCTAGATGAGAGATAAGATGTATACCATTTTCTCTACTGCAGCTTTGTATAGAGTTACTATCACGTTTTCCAAGTAGTTGTTCGTGGGCATGCGCTGTGAGATTTCATTCAGACATATAGGTTACTAAATGATCTAAAGAATTTATAATGGAACCTTCTCGAGTTATCAACTTTAATATTCATGTCAGCATTAAATGACAGTATAATTCCATCTCACAATTTCACACAGTCAAAATGTTGGTATTACTGATGTCATGAACATTCCAAGTTTTATTAAAACAGTTATTTTGTTTAAATTTCATTAGAAAGGACGATATGAATTAGGAATGATGCCATAAGCCTATAGTTTCTTATAGATACATAAATTAAGTCTGGCATTTATTAAAAATTATACGTCTTACTGGCAGTAGACAGAGGAGAGCTTTTTAATAGTTTTACAGACAAATGCCATGAATCTTCCTTCCCTATTTATAAATTATAATCATCCCACATAAAGTATCTAGTTGAAAATCCCATGATACAAGTTTCTGCGCACATTAGAACTCGGCCACGGCGTCCACTCGTCCCACAAACCGTACAAACCGTAGGACGTAATTGTGCGCATTGCCGATTCTGCACGAGTACCAGGGCGCATGCTCATACCTAAATGAAACTAACTACGACATTCTGACTGCATCTTCCCATTCCTTGCATTGTGCAAAAAAAGGAGAAGAGATTCCGAAGTGGCTGAGATGGAAAAAGGAGATATGGCCTAGAATTTTAGTAAAATTATCTCTCACGTATAACGTAATTACCTGCAGAGTTAACAAGTTCCCTGTTCAATCTATAGACCTATCGAAATGTTGCGGATTCTTTAAAAGTCGATTTATATTCATCTCTAATTTATTTAATGATGTTCATTAATTTTTAAGTTATGTACTTTAGGTTATATGGTTTTGTAATCTTATGAGTTGTTTTATTTTGAGTGTGGTGTGTTGTTTTGTTGTGTCTCATTGTAGGACCACTGCCACCAGGTAAAAACCCATTTGCAGTCAATAATAAGAATGATAATAATAATAATAATAATAATTACCGTATTCACAAGGCCCCGCCAGCTGTCCCTATCCTGAGCCAGATGAATCCAATCTACCCCTACCCGTTCTACTTCACTAATATCCATCTTAATGTTATCCTAACTACTCCTAGCTCTTCTGAGTGGTGTCTTTCTCCAGCCCTCATGCTTTGTTCTTCCCTTAACGTGAGAGATCAGGTGTACTCGCACAAGACAACAGATGAGATTAAGACGACTGTATTCTGGGATTTTACGTCGTGTAGTCTGGTACAAATTTATCGACGTTTCGGAGGTGCTTGTTGCGAAACAGGCACATCAAGTGACTTTGTGCCGCGACATTTGTACTATAGTGCGTACAGGCCTTTAGACCATCGCGTATGACAGAAGCATTCTCGAGTTTTGACCGAATTAAAAGAATGTGTATGATGTTTCTGAAATATAGTGCACCACTTTAGGGGTGTGTTCTTAGCACAGGAACAATAAAAGGAGTCTAAAACACAAGTCCTTGGAGATTTCGTCTTTGAGTCATGTGCTAGTTTATTTTGGGAACAGTAGAATAAGAAATAATATATAAACGAGTCCACAGGAAAACATTTATTTCCAAATCTCTGAACTCAACGTTATACATAATTGTTTTGACAACAATATAAATTACAAACAGTGCTCATTGTGATGTCCTTGTGCGCATCTCAATAAGGATTGTCGCATGCTCTAAAATTCCAGGCTTGTTAGGTATTGACTATTTTTTTTTATTTGGTGTTCTGTCTGACGACAGGTCCATATGAACAGGATCCTTCCATCCTTTTCTCGGACTGGGACCTGTTCATATACGTTCTTGGCAGATGATCCAGAAGTGGTTTGCCATTGCCTTCTTCTGTGTAATTGTTGGGATGCCACGGAGGAAAACTCTGTGTTGCCTAGGCCACGGCGTTGCCCAACACAAGTTATAAATTCGGGTACCGCCGGGAATCGTATATGACATTAAATCTGTGTTCTTTATTTGGGGTGAACGTTCAAGTCTAATACACTACGACACAACAGATAAAAATTACTGCAATTCATATTTTAAAACTTGAAGCTTTCTAATTGGGGCGATAATGCAACAAATTGGCAGCTGAACGATAACAAAATTCCCCGAATTTGATATTGTCCTAATTCCCTTGTGACTGTGATTCTGATTTCTCCGTCTTCCATACGTAACAGAATGAACCTCCCACATTATCGAGGGATTTCTCCCCTGCGTTTGTATTCTGATACTGTCCTTTAACCTGGTGAGAAGAGACATGAACTAAGATCTCTGAGAAGTTTTATTCTTTGTAGACCAGAGAGTTTCTTTGTTCGTGTTTCAGCCCTGCACGTAGGCACCAAACAGGAGCTCATTCGTTCTTTTTGCAAGAAGGTGAAACTCGTAATGGAGAAGCAATGCCCTGCACAATTAATTTTTAAATCCCATCCATCTTGTTATCGCCTGCTTCACTGTGGAAGACGGTCTCTTTGAAAGCAGATAACTCGAATTTAAAAGAATGGGACAAACGAGTGGAGTTCGTTACGGAAACACAACTCTGTACTTAAGTAGAAATTGTTTTCCCGCCGTGAAATCGTCTTTCATCCGAAAAATTAACCACGTGACAGATTTTTCAATACGTGGTACTAGAAAGAAAGACCTGACTTAGTAATGAGTAACTCTTCATTTCGCATTTGTACGCTTCGTACGTTTCTCAGAATAAACAGCGATTATTTCCTTAAACGGCGTTAACCAGTCGATCTTCGCGACGGTGAAGTGTGGTGTTTTCTTCGCGGTGCGGGCTGAAACCTTTAATATTACTTAGACGAGCATCGAATTCAACAGGTCAATTCGTCCATTTATCCTTAACATGATATTCATTGCTTCTGGTGCGACTCTGCCCAGCACCAGAACTGCCTTCTTCATTTCGAATTTCGTCTCTCCCCTGATTATCATTTTAGATGGTCCTTACATTCCTCTTACGCCCAGTCGGCATGATGACCCGCGAAGCAGGTAATTCTGCTTCGATACAGTGGTCTAGCGGTTAGAGCGCTGGCCTTGTAATTCTGGGGTCTCGGGTTCGAATTTATAACTTATGTTGGGCAAGGCCGTGGTCTAGGCAACACGGAGTTTTCCTCCGTGGCATCCCAACAATTACTCCATTCACACACAGAAGAAGGCAATGGCAAACCACTTCTGGATCATCTGCCAAGAACGTATATGAACAGGTCCCAGTCAGAGAAAAGGAGGGAAGGATCCTGTTCATATGGACCTGTCGTCAGACAGAACACTAAATAATAATAAATAAATAGGTTACAGGGTTACATCTCTTGAACTAAGGGTCCGGTAAGACTATAATATGACAGACAAAGACAGAGAATGCGTGTCGAGAGAAAGAGTGAGATGAGGTGAATCTAAGAAGGGGGACAGATATTATTAAGACGGGCCACAGGCTAAAACGTTCCCCAAGAAACCTGTTCTATTTCCTTCCTTGTCTTGACCGACAGAGGTCACTGATCGAGTCCCGAACAAGATTTCCTCCCTGTTTATCTTACGCAGAATGACTTTTAGTGAGGTTTGAGATTCCCAGGGCGAATGATATGGCGATGGTGCCAGCAAGAACCTTCGAAACGTCGGTAAACTTCTACCAGACTATGAGTCACCTCTGTTCCCTGCGTTGTTATGACCTAAAAACAAACATCGATTAAATATCATTGCATGAAATGCGAACTATGGCTTTCGCGGAACATAAAAGGTCGGGATAAAATCACGAAAATTTTTGGAAAATCTCGGTCTCGGCTGAAATTCGAAGCAGGCATGTACGTAAGAAGTGTTACCGCTTCGAGCATGAATTAGTTATCTTTCACCATTAAGATGGTTTCATAAAAAAACATAAGATATTTGAAGTTAGTTTAAAAGTTTTATTCTTAGATTTAGAACGAAAATAAAGTTTATTTCTTCCCCTTATGACATTTCGCGGGCGTGTTTAAGGTTTTATTTATGTGCAATGTATGATTCTCAGAATAAACACAGATTATTTACCTTAAAAGCATTAACCAGTTGATCTTTGTCACAGAGACAAGTTGTGGTTTCTTTGAGGAAGAAGGGACGTTTCCATTTAGAACTTCATCCTTTCATAACAACGCAAACCAACGTACACTCGTCTGAAGTTCCCTGTCGGTCCAACACGACTTTTTATAAGACATCACGAAGCGTCCGCGTTCACGTACTGAAAATCTAGAAGTAATATAACACCACAATTCTTCGCTGTGCTTACATTTCCCAAGATGTTGTATAATTCTATATTGAATCTTGGGTAGAAATTACAAGACTACACTCTGTTTCCCCGCTGGTTGCACCACACATTCCATAACCAGACTCATACATAGGAAAGAACTACATCTCCTGCAATATAGGCATCCCTTTCTTACAATGTACGTGGCTGTAGTGATCAATGGCGCCCGACGACTAAGCCGCCTATATATATATCACACCAGTCTTCCCTCCGCCACATACAAACAGACGTGACGGAATTTGTTAATTTTCGAAACCAGAAACAAGTGTCAAGATCCGAGTTTCTTTCGACACTGCGCGTAGGAAATAAGTTTAAATATTGCAGAGCCGAGTGAGAATTCCATATATCAGCAATGTTCAATCGTTGCTTGTCCCTTTAAAGCGAGAACTCGTCTGAATCGTATTTAAAAATTCGGTCCGTACCGCGAAGAAAACACTTCACTTCACCATTACAAAGATCAACTGGTTAACTTGTCGCTGCCGGGAGCTTCATACTCGAGTAAAAGAATCTCTTGTAAACTTAACAACTGGAATGCAGAATGACAAATGCCTGGATGATGTAGCTAAGAGAGAAATCTCTGTCCATTACGCATGTGCAGTTGGGTCACTGAATGAACTGTCCTTGTACACTGCGAGGTGTAAGCAGTAGCGACCGCGATGTACAGTCATGCACAAAACTACCCCATCCAACCGCTTGTCTGCAGGTTAGCCTAGCTTCAGAGACTAGCTAAAGGATCGGCATAAAAGATAGGAGAAAAGGAAAAGATTGACAGTGGAACCAGTTCCGGAGAATCTGACGTAAATACGTCTTTGTATTTGAATTATATTTAGGCAATAAATACAATGAAAGGAAGTTTATATATTGGCTTTATTCTAAATACTCCCTTTATACATGCTTTACAATTGAGTATCTCTGCATAGTATGACGCAATGCGCAGACGCAGGGTAGCGTGAAGTGCGATGCGCCTTTGTTCGTATAAACAAATGTTTGTAGAACCTAAACCATTCGTGATATGTAAAATCTGAAAACAGATTTGGAAAGCTCATGACGTAATACGTATTTCGTACGCAATATATCCAGATCCATCTCTTACGGTTTTCGAGAGGCGGACGCTTAACGCCGCCAGATGCATCGAAAATTGTACGCGTTGGTTCATTAAATTTACAATAAATGTATAAACAATTATAATTACAACAAAATACGTTACAGATTCTTAAAGGTCTTCATTTACTGATCATTTTACATATAAGTTACATTACCCTTACTCTCAGCATTCCTAAGGAATGAACGTTTAAATGTATCTCGGCGCTGGATCTTACACGTGTTCGCAACTAACGCTGATTTGCCGAATCACCCTTCCGTATGGACGTATTTACGTCATTAAAGTACACGCTCCTTCTCAACATGGCAACGCTGGAGACTGAAGGCCAAGCAGAGTAGCGAAGCGATTCCCCCCCCTTCCGGTCAGCTGACTTAGTGATTCATGTGCGTGTTGCAACAAATCTGGGCTTTGCCGGCCGTGAGATAAAATCTGGTTGAAAAATAAGAAACACGTACACGGCCCAACAAAGCAGAGGACCACCATCTGTAATTTTAACACTTTACGAAAATTATTGTATAATATACCTCGTGCGCCTGACTGCTGCGATCGTGGGATCGAGTCCCACTCAAGGCCGATCACTCATGCAAGGAGATCACAAAGAGATCAGTCATAAAATTAACGAAGAAGGAAGAAAGAAAGGCCTAAAGAGAGAGAGAGAGAGCGGAACAAAGAAGCAACGAGGAATCCTAGGAGGGAGCGTAGCTTCGTCAATGTAGAAAGGCGAGAGAGAAAGAGAGAGCCACACTTGGCCCAGCCGATCAAGGCCACAGAATTGTACTCCTACACGGAATTATCAGCGTCACAACGCACTGCAGGTCAGGGCTGAAGAAACCCAATCATACACGATGGGAGATTGGCTTCGATTCCCGGCAGCATTGCTACTTGGAAAAATGTTTTCGCAAAGACCGATTGTGGACAGTGACACTGAGAACCAGATGCGTCGTCAGAATTTGCAAACGATTCGATCAGACGAAAAAAAACACTTTCAAAATTCACAGCCGTAGTTCGGCGAGTTGCCACAGAATCGCTGTGACCCAGACAGTAATATACGAAGCAACGCAAAATCTCTTATCAACCCCGATCGTTATCATGGAGACGACTTGTGTTTTCTCTGAGATTATGAACTGAATTTGTACACAGACGAACTTCGGTCTTCAAGAAACGTATCGCATCCATCTTCAGTGTAGAGTTTTCTACAACAGCGTAATTCATATTCGTAAGTCCCGAAAACAAGTCACGCTTAGGCCTATCTGCTCGTACCGAGAATGAGACTTCGCGTCCCTGACGAAAGCTGCGTCGTTAGCCTGAACCTCCGACCGATTTACCCCGTTCGAGACAGCAAGACGTAAACTCAAACAACGGACGCGAGAGCTTTGCAAGGAGCCACGTACCTTATCAAACGCACGGACGCAAATACTTTCCTATTTATGGAGTATTTCAATAATTCAGAACACGCTCCGTCCCTTTTGTTGAGGAGAGAAGGCACGACGTTTTAAAACGCGCCAAAGCTCGGCATCGACGTTCGACTTTTATATTTTTGACGTAAATACGTCTATATTTTCGGGTCAGTTCATTCGGCAAAAAGTGAAACGAAAACGTGAAACGAAAACGAAACGAAAAAGTGAAACGAAAACGTGTAACTGCATTGTTATGTTACCTTGGAAACGTCAATTGTTTATCAACAAATTGACAATAATGGTCTTAATCAAACTTTACTGAATTGTAAAGCATGTATAAAGGTAAATATTTAGAATAAAGCCAATATATAAACTTCCTTTCCGTATAGACGTATTTACGTCAAGTTCTCCGGAACCGTGGTTCCACTGACAACTTTCTCCTCGCAACTAAAGCAGATGGCGTGAGAGAGAGTTTAAAGCAGAGAATTCAACGTAGAGGCGGGACAGAGACCGGTCTACGGTTCACTGCCTGCAGCGAGCGATACCACGTTCTGTCCCGCTGATATTAACGTGCGAACTCTGGGGATTGCCACAATAAATTTTGACCTGGGACGCTCAATCAGATGTTCCAGGGGCGCTGTCATCACTTTGCGTGCGTGGAGAGGGCTGATAAGGGACCTGTTTCGGGATGTTGTGAACACGGTAATGAACATTGAAATGCCGTAAAATATGAGTATTTTGTGGAGTCATTGTCAAATTCCACTAAGTACTTTACTCAGAATCACACTAGATCTTTTTTTCTTTAGGGGTTAAATACCAAGTTTCACACTCCTATAAAGTAATTTGCTTTTGCATTTCGAATGAGAGAAATTCAGATGGAAGATTCCGAACTGCGGGTGTTCTCCGAATTTAAATGCCTTTAAGGAATAATTTTATTAACACTGTCCTTCGTCAGATGCTTTTGATTTCGAAATATCTGTCGTCTCTTTGTGTGACGGGTACTTAAATGGGATTTTAAATACTGTTAAGTTGGCTTAATCGTATTGATGGAGTGGCCTAAGACATGAATGTGGTTGCACGCGGTCCGAATCACTGAAGCGAGAATCGAACCCAGGACAGGGACCTCAAGTCTAGCCCGAGATCCCAGGAACGTCATCGACCTTGCAAAAGCGATCGTGGAACAGTTTTTCGTTGTGGCAAGCGATAGATGGGCGAGCATCGAACTCAGGACAGTCTCAAGTAGTCGCAGATGGAAATACAAATTATAATTCGAATCTTTAGAATGCTTAAAGTTTAGATTAAATATTATAGTAAAAGGTAGACGTAATAAAATCATGTGGATGTGCGTTCGGAGTATTGGTGACACGCAGTCTGTGTCGGGGACAAGACTACCTGACAGGGGCGTGGCTTTCCTTCCTCTCTCGTGATTGGCCGGCTTCAGTTTGTAGTTGCTAGCCGCCATGATGGGTCGTCCTTGTGAAGCTCTAGTCTTTCTGATTGTGTGGTGGTGCTCGTGTGTTTAAATTGTGAACAAGTGTGCGTAATTATGCAGTGATACATCATAACAGAATACATAAATCGAGAGTTTTACCTTCTTTTAATTCTTGAAGATCACCCAGCTCGCTTTGTAGCAGACCTGCAGCTATATCAGCAGTTAAGGCAGGTTATTACATACAAGTGTTTCTTACTGTCTGACTGTACAGCATTAATTTCGTTCTCTCGTTATATGACTTCTTTGTTCTGGTTACGATTCCTTTCATAGTTCGTGCTTCTCGATTAAACGTGTAAAAGAGGTCCATAGATCTACGTGTTTGAATTAGCTGTAGATGAATCATAAGACGGATTTCGCGGCCCTCCTTTTGTTGTTCAGTCTTTGGATCCTTACCAGAGTAAAGAAAGCCGTGATTTTAAGTGGAAATTTTATGAAAAGGCTCGCCTGAAACACGGCTGCCCACGAAACCTGAAGAATTATCGAAGTGCTTCAATTAAAAAACCCATTAAATTACTGGGTGATGTGTTTGAAAATTATCATTTCGTGTTACCTCGTACGAAGCGTGTGTATGCCTCCTCGCCCTGATGATGGAAGGAGTAAGCTCATGTGAAAAGTCTGTCATCTTCAGTGCATGTGGTTCTTGTGGTGGCACTGGGGCATGTTTATTCTTTGATCATTTCGGTGTTCCTCCGTCTGTATAATTCCGCTGCCGCCTCATTCCATCGCAAGTACTACCAAGAATATGTCTCTTTCCAGTGGGTGCCGCGTAGCTGTTAAATATCGCCGCTCGACTGTACTTTTGTAACTATTACACACGATCAAGTTCACTGGCGTAGGTTCGTAGAACGTAAATTATCGCATATATAAATTCGTCTTCGCTACAAATGGCTTGCTTATGCCCCCCGATGCAGAGTTTTCCCTTTATCATGCTGAGCAGATACCCTGACGAAGTATTGTGGAATGGATGCTAATAATTTTCTTCTCACTTCGTATTATTCTGTGTTTCTTTCAGAGATGTCCTTATCGTCAACAGTGCGGCCGATAACGCGTCTCTTAAGTGATATCTGGATACCGGGCAACAGCAGTGAGTGTTTATTTAACAGTAGTTGAACCTATAACGAATAGTTACGTCATTGATCACAAAGCATTTTCGTTTGTATAGGACAGCGACAATCCTGATAGGTTTTCGTGGTTTTCCACAGTCATTCGAGGAGCGTTCCGTAATTTTTCCTTGAATTAAACCACGACCGTTTTCTCTCAAATTCCTTCCAGCTTATTAATCGTAATATAATTCGATGTTGTGCATCTCGAGCTACGATTAGCGTCGTTAAATAAACCACAAGTAATAATAATCCGCGGTATGATTTACGGAAAGTAATGTTGTCAGTTCATGCATTGCACATAAAATTATATTTTATATCCACGAAATTTCTATTGAATTACAACTTCGATCTTTCAGCTTTTCTGCACTGGGATGACAAAGATATGGATATTTAGCTGGCAACGATGAGTCTAAGGCTTATTGTTGCTCTGCGCTAGTCTCTTGTTTTAGAAGATTGTACCATAAAATCAAAGTTAGCGAATGTTTACTCCATAAATGTGATTGTGTGTGTTGTACATCGTGGCGTCACAGAAACCCGTATAATTACAAGTACGGAGGAGTTGTGCGTGACTTTCGACTTTCGATCGGCATCTTCCAGAGGCACAAATTCTAACAATCTCCGCCCGAAGGCTACTTGCATATTTCAGTCTACTGATAATTCGTATTCTGTAAGCAAATGTGCAGACGTCAAATCGAGGTGACTAGACACAAAGATGAATGCGTGGACAATCTATTTAGGTGTTCTGTACTTTGCAGGTAATGTGGAAATGCGACTAGAACGTGTTTGTCGGAGGGTTTTTTTTTAATTATTAGCTGGTTTTTCTGAGTGCTTCCAAGCAAATACCAGGAATGTGCAGTGGTGTACAACGATTTACTTAGAACGACATTTTAGATTAGTCTATCAGTTCTTCTAAATAATATTTAAATATACAGTTAGTACCTAAATAAAAACGTCTTTATAGCAACAATCCATTTGTTAATGTTGTTTATTTTGAGCACATAAATTCATTGTGTGGGGGAAATGTAGATTTTTTTTACCGTTAAAGTATATGGTGCATATAATTACCACTGAGACTTAAGGGTTATTAAAAACGGTCGCATACTCTTGAATAAAATAAGGTAATTTATTTCAAGTAACTCTCCGGAGAAAGAGCGCTGGCATATGTGATTTTGAGACGACTATTAGGCGTAGCTGGATAAGATCGTCATAAGAATTTTTGCCAACAAAGAAAGCCTGGAATGAAAATCGGAGAAATCGTTTCAAAATGTAAGCAGACCAACTATGGCAGGACCGAAGGGACTTAGGCCACGATCTTGCGATTCATGGAAAATAATGTTAACAAATTGACCCTAGTGAGTTTTCAGCGAACCCTCTGAAACACGAAGTAGATTTGTAGATATTTAAGAATCCAGTTAATACTTCAAAGAAAATACCAAACATCATAACTAGTTCAAGCCTCCCCAACCCCCAAAATAAATTCACAGAAATAACAGCTACTTTAACGTTCTTGACGAATACATACGTACAAATACAAAGCGAGAGAGAAAATCGCCCAGGAGTGAACAGAATGTCTCCCATTTAATTATCCGTCAGGCTGCCTGTTAAAGGACATGATGCAGCTACTAACCAGTGAAATGTAAATGGCTACTGATATAACTGTTATTGTCAGTTACCAGTTCCTGTTATTTAAATAACAGCAGCAAACTGGTTACTGGTAATTCAGCTTGCCGACCTCAGCTACTGTTCAGTGAAACGTGATCGGTACCTCCACTAACAGCTACATGGCAGATACCAGTTCCACTAATTCAGAGAGTTGCTACAAATAACCAGTTATTGGAAAGTGCAGCTACTAACCAGTGAAATGTAAATGGCTACTGATATAACTGTTATTGTCAGTTACCAGTTCCTGTTATTTAAATAACAGCAGCAAACTGGTTACTGGTAATTCAGCTTGCCGACCTCAGCTACTGTTCAGTGAAACGTGATCACTATCTCCACTAACAGCGACATGGCAGTTATCAGTTCCACTAATTCAAACAGTTGCTTCAAATAACCAGTTATTGGAAAGTGCAGCTACTAACCAGTGAAATGTAAATGGCTACTGATATAACTGTTATTGTTAGTTACCAGTTCCTGTTATTTAAATAACAGCAGGAAACTGGTTACTGGTAATTCAGCTGCCGACCTCAGCTACTGTTCAGTGAAACGTGATCGGGATCTCCACTAACAGCGACATGGCAGTTATCAGTTCCACTAATTCAAACAGTTGCTGTAAATAACCAGTTATTGGAAAGTGCAGCTACTAACCAGTGAAATGTAAATGGCTACTGATATAACTGTTATTGTCTGTTACCAGTTCCTGTTATTTAAATAACAGCAGGAAACTGGTTACTGGTAATTCAGCTGCCGACCTCAGCTACTGTTCAGTGAAACGTGATCGGGATCTCCACTAACAGCGACATGGCAGTTATCAGTTCCACTAATTCAAACAGTTGCTGCAAATAACAGTTATTGGAAAGTGCAGCTACTAACCAGTGAAATGTAAATGGCTACTGATATAACTGTTATTGTCAGTTACCAGTTCCTGTTATTTAAATAACAGCAGGAAACTAGTTACTGGTAATTCAGCTTGCCGACCTCAGCTACTGTTCAGTGAAAAGTGATCGGGATCTCCACTAACAGCGACATGGCAGTTATCAGTTGCACTAATTCAAACAGTTGCTGCAAATAACCAGTTATTGGAAAGTGCAGCTACTAACCAGTGAAATGTAAATGGCTACTGATATAACTGTTAATGTCAGTTACCAGTTCCTGTTATTTAAATAACAGCAGGAAACTGGTTACTGGTAATTCAGCTTGCCGACCTCAGCTACTGTTCAGTGAAACGTGATCGGGATCTCCACTAACAGCGACATGGCAGTTATCAGTTCCACTAATTCAAACAGTTGCTGCAAATAACCAGTTATTGGAAAGTGCAGCTACTAACCAGTGAAATGTAAATGGCTACTGATATAACTGTTATTGTCAGTTACCAGTTCCTGTTATTTAAATAACAGCAGGAAACTAGTTACTGGTAATTCAGCTTGCCGACCTCAGCTACTGTTCAGTGAAAAGTGATCGGGATCTCCACTAACAGCGACATGGCAGTTATCAGTTTCACTAATTCAAACAGTTGCTGCAAATAACCAGTTATTGGAAAGTGCAGCTACTAACCAGTGAAATGTAAATGGCTACTGATATAACTGTTAATGTCAGTTACCAGTTCCTGTTATTTAAATAACAGCAGGACCTGGTTACTGTTAATTCAGCTGCCGACCTCAGCTACTGTTCAGTGAAAAGTGATCGGGATCTCCACTAACAGCGACATGGCAGTTATCAGTTCCACTAATTCAAACAGTTGCTGCAAATAACAGTTATTGGAAAGTGCAGCTACTAACCAGTGATATGTAAATGGCTACTGATATAACTGTTATTGTCAGTTACCAGTTCCTGTTATTTAAATAACAGCAGCAAAGTGGTTACTGGTAATTCAGCTTGCCGACCTCAGCTACTGTTCAGTGAAACGTGATCAGGATCTCCACTAACAGCGACATGGCAGTTATCAGTTCCACTAATTCAAACAGTTGCTTCAAATAACCAGTTATTGGAAAGTGCAGCTACTAACCAGTGAAATGTAAATGGCTACTGATATAACTGTTATTGTCAGTTACCAGTTCCTGTTATTTAAATAACAGCAGGAAACTGGTTACTGGTAATTCAGCTGCCGACCTCAGCTACTGTTCAGTGAAACGTGATCGGGATCTCCACTAACAGCGACATGGCAGTTATCAGTTCCACTAATTCAAACAGTTGCTGCAAATAACAGTTATTGGAAAGTGCAGCTACTAACCAGTGAAATGTAAATGGCTACTGATATAACTGTTATTGTCAGTTACCAGTTCCTGTTATTTGAATAACAGCAGGAAACTGGTTACTGGTAATTCACCTGCCGACCTCAGCTACTGTTCAGTGAAACGTGATCGGGATCTCCACTAACAGCGACATGGCAGTTATCAGTTCCACTAATTCAAACAGTTGCTGCAAATAACAGTTATTGGAGAGTGCAGCTACTAACCAGTGAAATGTAAATGGCTACTGATATAACTGTTATTGTCAGTTACCAGTTCCTGTTATTTAAATAACAGCAGCAAACTGGTTACTGGTAATTCAGCTTGCCGACCTCAGCTACTGTTCAGTGAAAAGTGATCGGGATCTCCACTAACAGCGACATGGCAGTTATCAGTTCCACTAATTCAAACAGTTGCTGCAAATAACCAGTTATTGGAAAGTGCAGCTACTAACCAGTGAAATGTAAATGGCTACTGATATAAATGTTATTGTCAGTTACCAGTTCCTGTTATTTAAATAACAGCAGGAAACTGGTTACTGGTAATTCAGCTTGCCGACCTCAGCTACTGTTCAGTGAAACGTGATCAGGATCTCCACTAACAGCGACATGGCAGTTATCAGTTCCACTAATTCAAACAGTTGCTTCAAATAACCAGTTATTGGAAAGTGCAGCTACTAACCAGTGAAATGTAAATGGCTACTGATATAACTGTTATTGTCAGTTACCAGTTCCTGTTATTTAAATAACAGCAGGAAACTGGTTACTGGTAATTCAGCTGCCGACCTCAGCTACTGTTCAGTGAAACGTGATCGGGATCTCCACTAACAGCGACATGGCAGTTATCAGTTCCACTAATTCAAACAGTTGCTGTAAATAACCAGTTATTGGAAAGTGCAGCTACTAACCAGTGAAATGTAAATGGCTACTGATATAACTGTTATTGTCTGTTACCAGTTCCTGTTATTTAAATAACAGCAGGAAACTGGTTACTGGTAATTCAGCTGCCGACCTCAGCTACTGTTCAGTGAAAAGTGATCGGGATCTCCACTAACAGCGACATGGCAGTTATCAGTTCCACTAATTCAAACAGTTGCTGCAAATAACAGTTATTGGAAAGTGCAGCTACTAACCAGTGAAATGTAAATGGCTACTGATATAACTGTTATTGTCAGTTACCAGTTCCTGTTATTTAAATAACAGCAGGAAACTAGTTACTGGTAATTCAGCTTGCCGACCTCAGCTACTGTTCAGTGAAAAGTGATCGGGATCTCCACTAACAGCGACATGGCAGTTATCAGTTGCACTAATTCAAACAGTTGCTGCAAATAACCAGTTATTGGAAAGTGCAGCTACTAACCAGTGAAATGTAAATGGCTACTGATATAACTGTTAATGTCAGTTACCAGTTCCTGTTATTTAAATAACAGCAGGAAACTGGTTACTGGTAATTCAGCTTGCCGACCTCAGCTACTGTTCAGTGAAACGTGATCGGGATCTCCACTAATAGCGACATGGCAGTTATCAGTTCCACTAATTCAAACAGTTGCTGCAAATAACCAGTTATTGGAAAGTGCAGCTACTAACCAGTGAAATGTAAATGGCTACTGATATAACTGTTATTGTCAGTTACCAGTTCCTGTTATTTAAATAACAGCAGGAAACTAGTTACTGGTAATTCAGCTTGCCGACCTCAGCTACTGTTCAGTGAAAAGTGATCGGGATCTCCACTAACAGCGACATGGCAGTTATCAGTTTCACTAATTCAAACAGTTGCTGCAAATAACCAGTTATTGGAAAGTGCAGCTACTAACTAGTGAAATGTAAATGGCTACTGATATAACTGTTAATGTCAGTTACCAGTTCCTGTTATTTAAATAACAGCAGGACCTGGTTACTGTTAATTCAGCTGCCGACCTCAGCTACTGTTCAGTGAAAAGTGATCGGGATCTCCACTAACAGCGACATGGCAGTTATCAGTTCCACTAATTCAAACAGTTGCTGCAAATAACAGTTATTGGAAAGTGCAGCTACTAACCAGTGAAATGTAAATGGCTACTGATATAACTGTTATTGTCAGTTACCAGTTCCTGTTATTTAAATAACAGCAGCAAAGTGGTTACTGGTAATTCAGCTTGCCGACCTCAGCTACTGTTCAGTGAAACGTGATCAGGATCTCCACTAACAGCGACATGGCAGTTATCAGTTCCACTAATTCAAACAGTTGCTTCAAATAACCAGTTATTGGAAAGTGCAGCTACTAACCAGTGAAATGTAAATGGCTACTGATATAACTGTTATTGTCAGTTACCAGTTCCTGTTATTTAAATAACAGCAGGAAACTGGTTACTGGTAATTCAGCTGCCGACCTCAGCTACTGTTCAGTGAAACGTGATCGGGATCTCCACTAACAGCGACATGGCAGTTATCAGTTCCACTAATTCAAACAGTTGCTGCAAATAACAGTTATTGGAAAGTGCAGCTACTAACCAATGAAATGTAAATGGCTACTGATATAACTGTTATTGTCAGTTACCAGTTCCTGTTATTTAAATAACAGCAGGAAACTGGTTACTGGTAATTCAGCTGCCGACCTCAGCTACTGTTCAGTGAAACGTGATCGGGATCTCCACTAACAGCGACATGGCAGTTATCAGTTCCACTAATTCAAACAGTTGCTGCAAATAACAGTTATTGGAAAGTGCAGCTACTAACCAGTGAAATTTAAATGGCTACTGATATAACTGTTATTGTCAGTTACCAGTTCCTGTTATTTAAATAACAGCAGGAAACTGGTTACTGGTAATTCAGCTTGCCGACCTCAGCTACTGTTCAGTGAAAAGTGATCGGGACCTCCACTAACAGCGACATGGCAGATATCAGTTCCACTAATTCAAACAGTTGCTGCAAATAACCAGTTATTGGAAAGTGCAGCTACTAACCAGTGAAATGTAAATGGCTACTGATATAACTGTTATTGTCAGTTACCAGTTCCTGTTATTTAAATAACTGCAGCAAACTGGTTACTGGTAATTCAGCTGCCGACCTCAGCTACTGTTCAGTGAAACGTTATCAGGATCTCGATTAACAGCGACATGGAAGTTATCAGTTCCACTAATTCAAACAGTTGCTGCAAATATCCAGTTATTGGAAAGTGCAGGTACTAACCAGTGAAATGTAAATGGCTACTGATATAACTGTTATTGTCAGTTACCAGTTCCAGTGATTTAAAGTAAACAAGAAAAAACATAATCAAAATGAACACAGTAGAGCGAGAGGCAATGTACAGAAAGTTCAAATGAAAGCTTATGCATATGCAAGTATTATGAAATGGATTACTGACGAGAGAAAGGAACTACATCTGAAATGGCAGATATAATACCTCAATCAACTCGTTACTATTTAAAGTAGACACAACGTAGAATGGGACTTTCACACTGGAAAACGTGACGTACTTTCTTAAATCTTGGCAGCCCAGGAATTATATTCCAGATATCAGTGTGTCTAAAACTATCCAACAAAGATTAATCATGCCCATAGAATGATATAAATTTTCATACAGAGATAATGGTCTTATAGAATACTTAGGGCCACAATTACGAAACTTCATTCGAACCATCTTAATTTTTTTTTTAAAATTCCGGACTGCACATACAATTTTAGAAATACTAATCTCTGAACTTGTGTTGGACTTCTAGGCAGGAACACTGTGTTTACTTTGAAGACAGATACACAGATACCAGCAGTCTGGAGAAAAACAATGCCACGCAACTTAAGATGGCTGTCGTCTCGGTTGCAGTGCAATGCGTTGTCTGGTACAAGTTTACAGACGTTTCAGAGGAACTTGCTGCCTCAGACATCAAGGCGATGATCAAGGCAACATGTATCTCCGAAACGCTGGTAAATTTCAACCTGACTTCACAGCGCTACGACCCGGAAGACGGCCATCTTGTTACTCGCTGCCATACAATTATTTTATTAATATAATTTGTAGTCTTCAGATACTGCTTTAATTAGTTACGAGTTATCGGAATAGAAAAAATCACCACTTACCGCATCTAATATCTGAACTTTACTCTTCTGACGAGACGATTTCATTCTTAATCGTGTAACGCTCGCAGTAAGTCCCTCTGGAATATGACATTAGTAGTTCTTATTTCTATGCCCCATTTATTTTAACATTTCTCTAGTTAATTTCATTTGTAAAAAAAATATTAAACATCCTTCAATTAACTTCAATGTGTTAATAAAACGTAGCAATGAGAAAATATAAAAATTTCAAATTTTTCATAATAATACAAATTTTGACTGGAGTAGAATTTGATCACGATCTCTCTTTGTATCTGCCGACATATTTCGATCTGTGATTCAGATAATTTCTATTAATTATGTTGCCTTCATATATAAATCTGTATATGTATAAAATATAATATACCTTGCACACAAACATTCGATCGATTCGGCTCACATTCGACGAAACACGTCCCGATCACTTTGAGACACCGTAACATACTCCCGCTTTACCATATCAGGCTTCTAAATCACAAGTGAACGAGTATTTCTGCACAAATTGTTATCACGGGCCAAAAAGTTATATAAAATTATAAATTATATTCATCACGATATGGAGGACGAAAATTCAGTAGAAGTTTACTTGTAGGATATAAATATAACTTCTTAAAATTGTTATACGAGGTGCGATCGGAAAGTTTACAGACTGTGTCAATAGAGGGCGAACCGGATGTAGTACGAGCTTCTGCCGCTAGGGGGTGCGGCCTACATTCATAGTGAATCAGTGTGCCAGCCGGCATCATCGAATTAGCATTTGTTTCTTAGTTACGGGCGTTTTGGTAGTGCATTACACCGACCCTCCTGCGATTTCGGAATGGCGTGTGCATCAAATTTTGCCAAAGACTCGCCAAAACGGCTACGGAAACCTATGAAATGCTAAAGCAAGCATTTGGGGAGTCCGCAATGGGTCGTGCACAAACTTTTGTGTGGCATTCACGTTTTAAAAATGGCCGAACCTCTGTCGATGATGACGAGCGTTCTGGACGACCATCTTCGAGCACAACGCCCGAAAATGTTATGAAGATCGACGTCGTACCATCAACGACTTGTGCGACATTGTTAGGATAGGCTATGGGACCTGTCAGCTGATTCTAAAGGAAGAACTCCACATGCGACGCATCCTGTCTGAGGACCAGAAGCAGAATCGACTTCTCGTTTGTCAGGAGCTCAAAGATCTTGCAAGAACCGACCCCAACTTCCTTTCTAAGCTCCGTGTGACTTCTTCCTCTTCCCAAAGATGAAAAATCAGCTAAAGGGAAGGAGATTTGAGACGATAGAAGAGATTCAGGCAGAATCGCAGATGGTGCTTGACAGGCTGACAAAGAAAGATTTCCAGGGATGCTTCCAGGCTTGGCAGCGGCGCTGGGATCGTTGTGTTCACTCCCAGGGGAACTACTTCGAGGGTGATGGATGAATTTAATACCTGAGATAAGTGTACGGGTTTTTATACGCGCAGTCTTGAAACCTTTCGATCGCACCTCGTATCTCTTAAAGATAGAAGATTAATTAATGAATATTGCTGATTAAATTAATAATTACAATTTAAAATTAAACATTAGATCTGCGTATTTTATTCAGGTCGGCATTTTATCGAATTACTTTAGTGATATTTTAAAAATGTGCCTACCTGAACACAAGAAATATGTTA